>NC_045962.1:78270947-78585016 GCF_010909765.2 Amblyraja radiata | reverse complement strand
CATCCTGTACTCGAAACTACTTAGTATAGGCATGTCTCCAAATGAGCCAATTCAACCAAGGGAGGATATTTATAGTGTGTGAAAAAAAAAGTGACATCATTTGCGCCACGTGTAGTTCACAATGTTCATTCAAGATTTAACGGGAAAGCTCGGGAGACGGACAAGTCACTCGCACAAATAACGGAAATGCCGAGTACCGTGGGAACTCTTTATCTACACCCCGTTATATCGTGTGATATCGTGCTAGACCACGACCACTTCACTCTGTTTACATCTTGCGTCAAGTCGCCCCGTGAAAAAGCCCCATTACCTGCAGGTCCAAGTTAAAATCAATGCTACGGGTGAGCGTCGTTCCATCCCGTCTGCTGCCGTTATTGACTGGTCAAAAGTCAACGGGCCCATTTGAATGGTCTCCCGCCCGGCCGTGGTGTTCTGGCCAGCGCGGGACCAAAAGTCGGCACTGCTCTTCCTATTACGGGAGATAAACGTGCCTTCAGCTGCTGCCGGCTGCCTGCGACTCCGCTGTCTTCCCCAGCCAGCTTCACTAGCAGCACTTGTGGACACTCCTTTGTCCAGCTTCCCCTCCTGTACAGACCCAGTGCGGGGAAACATTCGTTTTGCTCCCTCTCCCGCCCGGCCCGGTGCGGGAGCGAGTCGGGAGAGAAAGTCGGGCACTACTATTCCTTGCCTTTGGTTGCTGCTGCCGGTGCTTTTCTCCTTTTGTCCCCTGATTTTAAAAAGGGGACAGAACACAAATACAACCCACTGTCTTTGTGGGTTGTTGGTTCCGATTTCCTCCACCTGTTTGGGGTGAAGTTCGGCACTCGCTCCCGTTATGGGAGATAGTGGTGCCGACGTCCGTTGCTGGCTGCCTGCTGCTGTTCAGCGGCAGCTCGGCAGTCTTTCTGCAATCAAGAAAAAAGGGTAAGGAAAATTTCTCTTACCTGTTGTTGCTGGTTGTCAACCTGCCGTTCGGGAGGAACGTCCTGCCTCCCGCTGTGATTTCCGCAGCCCCACGGACCCATGTAGCGTAGGTCCTTGGGGCTGTTGTCCGAGTTTGTCGGACTGACGGGCTCCGGAGTACTCCCTTGTCGGTGTTTTCTCCCCGGAGCTAAAGTCGCACGAACTCCCGCTAAGGGAGACTGTCGTGCCACCGGCCGTTGCTGGCTGCCTGCTGCTTGCAGACTCCTCCCCCGCCAGCTTTCAACAGCCTTCCTGTAGAAAAAAGGTAAGTAAAGAAAACGACGTTCCCTTACCTACTGTTGCAGGTTCAAAAATCCTGCCATTTGGGAGGAACGTCCTTCCTCCCGACAATGACTAGTTGCACTGCGTGTAGCGCAATACACGCATGCGTCCTGGCGGGCTTCTTCACGTAGTCACTCACGTGACTCCGAAGTAAAATTAGGAGTCAAATAGATTACTCTTTGAATTCCTTGGTTCTGTGTTCTGAGCAGCATTAAACCTGGTCTATAAAAGCTGTTAACATCTGTGCTGGGACTGGGGAGGGTTGCACGTTGGGTCCTTAATAAAGTCTATCTGTTTTGATTGCTGTTTTGGCAATATTTCTGTCATTCTCATCCAGAATACTTATCTTTATAGGGCCCAACTGTTGTGATCATGGGGAATGGGAAATTTAATATCGAAGAGAGCGAGAACTTACATTTATATGGCTCCTGTTCTTATTTCAAGGCTTTGTATAGCACCTTATAGCCAGGGAGGTCTTTTTTGAAGAGATTAAAAGAGCACGGTGGCACAGCGGTAGAGTTGCTGCCTTATGGCGCTTGCAGAGATTTACAGCAGAGTCCCGGGTTCAATCCCAACAACAGGTGTTGTTTGTATGAAGTTTCTACGTTCTCCCCGTGACCGCGTGGGTTTTCTCAGAGATCTTCGGTTTCCTCCCACACTCCAAAGACGTCCATCGAGGGGATTTATTTATCACAGTCGCTGCCTCAAAAAGGCTGGCAGTATCATCAAAGACCCACACCATCCTGGCCACACACTCATCTCCCTGCTACCTTCAGGTAGAAAGTACAAGAGCCTGAAGACTGCAACAACCAGGTTCAGGAATAGATACTTCCCCACAGCCATCAGGCTATTAAACCTGGCTCGGACAAAACTCTGATTATTAATAACCCATTATCTGTTATTTGCACTTTATCAGTTTATTTATTCATGTGTGTATATATTTATATTATGGTATATAGACACACTGATCTGTTTTGTAGTAAATGTCTACTATGTTCTGTTGTGCTGAAGCAAAGTAAGAATTTCATTGTCCTATCAGGGACACATCACTTGAAGGTTTGTAGGTTAATTGACCTGATATGTGTAAAATTGTCCCTGGTGTTTGGTGGATAGTGTTAATGTGCGGGGAATGCTAGTTGATGCGGACTTGGTGAACCAAAGGGCCTGTTTCCGCACTGTATCTCTGGACAAAACTAAACTAAATTTTGCTTATAATGTTGAAACGATGGAAGACAGTTATAAACACTGTTAAGATAATAACATGATTACCTTTCTTAATTATATTGAGAGGCGAGATAAAGGATGGGCGTGACACCAGCTCCTAGCCTGAGAATGGACCTGATCTCTCACTCACACGACAAATGGGTTTGAATTGAATTGAGTTTAGTTTATTGCCATATGGTACAGTGAAATGCTTTTGCACACATTCCCACCTCACTTCAGTTTAGTTTATTGTCACATGTACAGCGAAAAGCTTTTGTTGCCTGCTATCCAGTCAGCAGAAAGATAATACATGATTACAATTGAGCCAGTACAGTGTATAGATACATGATAAGGGAATAAAATTGAGTGCAAGGTTAAGCCAACAAAGTCCGATCAAGGATAGTCCGAGGTTCACAAATGAGGCAGATAGTAGTTCAGGACCACTCTCTGGTTGTGGTGGGATGATTCGGGCGAACCAGGTCTGGAAGTGGGAAGGGGGGCCAACGTGCACACCCGCTCCCGGAGGCTCGCCAGCAACGCCAGGGCGGAATCCACCTGCCTGCGCACGGCGGGGAGAAAATCCCCGGGCACCCGCAGGGCCGAACCGTACACCAGCTAAGCAGAGGAAGCAGCCAAATCCTCATAAGGGGTGGTGCGGATGCCGAGGAGGACCCAGGGCAACTGGTCCACCCAGTCCGGGCCCTTGAGCCGAGCTTTCAGCGCCGACTTGAGGTGCCGGTGAAAATGTTCGACCAGCCCGTTGGCCTGCGGGTGATAGGCGGTGTTATGGTGCAACCGTGACCCGTAGAGCTGGGCCAGCGAAGACCACAAGGCAGAGGTGAACTGAGCCCCCCGGTCGATGGAAATGTCAGACGGCACTCCGAACTGGGCAATCCAGTGGGCCGCCAGGGCCCTAGCGCAAGCCATGGCGGAGGTGTCCAAGAGCGGGTGCTGGCTCGAAGTGCCGAATGGCCTACTCCTGCACCTATTGTCTATTGTCTATTGATTCATCAATAAATCTGGGTATATTACAATTGATCCTTTTTCATATCATGGATGTACATTTCAGATTGTGATCCGAACCGAAATTGTCCATGTATTTCTTTGTTCATCTTTTTACCTGATTTTCCCTGATCCTCTTGTAATTTTCAAAATGTCTTGCCACTTGTTCCGTAATAATAGGTTCCATCTTTCTCCTTATTGTTAAAAGGCTAACGGGGCTATGAATCATGGTGTTTTATGGCCTTTCTTTCTGAAATAGCTTTATATTTGCTGTCTTCCACTCTATAGAAAATGTTAAGGTGATAACAGTACATTTATTTTCACCAACGCCATCTACTTAAAAAATTCCAGGTCATTATGTGATGCAGAAATATTGCCCTTCAGTTTTAATCAATGTCTATTTTTCGAATTCCTACAATTCTACTCTCAAAATGTCAATTGTGTAAGCCCTTTCCTTAGGTGAAGTTGGCCTCAGGTCAGTACCGATATCGTGGGCCGAAGGGCCTGCTTCTGTGACATTTCCCCTTCCACTCACCTCTCTCCACCTCCCCCCTCCTCCCTCCTAACCCCCCCTCCATTTCCCCTTCCACTCCCCCCTCCCCCCCCCCCTAATCCTGGCCCATTGAGTTACTCCAGCACGTTGTGTCTATCTTTGGTATGAACCAGCATTTGCATTTCTTTGTTTCTGCAACGCATCTTGGGAACGTGGGAGAAAACTGGAGTACACGGAGAAAACACACGTGGTCCCGGATTCTTAAGAATAAAAAAGTGTTAAAGCGTTAAAAAAAGCATGAATCAGGCTGGGTTTTCAAGAAAATAAATTCATAATAACTGCAATTAGCTGCTGTCAAAATTATAAACATTTTTTTTTAATGTAAGTGCAGCAGCATTTAGCTAGAACCACAGGCGATTCGTTATTAGTGACTGAACACAGCCTGTATACCAGGAAAGAGTGAAAAGCAATTTTCACTTCATGGGGCAAACTTTAAAATAATTCTTCAACTTTGGACAATGTATTTCCCCATTGAAATTGCCATTCATCAGTGAATGCGTGAGCAGGCTGACACTTTAAGCTCCATTGGACAGGCTGCATGTGGAGGGAGCTGTGTGTCTGGATTGACCACCTGTGGCTTGTGCTTGAAGATTTCACTAGAGGCAAGTGTTTTTCATGAGAAAACCCTCGCCTCTTTCATATAGCTCTGCATTGGAAAATGTACTATCAAAGGAGCAGGCCAGGTAATGTCAAAGCAGTGTAACGCGCTCTTTAAACTGTGGGCTTCTGCTGCCAATACGCCAGAGGGAGTCCAACGACAGAAGCATATTTCTATTGTAGGCAGCTACAATTGTTAACACCAAAATGCTGGAAGGCTTGCCCAGAGCAGCTAAACTTGAGTGGGCACATACCAGTGCCTGCCCCAGCAGACACAGTTTAATCCACAGAAACTAGCGGAGAGAATGGAGAAACTCACAGAGTGTTGTGTGCAGTTCTGGTCGCCCCATTTCAGGTAAGATGTGAAGGCTTTGGAGAGCCGAGCAGAGGAGATTTACCAGAATGCTGCATGGATTAGAGGCTTTCAGCTACAGGGAGAGGTTGGATAATCTTGGATTGTTTTCTCCGGAACGTCGGATGTTGAGGGAAGACTTGATAGAAAATGATGAGAGGCATAGATAGGATAGACAGTCAGAAGGTTTTTCCCGGGTGGAAATATCCAATCTTATAGGGCAAAGTTATAATGTGAGAGTGGGAAGGGTTAATGGAGATGTCCGGGGCAAGTCTTTTTACAAAGAGAGCAGTGGATTGTCACCTTGTCATGCTGGAGAAGCTTGTGTGGACCTGAGAGTGATGCTGTCTGGAGCTATGCTCCTGGTAAGGCAACCCATGGCAGTAAGGTCGAGGGGGAAGTCTCTGACAAAGAGCAATCCAACCAAGACCTCAATGGTGGAACAGGCGAAGGACGATGGCTGACCTTAGTGGAGCATCACGATGGCTGGGAAGGCGGATGAAAGCTGCAGCAGAAAAGGGTCTCCAGTCGTCTTGGACTCCATGCCACTGGATCCTGACCCAGATCTGTCAAGGGCCGTGGGGTGGCTGTCTGTACACCAGTCTGCCCACGTTAATCAAAGTCACGCACAGGCGTCCTCCATATAGGGAATAGCACCCTGGAGACACACATGGTCAGCCATGACCGAAAGGGGCCTAAGAAAGGTAGG
Organism: Amblyraja radiata; assembly: GCF_010909765.2. NCBI lineage: Eukaryota > Metazoa > Chordata > Chondrichthyes > Rajiformes > Rajidae > Amblyraja > Amblyraja radiata. The sequence goes on along the minus strand of NC_045962.1, from coordinate 78,579,355 downwards.
GGCCTGGATCGCATTACCAGCAGTGGTGGTGGAGGCAGATGCGATAGTGGCGTTTAATAGGCTTTTGGATAGGCACATGGAAGCGCAGAGAATAGAAGGATATGGACCAGGTGCAGGCAGATGAGATCGGTTTAACTTTGCATCATGTTCAGCACAAACATTGTGGGCCGATGGGGCCGTTCCTGTGCAAACTGTTCTATGTTCTATATTCTCGAAGGAGTTGCAGTTTGAGGAAAGAATGGATAGGGTTCTGTTCAGTTCAGTTTAAGTTTATTGTCATGTGTACCGAGGTACAGTGAAAAGCTTTTTGTTGCGTGCTACCCAGTCAGCAGGAAGACAGTACATGATTACAATCGATCCATCTACAGTGTATAGATACATGATAAGGGAATAACGTTTAGTGCAAGGTAAAGCCAGTAAAGTCCGAACAAGGATAGTCCGAGAGTCACCAAAGAGGTAGATAGTAGTTCAGCACTGCTCTCTGGTTGTGGTAGGATGGTTCAGTTGCCTGATAACAGCTAGGAAGAAGCTGTCCTTGAATCTGGAGGTGTGCGTTTTCACACATCTATACCTTTTGCCTGATGGGAGAGGGGAGAAGAGGGAGTGGCAAGGGTATGACTCGTTCTTGATTATGCTGCTGGCCTTGCCGAGGCAGCGTGAGGTATAAATGAGGTTGTGTTGGTCTTCCTCGAAGTGGACTAGTCTGAGGAGACAATCTCATATAATTAAACACAATTAGGAGGGCATAGATAGAATGGATAGTGAGACGCTATTTTTTCTCTTAGCAAAGGTATTTAAACTAATGGGTTTAAGTTTAGGATAAGGAGAAAATATTCTGGGCGGAGTTAAGGAGAAATGTTCTGATTCAGAAGGCCGCTGAAATTTGGAAGGCATTGTCTGTGTAAATGACGGAGTGGAGTATTTTCACGATATTTAAGATGTGTCTTGAAGAACACTTGAATTACAAAGACAAGGCATCTGTTACAAGGCGGCACCGTGGCGCAGCTGGTGGAGCTGCTGCCTCACAGCGCGAGAGACACGGGTTCAATCCTGATCTCGGATGTTGACTGTGTGGAGTTTGCATGTATCCTCCGGGTGCTCCTGTTTCCTCCCACATCCCAAAGATGTTCAGGTTTGTAGGTTAATTGGCCTTTGTAAATTGGCCTTTAATTGGCTTTTTATAAATCAGAGCATTGAGTATAGAAGTTGGGATGTAATGTTAAAATTGTACACGGCATTGGTGAGGCCAATTCTGGAGTATGGTGTACAATTTTAATCGCCAAATCATAGGAAAGATGTCAACAAAATAGAGAGAGTACAGAGGAGATTTACTAGAATGTTGCCTGGGTTTCAGCAACTAAGTTACAGAGAAAGGTTGAACAAGATAGGTATTTATTCTTTGGAGCGCATAAGGTTAAGGGGGGACTTGATAGAGGTCTTTAAAATGATGAGAGGGATAGACAGAGTTGACGTGGATAAGCTTTTTCCATTGAGAGTAGGGCAGATTCAAACAAGAGGACATGATTTGAGAATTAAGGGACAAAAGTTTAGGGGTAACATGAGGGGGAACTTCTTTACTCAGAGAGTGATAGCTGTGTGGAATGAGTGGAAGTGGTGGAGGCAGGTTCGAATATTTTCATTTAAAAATAAATTGGATAGTTATATGGACGGAAAGGAATGGAGGGTTATGGTCTGATTGCGGGTAGATGGGATTAGGTGAGAGTAAGTGTTCGGCACGGACTAGAAAGGCCGAGATGGCCTGTTTCCGTGCTGTAATTGTTATATGGTTATATGGTTATAAATTGCCCTTAGTGAATAGTGAGTGAATGAGAAAGTGGGATAACATAGAACTACATGTTTTACAGTTTACAGTTTAGTTTATTGTCACGTGCACAGAGGGAAAGCGAAAAACTTTTGTTGCGTGCTATCTAATCAGCAGAAAGACAATGTATGATTTCAATCAAGCCATTAACAGTGTATACAGTAGATACATGATACGGGAATAACGTTTAGTGCAAGGTAAAGCCAGCGACTAGTGTGAATGAGTTATCGATGGTCAGCATGGGCTCGGTGGACTGAAGAGCCTGTTTCCATGCCGTATCTCTAAATTTTGAAGACCATGAAACAAGTGATTATCAATGGGATCAGCATTGATAGGTAATTGATGTCAGCATGGTCATGGTGGGCTGAAGGATCTGTTGCTGTGCTGCATGACTCAATGACTCGTTGGTAATCTGGAGACTAACTCAAGTGTACAACTCTGATTCTTATCTTCGTTCGTAAAATAACTTTGGATACATTGGCTCCTGGCTATCATGCTTTTTTTTTGTACTTATTGACTTGAATCATGCTATTGTTGGCACTTACTAGCAACATTTAGATAGAAACATAGAAACATATAAAATAGGTGCAGCAGTAGGCCATTTGGCCCTTCATGCCAGTACCACCATTCAATATGGTCATGGCTGATCATCCAATATCAGTACCCCATTCCTGCTTTTCCCCCATATCCGTTGATTCCGTTGGCCCTAAGAGCTAATTCTAACTCTCTCTTGAAAACTTCAAGGAGGCAGGCACTGGCAGTAGTGGAGGAGAAAACTCAAAGTGGAAGTAGAAAACCTCCCATATTAGTTATGGACCTTTAGTTCAGAGTGGAGAACGCTATCTCCTGGCTTGCCTGTGTCTCAAGGCCAAATTAAGAACTGTTAAAGTTTCCTTTCTGACCTCAAAATAAATTAAGGTTTTCCCTGCTCCAGTTCATAAGTTCATAAGTTATAGGAGCAGAATTAGGCCATTCAGCTCACCAAGTCCACTCCGCTATTCAACCAAGGCTGATCTATCTTTCCCCCTCAGCCCCATTCTCTTGCCTTCTCCCCATAACTCCTGACACCCTTACTAATTAGTTATAGATTTATCCTCTCTCAATGCTCTGCCAGGTCAAGCTGATTGCTTATGTGAACACAAAGGGCACTGTGGCATATTCATTGGGTTTGGGTTAGGCCTGTCAAAACACATTTGATTCAGATCAGTTGTAATCAGTCCAGAGTGTCTACATACATCCTATCAACATGGGTTATATTCAATATCACTAATCTATTTTGTCAGCTAGCCTTTCCATCGAATTATATTTATTTTTACAATTTTGTGTCTACCTCACTGAAGATTTATGTTTTTAGTGCATGTTATATATTGTACAAAAAATTAAATCCGTTTTCATTTAGCTTACTCCTATTTACCTCTGCCAATATCTTGCCCGTTCAATTCTAATATATTTGGCTTTTCATTAAAGTTTGTCAAAATAAAATCCTGTTGATTGCCTCTCTTATTGTAACACATGTTGCCCTCAGTCAATCTCTTATCTCAGGCCGCTGTCCTTCATTCATCCTTCATCCAACTGGAAGACTAAGCAACAGACCAGTGAATCCATCACAGCATGCCCAAAGGTTGGAATCTCTATCTCCGGCTACTGTGCAGCAGGTGAATCACACAACTGAGAGCAGGCTTTCCTTAGAAATTCAGATCTCACTCGCAATTTCTAGGCTATATTCACAGAAACATGAAACAAATCTTTTCTTCTCCCTATTCCACTCAGAACTTTTCTTTCACTGCTGAATTCATTTCCAACAACAGTGCACCAGCTTTACCATTGCTCAAGGGCAGCTTAGTATTCACGACTTGAGTGGGATGCTCTGTTGACTTGAAATGAGCCTGTGCAAGGTAGTCAGTTCAGGAGAGGACTCAGTTCCCCGGCTGATAGTTATTCACAGTTTAGTTTATTGTCATGTTCACTGAGGTACAGTGAAAATCTTTCATTGTGTCCTATCCAGTCAGCAGAAAGGCAATAAATGATTACAATCGAGCCATTTACCGTGCATAGATATACATGATAAGGGAAGAACGTTTAGTGCAAGGTAAAGCTAGCAAAGTCCGATCAAAGAGTTACTTCAAATAACCTTTGCTTTCCCTCTCTCTCCAACCCCTCCCCCTTCTCAGTTCTCCAACCAGTCTTATTGTCTCCAACTACATTTTATCTCTGTTTTCTTTGTCATTACCTTCCCCCAACTAACAATGATCTATTCTAGATTTCCATTGATCTCCATACCCCTTGTCTTGTTTTCACACCTTACACTTCCTTATCTATGGACCTCTCATTCCCCTGCAATCAGTCTGAAGAAGGATCTCGACCCGAAACGTCACCCATTCCTTCTCTCCAGAGGTGCTGCCTGTCGCGCTGAGTTACTCCAGCATTTTGTGTCTATCTTCAAAGTCCAATCAAAGGTAGTCCGAGGGTCACCAAAGAGGTAGATAGTAGTTCAGCACTGCTCTCTGGTTGTGGTAGGATGATTCAGTTGCCAGATGACAGCTGGGAAGAAACAATACAACTCATCAAATGGGCCCATTAACCCACAATGTTTGTGCCGAACATGGTGCCAAGTTAAACTGATCTCATCTGCCTGTAAATGATTCAACTCTAGGGAAGTTAAAATCATCTACTATTACAACTCTATTGTTCTTACAATTCTGTGATCTCCTTAGATTTCCTTTGCTTTTCCAATTCCTTGACCATCGGGAGATAAACAGTACAATCCCATCAAAGTAATTATGCATATATCCTCACTTTAAGATATACGAGGAGTAGCCACTCTAAGTACCCTCACAATATTCTCCCTATAGTTCTTAAACTCATGTCATAGGAACAGAATTAGGCTACTTGGTCCATTGAATCTCTTCTGCCATTCAATCATGGCTGATCTATCTTTCCCTCATAACCCCATTCTCCTGCATTTGCTCTGTAACTTTGCTAATTCTGCCTCCATTGTGTGATCGAGGATACTTCCTTCATTCCCTTGCCACTCGGTTGTTAGAAACATAGAACATATCTGCAGGAGTAGACCATTCGCCCTTTCAAGCCATCCAATATAATCATGCCTGATCATCCAAAATCAGTACCCCTGTTCCTTCTTTACAAGTCAAGAATTTGTCAGTCTTTGCCTTAAAAGTACCCAATGGCTCGGCCTCCACCACTGTGATTTCCACAGATTCACCACTCTCTGATTAAAAAAAAAATCCTCCTCCTCTCCTTTCTAGAGATACGTCCTTTTATTCTGAGGCTGTGCCCTCTGATCCTGGACTCTCCCACTGGTGGAAACATCCTCTCCACGTTCACTTTATCCAGGCCTTTCACTAGGGAAGTTTCATTGAGGTCTCCTCTCATCCTTCGAAACAAAAACACACCACTGACTCCAGTTGAAAGGTTTTGAACAAAAAAAAATAATCAGCCTGAAATGTTCCCCAGTATTTTCTGGTTTTAATTTCAGTAAAGATCTCTTGAGACATCTGTATGGGAGTAAGCATGGTTTGTAACTCTTCACTGAGTGGATTCAATATGACACCTTCTACAATGCCAGTTGGTGGTTAGGACATACAATCAGACAATCACATGTGATTATGTAGGAAAGTACTGCAGATGCTGGTTCAAATCGAAAGTAGACACAAAATGCTGGAGTAACTCAGCGGGACAGGCAGCATCTCTGGAGAGAAGGAATGGGTGATGTTTTGGGTCGTGACCCTTCTTCAGACTGAGAGCCAGGGGAGAGGGAAACGAGAGATATAGATGGTGATATAGAGAGAGAAATAGAACAAATGAATGAAAGATATGCAAAAATATTAACAATGACAAAGGAAACAGACCATTGTTAGCTGTGGGCTCGGTGAAAACCAGTTACAGACATCGAGACTGATCAAGGCGACTTTGAAACTATTCACTGACGACCTCCACAGCCTTCTGTGTCAAAGAATTCCACAGATTTGCCACCCTCTGACTAAAGACATTTCTCCTCATTTCCTTCCTAAAAGAACATCATTTAATTCTGAGGATCTTTCCTGGTCCGAGAACACAAATGCAATTATCAAGAAAGCTCATCAGCGCCTCTACTTCCTGAGAAGACTACGGAGAGTCGGTTTGTCAAGGAGGACTCTCTCTAACTTCTACAGGTGCACAGTAGAGAGCATGCTGACCGGTTGGACCGTGGCTTGGTTCGGCAACTTGAGCGCCCTGGAAAGGAAGTGACTACAAAGGGTAGTGGACACTGCCCAGTCCATCATCGGCTCTGACCTTCCTTCCATCGAGGGGATTTATCGCAGTCGCTGCCTCAAAAAGGCTGGCAGTATCATCAAAGACCCACAGCATCCTGGCCACACACTCATCTCCCTGCTACCTTCGGGTGGGCCTGGGGACTGCGGCAGCCAGGTTCAGGAGTAGCTGCTTCCCCACAGCCATCAGGCTATTAGACCTGGCTCGGACAAAACTTTGATTATTGATGGCCAATTATCTGTTATCTGCACTTTATCATTTTATTTGTTCATGTGTGTATATATTTATATAACGGTATATGGACACACTGATCTGTTTTGTAGTAAATGCCTACTATGTTCTGTTGTGCTGAAGCAAAGCAAGAATTTCATTGTCCTATCAGGGACACATGACAATAAACTCACTTGAACTTGAACTTGAACTTGATCTTGATGACCTCTAGCCCTAGACTCGCCCACGTGTGGAAACATCATCTCCACATCCACTCTATCCAAGCCTTTCACTGTTCTAGTATTACTTTTCTTGTATTTGTTTTCCTGACTTATTGGAAGTGGTATGTAAATCCTGTGCTCAAAGTATGGAAAATGTAGGCTTTTTGTATTACTGTTTAGAAATCCAAGGGACAAGGCCGGATTTACTTAATACATTTGTTATTGAAGGATGTCAATGATAAATTAATAGCAGCATCTGGCACAAGTGTATTTAAAGTTATACCACTTGTTACACATAGGCACTCTATCAGCATAAATCAGAATAACTATTAACGATTAATGAATAACTATCGCGGATGACACAAAGCTGGGTGGCAGTGTGAGCAGCGAGGAGAATGTTATGAGGCTGCAGGGTGACCTGGAAAGGTTGGGTGAGTGGGCAGATGCAGTATAATGTGGATCAATGTGAGGTTATCCACTTTGGTGGCAAGAACAGAAGGCAGATTATTATCTGAATGGTGTCAGATTAGGAAAAGGGGAGGTGCAACGGTACCTAGGTATCCTTGTACATCAGTCATTGAAAGTAAGCATGCAAGTACAGCAGACTTTGAATAAAGCTAATGGCTTGTTGGCCTTCATAGCGAGAGGATTTGAGTACAGGAGCAAGAGGGTCTTACTGCAATTGTACAGGGCCCTGTTGAGATCGCACCTGGAGTATTGTGTGCAGTTTTGATCTCCTGATTTGAGGAAGGACATGCTTGCTATTGAGGGAGCGAAGCGTAGGTTCATCAGGTTAATTCCCGGGATGGCAGGACTGACATATAATGAAAGAATGGATCGACCTGGCTTATATTCACTGGAATTTAGAAGGATGAGAGGGTATGTTATAGAAACATATACAATTCTTAAGGGATTGGACAGGTTAGATGCAGGAAAAATGTTCCTGATGTTGGGGAAGTTCAGAACTAGGGGTCACAGTTTAAGAGTAAGGGGTAGGCCATTTAGGACTGAGATGAGGAAACACTTTTTCAACCAGTGAGTTATGAATCTGTGGAATTCTCTGCCACGGAATTCACTGGATGTATTCAAGTGAGTCAACGGAATCAAGGGATATGGGGAGAAAGCAAGAACAGTGTACTGATTCTGGATGAGCACCCATGATCATATTGAATGGCGTTGCTGGTTTGAAGGGCCGAATGGCCTACTATTGCACCTATTTTCTATGTTTCTAATAACATGATGGCACAAGCAATGTAAAATTACTTGGCTTTTCTTTCTTGACTATGTTTTAGCAAAGCTGCTGTCATCGAGGCCAAATAAGAAAATCGTGACATTTAGCGAGCAATGTCACACAAGAATTGTTCTTTTCAGGAAGGATATAGGGGGATTTGTAGAAGGTACAGAAGAGGTTTAACAGAACGATGCCAGGATTAGGATGTATCAGCTACAAGGAGAGGTTGGACAAATGTGGATTGTTTTATCTAGTTTAGTTTAGTTTGGAGATACAGCACAGAAAAAGAGCCCTTCGGCCCACCGAGTGCATGCCGACCAGCGATCCCCGGACATCAACACTATCCTACACGATAACTAGTATACTAGTAATATGCTATTACTAGTAAGTAAATTTATGAGAGGTCTAGATAGGATAGACAGTCAGAACCTTATTCCCAGGAGGAAATGTCCAATACAAGAGATCATAGCTTTGAGGTGATAGGGGAAAAGTTTAAAAGAGATATGCCTGGCACGTTCTTTTGGTGGGAAAGTGTTGGTGGGGGCAGTTACAATAGTGACGTTTACGAGGCTTTTGAATAGGGACATTAATATGCAGGGAATGGAGGGATATGGATCATCATTTCACACAATGGTGGTGGGTGGATGGAACGAGCTGCCAGAGGAGGTAGTTGAGGCAGGTACTATTACAACATTTAAGAAACATTGAGGCAGGTACATAGGTAGGACAGATTTAGAGGGATATGGGCCAAACGCAGGCAGGTGGGACTAGTGTAGATGGGACATGTTGGCCGGTGCGGGCAGGTTGAGATTAGTTTACCTTGGCATCACAATTTGGCACAGACATTGTGCATTGAAGAACCTGTTCCTGTGCTGTACCTTGCTATGCATTGTGTTCGTTGAATATGAATATTGTGATATTTATTGTGATGTTTATCACACCATTGACACACAATAATTGTTCTTTCCCTGTAGGGTCATAAGTGATAGGAGTGCAATTAGGCCATACGGCCCATCAAGTCTACTCCGCCATTCAATCATGCCTGATCTATCCCTCCCTCCTAACCCCATTCTCCTGGCTTCTCCCCATAACCTCTGACACCTGCACTAATCTAGAATCTATCTACCTCTGCCTGATAAATATATACTGACTTGGCCTCCACAGCCTTCTGTAACAAGATCTTGACACCACATCTTTCTCCCCATCGCACACAATAGGGCGTTGGATATTTTTGCAGATTTGGATCTTTAACAGCAGGCTTATCATATTTCCTGCACATCAATGCTTGAAGCTAATCTTAATTACTTAATGACATCAATGGGATCGGAAGGCTGTAATTTACAATCTTGCCAAAAAATCTCCATAAAACAAGAACATCATGTTGAAAGTAATAAACTATTTGCTGATTAAGGTAACTCTTGGAATGTTTGGAACATTGTGTACTGTCTGTACTTTTTACCGAAGGAAGACTATATTTGTTACTGAGGAAGTGAAATAAAGGTCCTCTGGGCTGATTCCTGGCTTCTCTTATTCCGCTTGGGCAGCTTACAACTTAACAGTATGAACATTACATTCTCCAATCTCAGGTAACTAACCTACAAACAATCAACATGTATCCATGTATCTGGTTACTTATTTATTCATCCATGTATTTATTTATCTATTCATTCATTTGTGCATTCATTTCTTCATTTATTTATCTATGTATTTATTTAACTTCATTTATTTATTTGTTTGTCATTGTGTTTATTTATTTAATTATCCTCCCCCTCTCCCCCTCTCCCCCTCTCCCCCTCTCCCCCTCTCCCCCTCTCCCCCTCTCCCCCTCTCCCCCTCTCCCCCTCTCCCCCTCTCTCCCTCTCTCCCTCTCTCCCTCTCCCTCTCTCCCTCTCCCTCTCCCTCTCCCTCTCCCTCTCCCTCTCCCTCTCCCCTCCCTCTCCCTCTCCCTCTCCCTCTCCCTCTCCCTCTCCCTCTCCCTCTCCCTCTCCCTCTCCCTCTCCCTCTCCCTCTCCCTCTCCCTCTCCCTCTCCCTCTCCCTCTCCCTCTCTCCCTCCCTCTCTCCATGTCCCTCCTACCTTCGGACCTTGAAATGAGAATCACATGTGAATCACTGAAGAAGGCTCTCAACCCGAATCCAGAGATGCTGCCTGACCCGCTGAGTTACTCCAGTATTTTGTGTCTATCTTCAGTGTAAACCAGCATCTGCAGTCCCTTCCTGCACATACTAGCTTTAAGGTGAGATGGGCAAAGTTTAAAGATGTGTGGGGCACATTTTTTTACACAGAGGGTGGTGATCATCCAGAAGGTGCTACTGGGTGTTGTGATTGATGCAAGTGCGATATTGCAATTAAGAGACTGGTATGTCATCGTGTGGATATGTAGGGAATGGAGGTATATAGATTATGAACAGGCAGTTAAGATTGATCTTGGCATCATGTCTGGCAATGTGGGCCGAATGACCTATTCTTGTACTATACCGTATTATGGTCTATGTTCTAAGTGGGTCGTGAGTTTTTAACCTTGTCTATTGTGTGTAACAGAGGAAGATGTGCAATTGTATAATTCAGGGTTTCTGATCGTTCAGTCATTGAGATTGTTTCAAGAAAGAGATGAATGGATATTTAGATATGAAGGAAATCAAAGGTTAGTACATGAAATTGGTACATCCGTCATTGTTTATTGAATGTTAAAATACGTACAATTTCGTAACGTCTTTTATATGCTAAAACCTATCATTGTTATTTTAACCGATCACCTGTTTAGACTTTTGACTAAAAATACAGTACGGAAACAGCCCATTGGTGCACCGAATCCGTGCGGACCAGCGATCACCCCATATACTAACACTATCAAACACAATAGGGACAATTTTAAAAGTTACCAAGCCAATTAACCTACAAACCTGTATTTCTTTGGCGTGTGGAATGAAATTGGAAATCCTTGAGGAAACACACACATTCAAAGGGAGAAGGTACAAACTCCATACAGACAGCACCCGTAGTCAGGATCAAGCCCAGGTCTCTGGCGCTGTAATGTAACAACCCCACCCGCTGTAACATTGTGCTGCCCCGTTCAAACTAGTTCTATGTTACTCCACTTTTTCCTCCACTCCCTACACACAAAGGGCCAATTTACAAGCTACAAACTGCACACGTTGTGATGTGGGAGGAAACTGGAGCATCTGTGGGAAACCAACGCAGGTCACGGGGAGAACATACAAACTCTGTACAGACAGGCACCCGTGGTCAGGATCGAACCCGGGTCTCAAGGCGCTGTAAGGCAGTAGCTCTACCTCTGCACCACCGTGGCGCCTGCTAGTTCCGTGCTTTGACTTCAAAAGGTTTCAAAGGTCTTTTATTGACATCTTCCTATTCCTGCCATTTCCCCAACCACCCATTCTTTTCCAAATCCAGCCTCCCCCCCAATCCCTCCTCATTATCTCTTTCAAAGTGCTGCCTGTAAGATGCGGCAGCATGTGGCAGTCTCCGTGAGAGGCATGGGTCATGCTTCGAATGAGGAATAGGCCGTGATAATGATCTTTCTTTCTTAACGGAATTAGCACATTCGCAGCATGCTTTAGCCCATTAAAAATGCCGAAAGTCTAACTTCTAGTCATTAATATTAAACTGCAATCTGCCAAAGCTTTGATAGTGAGAAACGCTGACAGGGAATTCAATTTTAGAGACAGCCTCTACGAAGCTAAGAGAACACATTGCCGATGCAGCCCCGCAATCCTGCTCTTACCCCTCGATAGCAACTTTCATATTTGATATAGATATCTTCCACTTGTCACCAGTTGATTTGAAGGCACTATATTCACTTTTGCACAACAGTAATTACAGCCCAAAGCTCTATTTGTTTAGGCCTAGTTCCTCTAAATAGCTTCTTGAATCCACATTCCCACAGGCCTGCCTTGAGGGAGACAGGTGCTACCTACTAACTCCATCTTGAATACTGTCTCTTGTCTCTGGTATGAATATTGACTTCTCTAACTTTAAGTAACCCTCGCTTTTCCCTCTCTGCCCATCCCTATTTCCCCCCTCCCCTATCCTAGTTTTACGACTAGTTTGACTATCCTCCACCCATCCATATTGAAGCAAGGACCAAGAGAACACACCTATGCTTGACTTCCTTAGAAGGCTTAGGAAGATTGGCATATACCCTACAACTCTCACCAACTTCTCCAGATGCACCATCGAGAGCATTTTTATCAGGATGCATCACAGCTTGGTTTGGGAACAGCTCCATCCAAGACAAATTGTGGATGTTGCCCAGACCATCACACAAAGCAACCTCCTGTCCATTGACTCTATTTATACCTCATGTTGCCTCGGCAAGGCCAGCAGCAAAATCAAGGATGAGTTGCACCATGGCTACTCCCTCTTCTCCCCTCTCCCATTGTAAATAGCTCGTTCTAAGCTTCCCCCCAGTCTAGTTTCAGTCAGTAAAATATTGAGTCAAGCACTAAACTTTATTTTGGAAAAACACAATAACCGTTCCCACTACTATATCTAATGTCCGCGGATTTGATCCTTGTATCTGCCTGGCCAAGCCCTCCTAGCCTCTTGCAAGCAGAGACACTCCAGAAGATCACGTAGTCCTAAGCTTTCTCCCATAAGATCGACACAGGACCTCGTGGGAGAGGCCTTTTATAGGTCCCCGAACCTTGAGGGGCTGAACCACATGGGGGTGGTCTCTATACAGTTCAATGACAGATATCAATTAACACAGTACATGATAGATATTTCTCTAACCCAATAATACAGTGACTAATACAATGTATCTGATGAAGTTTCTAGATGCAAGTTAACAGTGATGAATTATATAACATGTGCCTGGATATTCAATAAACCCAGACAAGGCTCAACACTTAACCCAATCAACATCTAGCACAGTAAAGCTGTGCAACAATATTTACAATGTGTATATTTGGTTTGCATTCACCAAATCTGTTCCATGCAATTTACACCTAATTGTCAGAATCTGCAGATGTTCCATTCTCTTCCTGCAACTCTTATCTAGGCTCTCGACAAACTGGCACCATTCTGCAGCTTGTCCCATTTCTGCAGAAGGCACATTTAAATTGACGAAATGGCCTGGCCGCCCAGAAGCCTTTACTCAATTTTAGTGTCCTGGCATCTCCAATTTAGTGTCCTGGCATCTCCAGAATTAACACCATCAGGCAAAAGGTATGCAAGTGTGAAAATGCACAACTGGGAACAATTTCTTCACATCTGTTTTCAGGCAACTGGATCATCCTTCGACGGTGGCGCAGCCTTACTGTCTTGTTGCTAAGACAGAGTTGTTGCCTTACAGTGCTTGCAGCGCCGGGGACCCGGGTTTGATCCTGATCACGGGTGCTGTCTTTACGGAGTTTATACATTCTCCCCGTGACCGCGTTTTCTCTGAGATTTTTGGTTTCCTCCCACACTCCAAAGACGTACAGGTATGTAGCTTAATTGGCTTGGTGTATGTGTAGGTTGTCCCTAGTGTGTGTAGGATAGTGTTAATGTGCGGAGATGCTGGTCGGTATGGACTTGGTCGGCCGAAGGGCCTGTTTCTGTGCTGTATCTCTAAACTAAACCAGAGAGCAATGCAGAACTCCTATCTATCCCTTTGATAACCCTTGGACTATCCTTGATCGGACATTGCTGGCTTGACCTTGCACTAGAATTTTTTTCCCTTATCATGTTTCTATACACAGTAAATGGATCGATTGTAATCATTTATTGTCTTTCTGCTGATTGGTTAGCACGCAACAAAGGGTTTTCACTGCACCTCGGTATATGTGACAATAAACTAATCTGAAACTAGCAAACTCCTGATTAAATGTTATATTTGTATGCCTCATTGTCACCTTCCCCTAGCTATCAATGATCCATTCTACATTTTCCTTGATCTCTGTCCCCTTTGATCTCTCATTTTCACAACTCACCCTTCCATATCTCTGTGTCTCCCTCTTCCCTGACTCAGTCTGAAGAAGGGCCTCGACCCGAAACATCACCCATTCCTTCACTCCAGAAATGCTGCCTCTCCCGCTGATTTACTCCAACATTTTATTTCTATCTTCGGTGTAATCCAGCATCTGCAGTTCAATCCTACACATACTCTGTCTTAATCTCCATATCCTTCTACACTGGGAGTGTTAATCCTGGCTAAAATAGAGCAATCATGGCATCAACATTTAGTTAGGGGTTATGTACTGTTAGGCCATTTTGGTCAAGTCTAATGTGCTCTGCAGAAATTAGACAAACTGCTGAATAGTGCCAGCAAGTCTGGGGCCCAGATCAGTGTTGCAGAGAATTAATAGGACATCTGCAAAGTTCTTACAATGATGTGTGAAATGCATAGAGTTGATTGGATTAATGCAAACTAAGTATACATATTGTAAATAATGTTGCGAGACAGTTACCCTGTTATTTGTTGATTGGTTGACATGTTAAGCTCCGTCTGGTTTGTCTGAATCCCAGGGCACATGTTGCATTACTACTTTATGTTAGCTTCCTTCTTGAAGCCCCTTCCAGATACAATGTATTTAAGATTATGTTATTGGGTTGGGAAACTGTCAATTATGTACTGTTGTAATTAATATGTTTGATTGCATTGTACAGAGACCACCTCCATGCAGTTCAGCCCCTCAAGGTTCGGGGACCTATAAAAGGCAGCCCCCACGAGGTCCTTTGTCGATCTTCTGGAAAAGCGCTTGGGACTGCGTGACCTTTTGGAATGTGCGGGACCTTTTGGAATGTGTCTGCTTGCACGAGGCTAGAGGGCTTGGCCAAGCAGATACAAGGATCAAACCCACGATGGTTAGGTATTGTATATGGGAGTTTGTTGTGTTATCCAAAAATAAAGTTTAGTTGTTCAAGTGCTTGAATCAGTATTTTATTGACAGAGCTAGACTAGGGGGAAGCTTAGAAAGAGCATATTTACAGGAGAATTGTGTTTGGTTAAAACGTGGCTGTGGAGCCGGAGGAATCACATAGAGGGAGTAGTGAGAGAGTGCAAAAAGCTCGTCGGAGAGAGGAGGAGATCTTTTTCAAAAGTAGGCACACCTTGAGCGGATTTTGCCGTGGAGCAGACAAACTGTGCAGGAAGAAACGGCAGATGCTGGTTTACATCTAGGATGGACACAAAATGCTACTCAACGGGTGGGCCAGGCAACAACTCTAGAGATATGTAAAGGTGCAAAGAACAAGTGATGAAAGGTTATACTTTGTACCTCTCTCTTAACACAGTCTGAAGAAGGGTCTCAACCTGAAATGTCACCTATTCCTTTTCTCCAGAGATGCTGAGTACTCCAGCATCTTGTACCACCCTTTGGTATAAACCAGCACCTGTAGTTCCTTCCTAGATACTGTATGTTATTTGGGTTTGTTGACAAACTCTTTCAAAAAATGCCTCACGGACAATCATAATAATCATAATCATAATCATACTTTATAAGCCAAGTATGTTTTGCAACATACGAGGAATTTGATTTTACATACAGTCATACCAATAAAAAGCAACAGAACACACCAAATACATATTCACATAAATATCCACCAGAGTGGCTCCTCCACATTCCTCACTGTGACGGAAGGTGAAAAAAAATTCAATCTCTCCTTTCTTTGTTCGCCAGCGATCGGGGGGCCCTAACCTTTTGTTGGCAGGATGATCTTACTCCCGTAGCTGGCGGCAGGCCCTCCCGTCGGGGCGATCAAGCTCTTGCATCGGGGGGGGGATCTCAGGACCCCCCATGCTGGGCGATCTACCCTGTGTCGGGGCTAGTCGAACATCGTGCGTCTTTTGGAGCTTCCCAACGTGGTCTCTTACCCGAGACTGCGAGCTCCTTGATGTTAAAGTCCGCAGGCCGTGGTTGGAGTGTCGATCCCAGGCTAGGAATCGGCTGCGATAGTAAGTCCATGTCCCGCGATGGGGCTCAAAGTCAATCCTGAGCAAGGTCTCCAGTTCCACGATGTTAGGCCGCAGAGCAACCGGAGATACGACCCGGAAAACAATCGCATCTCCGGCAAGGTAAGAGAAAAAAAAAAGTTTCCTCGATCCCACCCCCCACATAAAACAAACCAGAGAACATTAATACATACTCATTAATACACTAAATATCACAAAAAAAGGCGAAATGGACAGACGGACTGTAGGCGGGGCTGCCATTGAAGCGTCACTCGGTGGAATCATGATATAGAAATATAGACAGCACAGTGGCACAGCGGTAGTATTGCTGCCTTACAGCGCCAGAGACCAGAGTACGATGCTAACTATGGGTGCTGTCTGTACGAAGTTTGTACGTTCTCCCTGTGACCGCGTGAGTTTTCCCCGGGTGCTCCGGTTTCCTCCCACACTCCAAAGACACACTGGTCTGTTGGTTAATTGGCTTTGGTAAAGATTGGAAATTGTCCCTAGTGTGTGTAGGATAGTGTTAGTATACGGGGATCACGGATCAACGGTGAGATTCTCACTCCTGAAGGCCACGCCCCTTCTGGAGGGACTATAAAACCCGGAAGTGTTGAGTGCCTCAGTGTCAGTCTTTGCAAGATGGGAGAGTGAGGGGGTCACGTCTCTCAGTGTGAGCTGTGAATAACACTGAACACATGTCTACAAAACTGTGAGTGGTTTTACTGACCTGTCAGTGCCCTTAATGTGGTTTGAAAATATAATTTGGAAATACTAAAGCTGTGTTGCCTTTGGTTTGGAAATGCTAAAGCTGTATTGCCTTTGGTTTGGAAATGCTAAAGCTGTGTTGCCTAATTAAAGTTGCCTTGCCTGGCTTGACCTTGCACTAGAATTTTTTTCCCTTATCATGTTTCTATACACAGTAAATGGATCGATTGTAATCATTTATTGTCTTTCTGCTGATTGGTTAGCACGCAACAAAGGGTTTTCACTGCACCTCGGTATATGTGACAATAAACTAATCTGAAACTAGCAAACTCCTGATTAAATGTTATATTTGTATGCCTCATTGTCACCTTCCCCTAGCTATCAATGATCCATTCTACATTTTCCTTGATCTGTCCCCTTTGATCTCTCATTTTCACAACTCACCCTTCCATATCTCTGTGTCTCCCTCTTCCCTGACTCAGTCTGAAGAAGGGCCTCGACCCGAAACATCACCCATTCCTTCACTCCAGAAATGCTGCCTCTCCCGCTGATTTACTCCAACATTTTATTTCTATCTTCGGTGTAATCCAGCATCTGCAGTTCAATCCTACACATACTCTGTCTTAATCTCCATATCCTTCTACACTGGGAGTGTTAATCCTGGCTAAAACAGAGCAATCATGGCATCAACATTTAGTTAGGGGTTATGTACTGTTAGGCCATTTTGGTCAAGTCTAATGTGCTCTGCAGAAATTAGACAAACTGCTGAATAGTGCCAGCAAGTCTGGGGCCCAGATCAGTGTTGCAGAGAATTAATAGGACATCTGCAAAGTTCTTACAATGATGTGTGAAATGCATAGAGTTGATTGGATTAATGCAAACTAAGTATACATATTGTAAATAATGTTGCGAGACAGTTACCCTGTTATTTGTTGATTGGTTGACATGTTAAGCTCCGTCTGGTTTGTCTGAATCCCAGGGCACATGTTGCATTACTACTTTATGTTAGCTTCCTTCTTGAAGCCCCTTCCAGATACAATGTATTTAAGATTATGTTATTGGGTTGGGAAACTGTCAATTATGTACTGTTGTAATTAATATGTTTGATTGCATTGTACAGAGACCACCTCCATGCAGTTCAGCCCCTCAAGGTTCGGGGACCTATAAAAGGCAGCCCCCACGAGGTCCTTTGTCGATCTTCTGGAAAAGCGCTTGGGACTGCGTGACCTTTTGGAATGTGCGGGACCTTTTGGAATGTGTCTGCTTGCACGAGGCTAGAGGGCTTGGCCAAGCAGATACAAGGATCAAACCCACGATGGTTAGGTATTGTATATGGGAGTTTGTTGTGTTATCCAAAAATAAAGTTTAGTTGTTCAAGTGCTTGAATCAGTATTTTATTGACAGAGCTAGACTAGGGGGAAGCTTAGAAAGAGCATATTTACAGGAGAATTGTGTTTGGTTAAAACGTGGCTGTGGAGCCGGAGGAATCACATAGAGGGAGTAGTGAGAGAGTGCAAAAAGCTCGTCGGAGAGAGGAGGAGATCTTTTTCAAAAGTAGGCACACCTTGAGCGGATTTTGCCGTGGAGCAGACAAACTGTGCAGGAAGAAACGGCAGATGCTGGTTTACATCTAGGATGGACACAAAATGCTACTCAACGGGTGGGCCAGGCAACAACTCTAGAGATATGTAAAGGTGCAAAGAACAAGTGATGAAAGGTTATACTTTGTACCTCTCTCTTAACACAGTCTGAAGAAGGGTCTCAACCTGAAATGTCACCTATTCCTTTTCTCCAGAGATGCTGAGTACTCCAGCATCTTGTACCTCGCTTTGGTATAAACCAGCACCTGTAGTTCCTTCCTAGATACTGTATGTTATTTGGGTTTGTTGACAAACTCTTTCAAAAATGCCTCACGGACAATCATAATAATCATAATCATAATCATACTTTATAAGCCTAGTATGTTTTGCAACATACGAGGAATTTGATTTTACATACAGTCATACCAATAAAAAGCAACAGAACACACCAAATACATATTAACATAAACATCCACCAGAGTGGCTCCTCCACATTCCTCACTGTGATGGAAGGTGAAAAAAAGTTCAATCTCTCCTTTCTTTGTTCGCCAGCGATCGGGGGCCCCTAACCTTTTGTTGACAGGATGATCTTACTCCCATAGCTGGCGGCAGGCCATCCCGTCGGGGCGATCAAGCTCTTGCGTCGGGGGGGGGAATCTCAGGACCCCCCATGCTGGGCGATCTACCCTGTGTCGGGGCTAGTCGAACATCGTGCGGCTTTTGGAGCTTCCCAACGTGGTCTCTTACCCGAGACTGCGAGCTCCTTGATGTTAAATTCCGCAGGCAGCGGTTGGAGCATCGATCCCAGGCAAGGAATTGGCTGCGATAGTAAGTCCATGTCCCGCGGTGGGGCTCAAAGTAAATCCTGAGCAAGGTCTCCAGTTCCACGATGTTAGGCCGCAGAGCGACCGGAGATACGACCCGGAAAACAATCGCATCTCCGGCAAGGTAAGAGAAAAAAAAAAGTTTCCTCGACCCCACCCCCCACATAAAACAAACCAGAGAACATTAATACATACTCATTAATACACTAAATATCACAAAAAAAGGCAAAATGGACAGACGGACTGTAGGCGGGGCTGCCATTGAAGCGTCACCCGGTGGAATCATGATATAGAAATATAGACAGCACAGTGGCACAGCGGTAGTATTGCTGCCTTACAGCGCCAGAGACCAGAGTACGATCCTAACTATGGGTGCTGTCTGTACGAAGTTTGTACGTTCTCCCTGTGACCGCGTGAGTTTTCCCCGGGTGCTCTGGATTCCTCCCACACTCCAAAGACACACTGGTCTGTTGGTTAATTGGCTTTGGTAAAGATTGGAAATTGTTCCTAGTGTGTGTAGGATAGTGTTAGTATACGGGGATCACGGGTCGACGGTGAGATTCTCACTCCTGAAGGCCACACCCCTTCTGGAGGGACTATAAAACCCGGAAGTGTTGAGTGCCTCAGTGTCAGTCTTTGCAAGATGGGAGAGTGAGGGGGGGGTCACGTCTCTCAGTGTGAGCTGTGAATAACACTGAACACATGTCTACTAAACTGTGAGTGGTTTTACTGACCTGTCAGTGCCCTTAATGTGGTTTGAAAATATAGTTTGGAAATGCTAAAGCTGTGTTACCTTTGGTTTGGAAATGCTAAAGCTGTATTGCCTTTGGTTTGGAAATGCTAAAGCTGTGTTGCCTAATTAAAGTTGCCTTGCCTAATTAAAGTTGCCTTGCCTAATTAAAGTTGCCTTACCCAATTAATGTTGCCTTACCCAATTAATGTTGCCTTGCCTAATTAAAGTTGCCTTGCCTTATTAAATTTGCCTTGCCTAATTAAAGTTGCCTTGTCTTCTATATAATTAAAAGTCTAATCTTAACCACTTCCTGTTTGCGCTTTATATTGATTTTAGAAAATACGCGACCACGTACGGCTGTGATTTTTGGCCATCTTACTCAGAGTCCCCCTCCGCTCATCAGGTGCCGAGGATTTTTCCCATCGATGAAAAATAAAAGAGTTATTAGTGTTTGAAAAATGTTGAGATTCTCTCTCCTGTCAATCACGCCATGAAGGCCACGCCCCTTCTGGTGGGATGGAGGGAGGGAGGGGCTATAAAATCCAGATGTGTGGGCGTGGCTCAGTCTCTGCAAGATGGAGGAGGGAGAGGTCATGACTCGCTGTCTTTAGTGGCCTTGCACCTTGCTTGAAATGGTATGAAACTGCACTTGAATTTGGTGGCCTTGCACCCTGCTTGAAATGGAATTTCAAGAAATAGCCGTGAGTCAACTGCCAGCCTTGAGTGAGTGAGCTGCCAGCACAACAGGCTTGAGTGACTGAGCTGCCAGCCCAAGAATCTATTTGGCCCACAATGTCCATACAAGCCCTCTGGAAACCAGTCCCTTCAGCCCACAACACCCATACTAGCCCTCCCCCCCTCCCCTCCCCTCCCCTCCCCTCCCCTCCCCCTTTCCCCCCCACTGGCCACCAATATTGGAACTGGTGGAGAGGTGGAATATTGCGTTGGGGGACCAGCCCTCCCATGTGATGCTGGGACCCAACGGATCCCACTTAGTCTAGTTTATTATAAAATCAAGAAATCATAAACCTTATGGTTTCTCTGGTGTTCCTTGTTATACATGGCAATATTGTAGATAATTCCCTCTCTGGTACATTTCTCCCTAGTTCTTTATTGTCTTGGTTTTGTTTTGAGTGTCCCTCTTAATTTTATTCCCTCCAACAAGTACTGGTATGTTTAACTTCAGCATAATTGATTCAAAGTCAGTTTCTCCATGGGCAATGTGCCGTGTTTCTTTGGTCTTGAGAAGTTTTCTTGCTCCCCTGAGAAATCTCAACTATTTATATTGTGTTGAGAACTGTTCTTGTCTGAGACTTCACTTCAAGTGCATATTCACCAGGCATGTTAAGCTTTTCCCCATTGTATTTTCCTCTCAAATAACAAATTGCATTTGCAAAGATAAACAAATGCGCGCAGACACACACACACACACACACACACACACACACACACACACACACACACACACACACACACACACACACACACACACACACACACACACACACACACACACACACACACACACACACACACACACACACACACACACACACACACTTCTTCACCCAGAGAGTTGTGAATCTGTGGAATTCTCTGACCTAGAAGGCAGTGGAGGCCAATTCACTGGATGTTTTGAAGTGAGAATTAGATTTAAATCTTAGGGCTAAAGGAATTAAGGGATATGGGGAAAGAACAGGAACGGGGAATGGATGATCAGCCATGATCATATTGAATGGCGGTGCTGGCTCGAAGGGCAAAATGGCCTACTCCTGCACCTATTTTGCTATGTTTCTCTCACACATAACTCAAGCACACACACACTCATTCGCACACACACTTATTTGCACAGAACTCAAGCACACACACATGCTCATTCATAAATACACAGTCATTCACACAGACCTCATGCACACACACACATTCACATAACTTAAACACACACACACACACACACTCAACAACACACAAAACTCAAGTGCACACACACACACATTCATTCACACAGAACTCAAACTTAAACACAAGCACACCAACACAGCACGCCCACACAGACACAGTTCGTATCCAATTCAAGTTATTAAGCTGCGTTTGGGCTTTGAGTAGATCAGAGGTTGATTTGTGGAGGTCTTTGCTTTGCTCCCACTCACTCCAAATGATCTCAATGTCTCTGGGAACATGCCACTGAAGTCTTATTTCTTATTGCTCAATTTAGCAAGGACATTGACTCTCCAGAGAAAGCTATCACGTAACTATTCCTCTCTGCTATTTTTGCTGGATTTTACCAGCATACACATTAAACCCAGACAGATACCTTTGATGAGTTGCACCCCCGTGATTTATTCCTATACCTTTCAGTAAATGATTTTAGAAAAAAAAACATCTTTTCATTTGGTATAATTTTCCAACTCTTATCGTACATCCTGAATTGCTTCCTCTCATTCAGTTTTATACAGTAATCATTATTTCATCTCAATCAGCAATCCTAACGGTTTTATTGTCCAATATCCTATTCCCAAGATATCTTTAATCATAAATATCAAATATTTGCACTAGGTCCATTCCATTGATGCATTTTACTTGTTTTTTCATTATTCAGCCGAGCATTTGCGTTCCCCCAGAATCCCAATATATATTGCGCAAAATTCATTTTAGCATTTCTAAAACAATTACAAATCCAATGATTAGGACTGTCTGACTGTCAGTTTTGATTAAAGCTCAATTTTATTTCACACTCACACAAGGGCGGCATGGTGGCGCAGCGGTAGAGTTGCTGCAGTACAGCGCTTGCAGCGCCGGAGACCCGGGTTCAATCCCGACTATGGATTCTGTCTGTCCGGAGTTTGTGCGTTCTCCCTGTGACCGCATGGGTTTTCTACGAGATCTCCGGTTTCCTCCCACACTACTAAGGTGTACAGGTTTGTAGGTTATTTGGCTTTGAATAAGTGTAAATTGTCCCTAGTGTGTGTAGCATGGTGTTATTGTGCGTGGATTGCTGGTTGGTGTGGACTCGGTGGGCCGAAGGGCCTGTAAACTAAACTAAACTAAACTCCTAAAGAGCATTCATTCTCCATAGTCATAACCTATCAACATTTGCAATTCTCTGAAATGAGAATGTTTACTTTCATATTTTTCTTCTTGAAACATTGAATAATCACCAATTCATCTCCAAATATTCCAACATCATAAATAATAATACTAATTTGGCAATTGTATGTATAGGGGTGGAAGTTTGCCTTTGTTTACATTTTTTATTATATCAGTTAATCAGTTTTTTAAATAAAATAACTTTGCTCTTATAATATAAATGTGTTTTAGTTGTGTTTTTCATGTGGTGACAACTATTTTGCAGAGTTAAATAGAAAGCCTGAAGTAGACAAAATTGCTGGAGAAACTCAGCGGGTGAGGCAGCATCTATGGAGAAAAGGGGTAGGCGACGTTTCGGGTCGAGTTGGACCATTTTTTGTCGGAAGAAGGGTCTCGACACGAAACGTCGCCTATTCCTTTTCTCCATAGATGCTGCCTCACCCGCTGAGTTTCTACAGCATTTTTTTTTGTATACTTTTGATTTTTCCAGAATCTGCAGTTCCTCCTTAAATAAATAGAAAGCCTTCCTTCTTTCTGTGAAAACAGTGCAAAATATTGTTGGATCCATGTATTGCTTAACATTTAAAATAATTATTTCAATCACAAAGAAAATAAATATCACTGCAAACATCTTCTCTCCAGGTCTTTAGGCTGATTAAAATATGCACAACATTCCCTCATCCAATTAAACTTAGAAATAGATTTTAACGTCCCCTCAATTCACAATTTTCTGAACTATTTGACTCGCTGCTTAGGCATTCTTCTGCAAAACCAGTAACCAGAAAGCCCGAAGGAAAAATCACATAATTGCGCGAAGATAGATGGCAGGTCATAAGATTGGACAGAATATAAAAACAGCAAAGAATGACTGAAAGTTTACAAGGGAAGACAAAATTAGAATACGCGACAAAGCCAGCCAAAAGCATGAAAAAAGAATTAGAAACTTCTGTAGGTGCTTTTAAAAAGATAAGAGTTAAAATAAATATTAATGTTCACTTACTTACTGGAGAAATAACAAATGAAGAAATATCTTGTTTTCAAGAGAGACTTAGAATTAGCTCTCTTGAGTCCCTGTCCCACTTAGGAAACCTAAACGGAAACCTCTGGAGACTTTGCGCCCCACCCAAGGTTTCCGTGCGGTTCCCGGAGGTTTTTGTCAGTCTCCCTACCTTTTTCCACTACCTGCAACCTCCGGCAACCACCTGCAACCTCCGGGAACCGCTCGGAAACCTTGGGTGGGGCGCAAAGTCTCCAGAGGTTTCTGTTCAGGTTTCCTAAGTGGGACAGGGGCATTAGGGTTAAAGGAATCAAGGGATATGGGGAGAAAGCAGGAACAGGGTACTGATTTTGAACGATCAGCCATGATCATATTGAATGGCGGTGCTGGATCGAAGGGCCGAATGGCCTACTCCTGCACCTATTTTCCATGTTTCTACGTTTCTAACAGTGGAAAGCAAGGAGATGGCGGAGGATGAATTAAACAGGAAATATAATCATAGAGTCTTGTAGCAAGGAAACAGGCCCTTCTTGGTTTCTTGGTCTTCCAAAATATTCCAAATGGAATTTAAACTGGAGGTGGTGGAGGGAAGACTTAAACCAGAAAGGATTTTTGGGAAGAAAGAGCTACCTTAAATTTAGTTGTATTTGGTTGCGTAACTATGGTAGGGTGAAGATTATTCCATGCTTTAATTGTGCGGGGGAAGAACGAATTGCTGCACACATCTGTCGTGGTAGCTGGAATCTCAAATTGGATCGAATGCTCCTAATTGGTTTGGGTTTGGTGTAGGTTTTGTAATCTATGTCGAGCTGACCATTTAACATTTTGTAAAAACAGGTAAAACGGCGAGCTTCACGTCTGTCTTGGAGAGGGTTCCACCCCAGTGAATTCAGAAGTTTGGTAACACTCGCTTCTCTCTCAGAGGTGTTAGTAACAAATTGAGCTACCTGTCTTTGGACACGCTTGATGGAAGAAATGTTTTTAATTGTGTATGGGTCCCATGCTGCAACTGCGTAGTCCAAATGAGGTCTAACGAGGGTGAAGTATAGCTTCTCCTTGACAGAAGTTGAACAATGATGAAAGTTGCGCCTCAGAAAATTTAGGACACCTGTTGCTTTCACCGATGCATGATGAGCCTGCCCATTCCAACGCAGATCATTCTGCAATTTGATGCTAAGATACTTGGTTTGTTTGGATTCTTCAAGGGTGGCACCAAGTATATTGTAAGATGTTTCGCCTGGATTTCTCTTTCTGGTGACACGCATGGTTTCACATTTGGAAGTGTTGAACTGCATGCCCCATTGTTGTGACCACTCAACCATTGTATCGAGATCCTTTTGAAGAGCATCTTCATCATCAGCTGACTTAATTGGACGGTACAGCAAACAATCATCAGCGAATAGTCTGGTCGTACTTGCGACTTTTTTATGGATGTCATTTATGTAAAGCAAAAACAGATGTGGGCCAAGTACTGTGCTCTGAGGTGTACCACTCAACACTGGCACCAATTGGAGCTCTTTCCGTTCACACACACGCACTGAAGACATTTTGTCAGGAAACTGGAAATCCATCGTTTCGTGTTGGATCTCAACGGCACTTCACTCCGCCCTCTCCCACCTCGACAACAGAGACACTTACGTAAGAATGCTGTTCATCGATTACAGCTCAGCATTCAACACCATTATACCATCAAAACTGATCACCAAACTCGGTAACCTGGGCATCGACCCCTCCCTCTGCAACTGGATCCTGAACTTTCTAACCAACAGACCCCAGTCTGTTAGGTTAGACAAGCACACCTCTTCAACCCTTACCCTGAACACCGGCGTTCCACGGGGCTGTGTGCTGAGCCCCCTCCTCTACTCCCTCTTCACCTATGACTGCACACCTGTACATGGTACTAACACCATCATCAAGTATGCAGATGATACAACGGTGATTGGCCTCATCAGCAACAACGATGAGTCGGCCTACAGGGAGGGGGTCCAGCACTTAGCAGCATGGTGCGCTAACAACAACCTGGCCCTTAACTCCAAGAAGACCAAGGAGATCATTGTAGACTTCAGTAAGTCCAGGGGCGGCACGCACACCCCCATCCACATTAACGGGACGGAGGTGGAACGTGTTTCTAGCTTCAGGTTCCTGGGAGTCAACATCTCCGATGACCTCTCTTGGACCCACAATACCTCAACTCTGATCAAGAAGGCTCACCAGCGTCTCTTCTTCCTGAGGAGACTGAAGAAGGTCCATCTGTCTCCTCAGATCCTGGTGAACTTCTACCGCTGCACCATCGAGAGCATCCTTACCAACTGCATCACAGTATGGTATGGCAACTGCTCTGTCTCCGACCGGAAGGCATTGCAGAGGGTGGTGAAAATTGCTCAACGCATCACCGGTTCCTCGCTCCCCTCCATTGAGTCTGTCCAAAGCAAGCGTTGTCTGCGGAGGGCGCTCAGCATCGCCAAGGACTGCTATCACCCCAACCACGGACTGTTTACCCTCCTACCATCCGGGAGGCGCTACAGGTCTCTCCGTTGCCGAACCAGCAGGTCCAGGAACAGCTTCTTCCCGCCGGCTGTGTCACTCTACTCAACAACGTACCTCGGTGTCTGCCAATCACCCCATCCCCCCCCCCCCCCCCCCCCGGACACTTATTATTATTTATTCAAATCATTTGCTATGTCGCTCTTCCATTTCATTGTCTCTGTACTGTACACTGACAATGACAATTAAAATTGAATCTGAATCTGAACAAATACAATAGACGTCAAGCTTCCGAAGCAGTCTCTGGTGTGGGATGACATCAAATGCTTTAGAAAAGTCCAGCACTACTAAATCCATGATGACGTTACCATCAAGGTGCTTGGCCAGGTCATTTGTCGTCAGGATAAGCTGAGACTCACATGATCTATGCCTACTAAATGCATGTTGGTTGTCAGCAAGAATGTTATGTTTGCTCACGTGTCGCATCAGATTACTATCAATTCAGATTCAATTTTTATTATCTTTATTGTCATTGTGCAGTGTACAGTACAGAGACAATGAAATGCAGTTAGCATCTCACCCAGAAGAGCGAACATAGAATAATGAGCAATAAATATATATACGTACACACAGTAGTAGTAGTGCAATTTTTCTGGGGGAAGGAGTGTCCGGTGGGGGGGGGGGGTGACTGGCAATCACCAAGGTGCAGAGTTAAATAATGTAACAGCCGCAGGGAAGAAGCTGTTCCTGGACCTGCTGGTCCGGCAACGGAGAGACCTGTAGCGCCTCCCGGATGGGAGGAGGGTAAACATCAATTTTACTTCGGAGTCACGTGAGTGACTACGTGAAGAACCCCGCCAGGACGCATGCGTGCCATATCGCTACACGCATTGCAACAAGTCACAGCAAGGGGGAACGACGTTCCCCTAGCGGCAAAATTTGAAAGCCAGGAACAGCAGGTAAGGAGACTCTGCGTTCCAGAATTTAAAAGTCGGGAACAGCAGGTAAGAAGACTGCGTTCCTTCCACTTACCTTTTAGGTGGAAACATGGACCGGATCCATGAAGGCTGCGGGAAAGCTGGCGGGGGAGAACCGCGGAGTAGCGGGCAGCCGGCAGCAGCAGCCAAAGACACGCTAATCTCCTGTAATGGGAACAGCTGTGCCCGACTTTCGCTCCCGACTCGCTCCCGCACCGGGCCGGGCGGGAGAGGGAAGCAAAACCTAATGTTCCCCGCGCTGGTTTTTTCACAGGCGGGGAAGCTGGACAAAGTAGTGTCCACAAGTGCTGCTAGGAAGCTGGCTGGGGAAGACCGCGAAGTTGCGGGAGCCAGCAGCAGCTGAAGGCACAAGCCCCGTAAGGGATCAGCTGTGCCGACTTTTGGTCCCGCCCCGGCCAGAACACCACGGCCGAGCGTGAGTATTTAAATGGGGCCGTTGACTTTTGGACAAGTCAATAACGGCAGCAGATGGGGTGGAACGACGTTCACCCGTAGCGACAAGTTTAACCTGGACCTGCAGGTAAGAGCTGCGGTCTTTTTGTGTTTTTACCATGCTGATTTCAGGTGGAGAAATCAACGGGCTGCGACAAAGCTGGTGGGCTAGATGGGATCAGCTGTGCCCAATGTCGCCTCCACACCGGCCATATCCACTCCACGGAAGGGCAGTAAGGACAAAGCTGGAGAAGGAGGACCGCGGAGCAGCGGGCAGCCAGCAGCAGCCAGCGACACTCGGATCACCGATAGTGGGATCAGCTGTGCCCGATGTCGCCTCCGCACCGGCCAGATCCACGCGGCCGGGCGGAAAGGCTAGACACAAAACAAACAAGGTCGTGGACTCAGAGGAGTACGACTTTGAACAACCGCGGGCGGCCAGCGCCCGAGAGCGCTGGAGCCGGATGGAGCGGTGTATGGAGCTTTGCTCCAACGTGACAGACTCCGGGAGATGGAGTTGGGTCACTGTGGGCCCTATGATAAACCCACAGCAGCACCTCTTGAAGGGCTGCACAGTGCTTCTACCTCATCAGAGGGGAGCACTGCGGGTCAGTTCTGGGCTGACCTGGAAGAGGGGTCCGCAGAAGGAAAGACAAGTGTGCAAGAAAGACAAGTGTGCAAGAAAGACAAGAGAACCTACTGGAACCCACTACGGCCAAAGACAGCACCCCCACGCACCCACCAGCAGAACTGGTGAAAGCTCGAAGGTCCGCTACCCAAAACATGAGTCTTTTTAGGGCATGGCTCAGGCCGGCCTTCTTGGAAGATGCGGGGACCTCCAACGCCAACCAAACCGAAAATCCAGACCCTGCGCGACAACAGCAGCGAAGAACCTACAAAAAGTAAACCTGCCACTGGTAACTATGGAGGTAGGTGGGTCTGGTTCCCTACAATATACAGGGAGCACGGAGAGTGGGTGGAGATTACACTCTTTTCTGAATGCATGGAGCATGATAACAACCGATACTTACATCTAAAGCAGTATCCAGGGATATACAATAGAGTTTATACACAAGTACAGCCCTCCAGTTCAACATATACTGAACCGAATGTTCGTGCCTTCTGATAAAGGAAAATCAAAAGCGCAAGCTGAACTGAAGCGGCTTTACATAAAAGGTGTAATTGAGAAAACTCAACACGAACCATTAGAATTCGTGTCCAATATATTTATCAAAAAAAAAAAGATGATGGTTATCGCATCATCATAGATCTGACAAAATAGATACCTTTGTTACTGCTTAACAATTAATTTCCAAAGGTTACTTCAATGGCCAGCATCGATTTAAAAGATGCTTACTATTCAGTGCCTATACGAGGTGACCACAGATGTTACTTAAAATTCAACTGGATGGGACAACTCTGACAGTATAAAGCACTACCAAATGGGTTATCATCAGCCCCAGGCTGTTTCACAAAAATTTTGAAACCAGCCCTAGCGTTTCTACGGAAACGTACACACATGGTCATGGCATATTTAGATGACATACTCATTGTGGGCAAAACTTTGGCCAAACAAACTGTAACAGCCACAAAAAAGTTATTTGGAAAACTGGGATTCATTTTTTATCCAGTTAAATCTAAACTAACGCCTTCCACTACTATGGACTATCTGGGGTTTCACCATTGACTCAGTTCACATGTTGGTGACTCTGCCTAAGGGAAAGGCTAGAGATTTAATAGAGGCTTGCAATAACCTCACTGACTTCAGCAAACCATCCATCAGATTGGTAGCAAAAGTAATTGGCATAATGATGGCTGCCTTTTCCAGCCACACAATTTGGACCTCTACATTACCAAAACTTACAGAGAGCAAAATACAAGCACTCTAAATTATGCAGGTCACTTTGACAGATCTGTGAAACTACCAATCAAGCTAAAATGGAACTAAAATGGTGGATAGATAACATCTGGCTTTGTTCCAATCCAATCATTGTCAGTAACCCTTCCATGGTACTACAAACTGATGTCAGTGCACTTGGGTGGGGAGCCACCAATACCAATGCCACCGTGGTAGCATACATTACCACAGGGTGGAAACAAATCGACATCATGTGACAATCTGGCTATACAATTTGGCAATGGTGTATCCAGAGAGATATTTGGATATCAGCCACTTACCTACCAGGAAGACTAAATTCAGTGGCAGACACCAGGTCATGCAAATTTAATGAAAACACCAAATGGATGTTGAATAAAATAGTATTTGCTGATATCACAGCAAATATAGAACACCAGATATTGAATTATTCGCATCCAGACTTAACCACCAGTTATCAAATTATGTTTCATGGGAACCGGACCCTGGGGCAGCGGCGACAGATGCATTTTTGCTGCATTGGGGGGGAAATTGTTTATTTACGCGTTCCCTCCTTTCTGCCTCATCAGTCGGGTATTAAGGAAATACAACAAGACTCTGCATCTGGTATTGGTAGTACCCGATTGGCCTACACAACCATGGTTCCCAGTGGTATCAAACATGGTATCAGAGACATGAACATCCCGTCTGTTCTGGAATATCTGGCAGGCCCCCACTATGATGAGGGGCTCAGTTACAGTGTCACCAACTGCGCCAGAAGTGCCCTTTCGACTTACCTATGGCAGGGGACAGAGCATTACACTGTTGAGACTCACCCACGGGTACAAAACTTATGAGGGGAATTTTTAATACTATCCCCAAGAACCAGATACTCCAAAATATGGGATGTAAGATTAATCCTGAAGATGCTCAGGAATTGGTCTCCAGCAACAGTTCTGTCCCTACACAGACTGACATTAAACAGTCATGCTAATGGTATTGGTCAAAAACTAGACTGGACAACATGACTTCCTCAACAGAAAATATTACGTTTCATATTTATGAGTTAGTAAGCAGAAAAGAAAGGGATCAGCAGGCCTCAATATACAATTAGGTCATACCCAACAGATGACCGTCTGTGTATAGTAAGACATCTGTCGTTATACATGGAGAAAACGAATATCCTAAGAGGCAATGAAAAGGCACATTTTGGTCAGCCACTAGCAACCACACCAAGAGTGACGGTCCAGACCATCTCAAGATGGCTGAAACAGATGCTAACACAGGCTGGGGTGGATACTAATATTTTAAAATCTCTTTCCACCAGGGCTGCAGCTACATCGGCAGCGATACAGTTGGATGTACCAATGGACCAAATCCTCAAGGCAGCAGGATGGTCTGGAGTGACTCCGAAGTAAAATAGTAAGATTAAACGAGAACTTACCAGTTTGAAGTTTGATCTGTATTTTATGAGGAGTTACGATGAGGGATTACGTGCCCTCCGCTCCCACCCTAATCATATACTTAACTGGTATCTCTTCTCTAATCTTACTATGTTTAGTCATTACAGTTATCTGTGATTTCACACCGCTGCTTTGAAGAATGACACGCATGCGTCCTGGCGGGGTTCTTCACGTA
Source organism: Amblyraja radiata (assembly GCF_010909765.2). Lineage (NCBI taxonomy): Eukaryota > Metazoa > Chordata > Chondrichthyes > Rajiformes > Rajidae > Amblyraja > Amblyraja radiata. The sequence goes on along the minus strand of NC_045962.1, from coordinate 78,548,367 downwards.
ATCCCTCATCGTAACTCCTCATAAAATACAGTTCAAACTTCAAACTGGTAAGTTCTCGTTTAATCTTACTATTAAATGCTCCAGCAGTTTGCAGCAAGTACTTGTTAATGAAACAGGACGATAATTCGCCGGGTTGGCGTTTGACCCCTTCTCAAAGAGAGGAGTTATGTTAGCCTTCCTCCAATCTAGCGGAACATCACCTGAGTCAAGCAATTGTTGGAAAGTAGAGGCATTGGTGTGCTTTCTTGGCCGTTGTTTCGCTATGGATGGTCCAAGACAATTTGCTGGTGACATTTGCTCCTAGGAATTTGCCCATCTCGGTCAACTATCTCAGTCTTTTCAATGGAGTTAATAAGAAATTATAAATCAGGAATTGGAAAGGAGCAAGGGACTCATAAAACTAAAACTATTATTGGTATTGATACTGTTTTTTTTTAGTTTTTGGAGATACAGCGCAGAAACTGGCCCTTCGTTCCACCGGGTCCGTGCCAACCAGCTATCCCTACACATTAACACTCTCTCACACCCACTAGGGACAATTTGTACATTTACACCAAGCCAATTAACCTACAAACATGTACGTCTTTGGAGTGTGGGAGGAAACCGAGGATCTCGGAGAAAGCCCACGCAGGTCATGGGAACAACGTACAAACTCCGTACAGACAGCACCCGTAGTTGGGATGGAACCCGGGTCTCCAGCGCTGCATTCGCTGTAAGGCAGCAACTTTCCCGCTGCGTCACCGTACTTACAGAATTATCGGATCCTGATATTCCCGAAGCTTTGAGTCCTGATGGACTACAGTAAATAGTTGATGCATTGGTTTTGATTTATGAATATATGTTAAATTATATACTTGATTCAGAGCAGGTCCAAAGAGATTGGAAAATCATAAGTGTAACCCCTTTATTCAAAAGCTTGCAGTTTTTTGCATTTAAAGGTTATGGGGAGAAGGTAAGAGAATGGGGTTGAGAGGGAAAGATAGATCAGCCATGATTGAATGGTAGAGTACACTTGATGGGCCAAATGGCTTAATTCCACTCCCATGATTTATAAGTCGGGAGACTAATGGGGTATAATAGTAGGAGAGTCTTGATATAACTTCACATGGCAAGGGTAGACAGCCAAAACTTTTTTCCCAGGATGGCAAAATAGTCTCACCTGCCTGCATTTGGTCCATAGTCCTCTCAGCCTGTCCTATCCATGAACCCGTCTAATTGTTTCTTAAACATTGCGATAGTCCCTGCCTCAACTACCACCTCTGGCAGCTCGTTCCATGCACTCACCACCCTTTGTGTGAAAAAGTTGCCCCCCTGATTCCTATAAAATCTTTTCTCCTTCACCTTAAACCTTGGTCCTCTGGTTCTCGATTCCTCTACTCTGGGCAAGAGACTCTGTGCATCTCCCCGATCTATCCCTCTCATGATTTTGTACATGATTCTGATAAGATACACTGGATTGCATTCTGGAGCAGAGAGTTGAGCATTTTGGACCTACAGTATATTCATTGGGGTGCAGAAAAATGGCATTGATTTCATTGAACACAAAATATCCTGAGGGAAATTGACAAATGTGGACGCTAAGAGGATGCTGAGTGGATGTGCCCCCTCCATTTGTGGGAGCATTCAGATTTGCTGGAAATTAATGGGTGCTTTATCTCCAAGAGTCCATTCAGATCTGCACATCAACTTCAGACTCATCCCGGATCACAGTCGCATTTTACTGACAATGTTCCTGTTGCTCGGCCTCCAGTTTAACGTGATTTAGCTCTCATTGAAGTTCTTCGGAGTAAGAATTAGATATTCAGAATTTCAATATCCAAAGTCCTTCAATTTGTTTCAAAGTTATTATAGTTCATGATGTCTTAAAACAAATTTTCCGCTCGATGTATTATGTCGGCAGGTTTACTATTCTGTTCGCTTTGTATTTAGATTTATAATTGAGGATGCATCTTATGCTCCTCGCGGAAAGCTTGAATGAGCTGAAGGATTTTTAATTGAAAATTACTTTATCAATGCTTTGTCTGTGATTGAGAGTTCCAAAATAACGGTTAATGGTCACTCTCTCTTCTCCCCTCTCCAATCTGGCACGAGGTACATATGTTTGATACGCCTACTTCTAGATTAAGAGACAGTTTCTCCCAGTTATTATCAGGTGACTGAACTGTCCTCTCATCAGCTCGAGTGTGGTCCATCTACCATTAGTTTAGTTTTGAAGGTACACACAATTGCTGGGGAAACTCAGCGGGTGCAGCAGCATCTATGGAGCGAAGGAAATAGGCGACGTTTCGGGCCGAACCCCTTCTTCAGACTGATGGGGGGTGGGGAAAGAAAGAAGGAAATGGGGAGGAGGAGGAGGAGCCCGAGGGCGGGCGGATGGGAGGGTGGGAGGAGACAGCTAGAGGGTTAAGGAAGGGGAGGAGACAGCATGGGCTAGCCAAATTAGGAGAATTCAATGTTAATGCCATAAGGACGCAAGGGCCCCAGACGGAATATGAGGTGCTGTTCCTCCAATTTCCGCTGTTGCTCACTCTGGTAATGGAGGAGACCCAGGACAGAGAGGTCGGATTGGGAATGGGAGGGGGAGTTGAAGTGCTGAGCCACCGGGAGGTCAGGTAGGTTATTGCGGAAAATTAGTTCAGAATTAGTTTAGTTTTGTTTAGTTTAGAGATACAGCACAGACACAGGTCCATCGGCCCACCGAGTCCGCACCGACCAACGATCCCTGCACACTAACTACCCTACACACACACTAGGGACAATTTTACATTTAACCAAGGCAATTAACCTACAAACCTGTACCTTTTTGGAATGTGGGTGAAAACTGAAGATCTCGGAGAAAACCCAAGCGGGACACGGGGAGAACGTACAAACCCCGCATAGACAGCACCTGTGGTCAGGATCGAACCTGGGTCTCTGGTGCTGTAAGGCAGCAACTCTACTGCGCCACCGTGCTACTCTACGGTCAATGAAGAGGGTGAATTGTAGAGAAGCCAAGGGAGATTGAGCTTAGAAAAATTAAAAACCGGAGGGATGTCAGCTGTTTTGCAGTCTTCATACCTTGAGAACAGCAGTGTGCTATGTGGAGGATTATTCTGTGGTCTGATGTTTGTGATCAATATATAGATAAAGTGTTTATAATGTGATCAATGAATCAGCACCACTTCATGTTAGGGATAGATGAGAAAAGTTTCTATCTACAGAATTAAGGGCAGTTGTTTGCACATTCTGGGATTATGTATTGTAGACTGAAAATTAGCAGAACATGTTAAGGTATATTACACTATACAGTATATATAGATGATAATATACTCAGCTGGTGGGCAGATGGATGGATGAATGTGGACCATTGTGAACAATGATATATTACAACAAATTGATGAATTTGGTTAAATGATGAATTGTGAAAGAGAGGCAAGTAAATGCATACTGTATAGAATTTTAGAAACCTTTTAGTTTAGTTTAGAGATACAACGCTGAATCAGGCCTTTCGGCCCACCGAGGCCACGCTGACCAGCTATCACTCCATTCACCAGCACTATCCTACATTGAAGTCAAGAGTGTTTTATTGTCATACAGTATGTCTCAGATAGAACAATAACATTCTTACATGCAGCAGCACAAAATAATATGTATACATAGTACACATAAACAATAGAGGGACAATTTACAATTTTATCAAAGCCAATTAACCTACAAACCCGCACGTCTTTGGAGTGTAGGATGAATCCGGAGCACCCGGAGAAAGTCCACGTGGTCACGGGGAGAAGGTACAAACAGCGCTCGTAGGATCGAACCCGGGTCTCTGGCACTGTAAGGCAGCAACTCTACCGCTGTGTCACCATGCCGCCCCAACCACGGGAAGAAATAAGGAAAATACAAAAAATCTGATGGCTTTGGGTGTTAGGATTGAAAGCAGAAATAATTCTATAGCTTCGGCAGATTTAGTAAATCCTTTACCTTTATGCATGCTTCATAATGGAGAGGCAAGTTCCTGACACATAACGTTGTCACCCTCCACAATCTGGAATGAACCCTACTTACTGGAGGAAAGCTTATAGGATTAGAAAAAAAAAAAATGGGACAGAGGAGAAAAAATTGTACTTTATTACCCAAGCAAAAAATTAGGTCTCTTAGTGGAGCCTGAAAAGTTATCAGTCATTCTATAATCACAGATGATTGACTCGCTTTTTTCCACGGTTAATCAGCTAACAATGTGGCATTACTCAGCGGTAAGCTGAACTGGATGAGAACAGATTGGCTGATTATAGTCATCTTTCATACCCGGGAGTGCTTACATCAACAATTTGCTAAAATATATTCCTGTGCAACCTTTAATTTCATAGTGCGCGGAATGGGAATGGAAGATTAAATAACAAAATAATATATATTTTATTTTGTTTTGTCCAAAGAAGGGTCTTGACTCAAAAGGTCACCCATTCCTTCTCTCCAGAGATGATGCCTGTCCCGCTGAGTTACTCCAGCATTTTGTGTCTATCTTCAGTATAAACCAGCATCTGCAGTTCCTTCCCAAACATCCTATACATATATTTTTAATCTATTTAGTTTAGAGATACAGTGAGGAAACAGTCATTTCAAGTCCACATCGACCAGCGATCCCTGCACATAAACTGCATCCTACACAGATTAGGGGCAATTGACACTTATTATTCCATTGGGGGGAAAGTGTAGAGGGTTTATTGTAGGGGGAGAGAAGGGGACTGAGGGACCGTGGATAGGGCCATTGTGGAAGGGGACAGGGGCTGAAGGGGGAAGAGGAGAGGAGCTGTTAGGGTTAAGACGAGAGGGGCGATTAGGAGTTTAAGGGAGAAGGACGACTAGGGGCTAGGGGATAGCCAGTGGGGGAAGAGGAGGGGTAATTAGGAGGAAGATGTAGGGGGTATCAGAGGTTATGGGGAGAAAGCAGGAGAATGGGTTTTGGAGGAAGAGATAAATCAGCCGTGATTGAATGGCGGTGTAGACGATGGGCCAAATGGCCTAATTCTGCTCCTATCGCTTATAATCTTGTGCTACGCCAATTAACCTACTAACCTGTATGTCTTTGGAGTGTGGGAGGAAACCGAAGATCTCGAAGAAAACCCACGCGGTCACGGGGAGAATGTACAAAGTCCGTACTGACAGCACCCATAGTCAGGATCGAACCCGGGTCTCTGGCGTTAGTCATCTCTACCGTTGTGCCACCGTGCTGCCCTATGTCAGAACGCAACCTTTTTGTTTTACAATTTGCTTCTATCAAGTTAAATGCGTCGACTTCATGCAAAAAATGTTTAGTTTTCGACAATCTCCAAGAGGTCTGGAATACAATTGAGTATGCTAATATATTTGTGGCTCTGTCCATGGGGAGGCGGGGGGGGGGGGGGAGGGGGGGGAGATGAATGCAAGTTAATTATTAACATAAATAACATGGTGACAAGAGTCTGGAAATAGAAATGGGAAACTTAGAGTAGCAGGCCACCTTGTGGCCCCACCTTGCCATCACACTGTGACAGAACAACATTGCATGGGAAATGTTGACATGGTAATTTACAATGGTAGTTGTTGACATCTCAAATTACAATGGAAAATGTTCACTCTAAAAGCATTTAAACTTCTGGCATCAGGAAGGTCTGAAGAAGGGTCTCGATCCGAAACTTCACCAATTCCTTTTCTCCAGAGATGCTGTCCGACCCTCTGAGTTACTCCAGGTTTTTGTGTCTATCTTTGGTTTAAACCAGCATCTGCAGTTATAACCATATAACCATATAACAATTTCAGCACAGAAACAGGCCATCTCGGCCCTTCTAGTCCATGCCGAACACTTACTCTCACCTAGTTCCATCTACCTGCACTCAGACCATAACCCTCCATTCCTTTCCCGTCCATATACCTATCCAATTTATTTTTTAAATGATACAATCGAACCTGCCTCCACCACTTCCACTGGAAGCTCATTCCACACAGCCACCACTCTCTGAGTAAAGAGGTTCCCCCTCATGTTACCCCTAAACTTTTGTCCCTTAATTCTCAAATCATGTCCCCTTGTTTGAATCTTCCCTATTCTCAAAGGGAAAAGCTTATCCACGCCAACTCTGTCTATCCCTCTCATAATTTTAAAGACCTCTATCAAGTCCCCCCTTAACCTTCTGCGCTCCAAAGAATAAAGACCTAACTTATTCAACCTTTCCCTACAGTTCCTTCCTACACATCAGGAAATAAGGTTTGCGGATTGGAATGCGTGACCTACACAATATTTGTGTTAACATATGAACTTTTCACCAAATTCTCATGTTCATAAGGCACACAAGCAGAATTAGTCCATTAGGCCCATCAAGTCTACTCCACCATTCAATCATGGCTGATCTATTTTTCCCTCTAAACCCCATTCTCTTGCCTTCTCCCCATAACTCCTGACTCAATTTACTAATCCAGAATCCACCAGTGGGAGAGTCTAGGACCAGAGGTCATAGCCTCAGAATAAAAGAACGTCCCTTTTGGAAGGAGATGAGGTGGAATTTCTTTAGCCAGAGGGTGTTGAATCTGTGGAATTCATTGTCACGGGAGGCTGTGGAGGCCAAGTCTATGAATATGTTTAAGGTAGAGATAACTAGATTCTTGAATGGTGTGGGTGTCAGGGGTTATAGTGACAAGGCAGGAAAATTGGGGTAAGGAGGGAAAGATAGATCAGCCATGATTGAATGGCGGAGTAGACTTCACGGGCCAAATGGCCTTTCTGCTCCTATCGCTTATGAATTTATAACTTAGCAGAGTAAAACTGCTTCAGTTCAACCTTAACAATCTACTTTTGCTCCGAATGCTCAAAGGTCCTTAACTTCACAATATGCAATTTCCATTTTTCTCTGCCAATTTTGTACAAACTTTCCCAAATGGTATTATCTATTCAGTTCCAAAATTACAAATAATGAGAGACATTTGGAAAGGTCCCCAACCTCCTCCTTAATGGAAGAGCAATTAATCTTTGACCTTGTCAGCGTACTTTCTAAGTTCTAGTGGTGAATGCATGGCATGCTAATTCATTGTCCAACTAGTCAGCTGAAAACGGCATTTTAAATTACAATAGGTTGTTATATTTTCCATCCAAAAATAATATCTATATTCCTTGTTTCTGTATATGGAAGGATGATAGAAACGCTGTGTGTGCAGTAATCTGTCGCACAACCTTGTGACATTGTGACCAATTCTTACACGAGCAATCTCTGAGACTGTAGAGGATCAAAATTATGCTGTTGCAGTGAATGAATATGACATTGAGTCTCCCTGTTGCCACTCAAATTAAAAGAACGAGACCATGTAGGGGCACTATAGGTCGGCACGATGGCACAGTGCCAGACACCTGGGTTCTATCCTGATCTCGGGTGCTGTTTGTATGGAGTTTGTACCTTCTCCCCCTGACCTGCGTGGGTTTTCTCCGGGTGCTCTGGTTTCCTCCCTCACTCCAAAGACACAGGTTTGCAGGTTAATTGTACAGATAATAAAATGTCCCTTGTGTGTAGGATAGATATAGTGTACGGGTATGTAGGACAGTGTAGTGTCCTGTATAAAATTGCCATATATTACCTGTATGGGGGTGATCACTGGTCGGCATGGACTCGGTGGGCTGAAGGGCCTGTTTTGGCGGCTGTATCTCTAAAACCTAAAGTCTAAAGCCAAATCACTTAATGTCATATGTATAACAAAGGCTACAATGCATAGCAAGCAAATGCAGGAGAATGGGTGGTTTATAGCAAATTGCATGTCTTATTCTACATTAACAGTTTAATAGGTTCTTACAGACTTGTGCCTTGTATGCAATGGCAGGTTTCCTGCCCACCAAATGGTTGCATGTAATTTGTCTGCGCATCACTATTTCTTGTACCAATTTTGTACATGATCTCTGACAAGCCATCAAGACTCCCACTGGGGTTCTGAAACAAATATGTATTTGATCTTACATCAGTAATGATCAGTCAGTTCAAAATAAGATGCCTCTTGAAAAACCCTGCCATGAACTAATCGCATTACATATTGAGATTGTAGCTCAGTATAATGGTTGATGTGTGTATGAAAAGTTAGTGCCATTGTTTGCTCTACACCAAGGCAAATATTTGATATTCTAGGGCAGTTTGTTTCATTGTACCATAACATTTGTTGTCAGCTATATATCAGCATTACATGCTTGCGCAGCATTTGAGTTGCTGCCTTAAGGGCCTGTCCCACCAGCATGCGACTCATGCGGCGAGCGCGACCAAACCGGAAGCGGGGGCCGCGCGGAGGTCGAGTGATCCCATACGAGTTGACGTGAAGTTCGAGCGAAGTCCGCGGGAAGATAGCGCTAGGCGTACGGTGTCAAGACGCTGCGTACGGCGTCGAGATGCTGCGCACGCCCGTCGAGGCGGTGCGTACTGCCTCAATGTAGGTATGTTGCAAAGCCTACCTGAAGCGTCGTTGAAGATCTGCTGCTGAGGGTGTGCGCGATTTTGGCGCCGTTTAGAGGGGGCGGGTTTAAAACGCGATTTTCTCTAAGCTGTTCCAATCGAAAATGTTCAGCCTAGTTAATTATTAACGAAAAATCGCTGGAAGACCCCGTCGCAAAACTATTATTAGGTTTAAAGGCCTTGAATAATAGTTATAGTAGTTTAAAAATCAATCTCTAAACCCGCGACCGCCAGCAACCGCAGGGTCTCATAAAGCAAATAGCAGAAGTTAGGTTGTATATTTTTACATTAAAAAGGGCTTCTAAAGATCCCTTTATACTAAGTTTAATATTGCGAGTAGCTCAATTTGGGCCCATTATATCGCGCAGTATTTTTCTCGGCATTTGGGGCACAAATCTACCGCAATGTGAACGTTCTAAACCAGCGCGTTCCACAGGGACCCACTAGAAAGCTGATTTAAATGGGCATTTATTTACAGCAATTAAACACTAAATTCCTTCCATTTGGCCTATAAATTAATGTAAATGAGATTTAAAAATCATGTTTTATTGTGAATTATTTGTGAATATTATTTGGACATTTAGGCTATTTAAAAATGTTAATCATTTATTAAGAAATGGATAGATGTTTAGATCTAGTAATTGAAGTCTGAAATTAGCTACAATTAGGTAACTAACTAATTATATGCTTTAATTTCAGGTCATCCAAGTAAGATTATTTTATATTTGTTTCAGAATGCTTCAATCTATGATAACTGAAAATTTCATTCAGTTCTCTTAATTTTTAAGAAAGTTATGGGCTTTTGACTGTTCACGATCACAGCTTTTTTGTTATGTCCATAGAAAATCAATAGGGAACAAGATGCTCATTTCCCAGTATGAAAATGGCCATAACTTTTTAAATACTTGAGATATGAAAGTGAATTAGGTGTCAAATTAAACTTATTTTTATGCTTTATCTGATGGGATAAATTACAGACTTGATTTTTAAAATCTCAAAATTTTGTAACATTGCTACTCAATGCGGCTGCGGGCCGGCAGGCCGTTGCCGCGCTGAATCTTTGGACAGTGTCAGTTTTTCGGAGCCCCGCGCGATGTCGGGACCAGCTCCGCACAACTCCATACGGCTCCGGCGATCGAAGTGGGACTGGCCCCGCGAGGCCGTACGGCTCAAGCGACCACGTTAGGTCGCGCTTGCCGCATGCGGTCGCATGCTCGTGGGACAGGCCTTTTACAGAGCCAGAGACCCGGGTTTAATCCTGACTATGGGCGCTGTCTGTAAGGAGTTTGTACGTTCTCCCCGTGCCCACGTGAGTTTATTCCGGGTGATCAGTTTCCTCCCACATAGGTTAATTGGCTTTGGTAAAGATTGTTCCTAGTGTGCAGGATAGTGAACTCTTTTGGGCCGAAAGGTCTGTTTCCACAATATATCTCTAAAATAAATTAAATTAAATATGCATCATGGAAAGAATATCTAACACTAATTTTGATTAGTTTGGTTTGGAGAGACAGCAAAGAAACAGGCCCTTCAACAACCAGTGACCCCAAACACTAGCACTATCCGACACATAACGGACAATTTACAGTCTTTACCAAAGCCAATTAACCTAAAAACCTGTACATCTTTGGAGTGTGGGAGGAAACTGGAGCACCTGGGGAAAACACACTACACGCAGCAGAAAACTGTTTTGGGGGAGCTAGGCAAGTATTTATTTAGTCAGAGGGTGTTGAATCTGTGGAATTCATTGCCACAGAATGCTGATGAGGCCAATTCAATGAATATTTTTAAGGCAGAGATGGATAGAATCTTGATGAGTATGGGTTTCAGGGATTATGGGGAGAAAGCAGGAGAATGGGGTTGAGAGATAGATCAGCCATGATTTAGTGGCAAGTATACTTGATGGGCCGAATGGACTAATTCTGCTCTTACAACATGAACATATGCACTAAAGGTTGTGAAGAGGGCACAAAGAGATATAAAAAGCTCACGAGCGTTGCAGATGTGGCTTAATGTGGGATAACGAGAGCTTATACACTTTAAAACACAGGATGACAACGGAAATAGATTATTGTTTCAATGAAGTGGTTGGGGTGCAAAGAATTCCATAGATTCTGCCTCACAAAACATACACATTCAGTTATTACAAGCAATTAGGAATAACTTTGAGATTTTAGATTATAGACAATAGACAATAGACAATAGGTGCAGGAGTAGACCATTCGGCCTGTCAAGCCAGCACCGCCATTCAATGTGATCATGGCTGATCATCCCCAATCAGTACCCTGTTCCTGCCTTCTCCCCATATCCCCTGACTCCGCTAGGGCTCTGTACAACTGCAGAAGGACCTCTTTGCTCCTATATTCGATTCCTTGTGTGATTCTATTGCAAGCACACAAATGGCGTCTTGGGTGCATGGAACAAGCTTCCAGAGGAGGTAGTTGAGACAGGGAGTATACAAATGTTTAAGAAACAGTTAGACAGGTACATAGACAGGAGGGATATGGACCAAATACGGGCAGGTGGGACTAGTATAGCTGGGACATGTTGGCCGGTGTGGGCAAGTTGTGCCGAAGGGCCTATTTCCACTCTGTATCACTCCATGACTCTATGACATATCTCTCCCTGTAACCAGCGTGGGTTTGCTCCGGGTGCTCCGTTTCCTCCCACACTCCAAAGGCGTGTTGGGCCGAAATACTTTTTTTTCGGACTTGTTGGGCCGAAGTACTTTTTTCCATGCTGTATCTATGAAGGCTAAACTCTAAAGTGGTGACTGGGAGATCAAACTTATAGGAAAGGCAGCTTTAGCACTTTCAAAGCAAAGGCAAGGCAGCTTTAGCACTTTCAAAGCAAAGTCAATGCAGCTTTAGCATTTTCAAGGCAAAGGCAACACAGCTTTAGCATTTTCAAGGCAAAGGCAACACAGCTTTAGCACTTTCAAAGCAAAGGCAACAAAGCTTTAGCACTTTCAAAGCAAAGGCAACACAGCTTTAACACTTTCAAAGCAAAGGCAACACAGCTTTAGCACTTTCAAAGCAAAGGCAACACAGCTTAGCTTTAGCACTTTCAAAGCAAAGGCAACACAGCTTTAGCACTTTCATAGCAAAGGCAACACAGCTTTAGCACTTTCAAACTACATTTTCAAACCACATTAAGGGCACTGACAGGTCAGTAAAACCACGCACCGTTTAGTAGACATGTGTTCGGTGTTATTCACAGCTCAGACTGAGAATTCCAGTCTCTCACTCCCCCATCTTGCAGAGAACTGAGGCACCTCCACACTTCCGGGTTTTATAGTCCCTCTGGGTGTGGCCTTCAGGAGAGAAAATCTCAACATTATTTAAACACTAATAACTCTTTTATTTTTAATCGATGGGAAAAATCCTCTTGTCCTGCGCAGCGGAGGGGGATTCTGAGTAAGATGGCCAAAAATCACAGCCGTAAGTGGCAGCGTTTTTTCTAAAATCAACATACAGAACAACAGGAAGTGGTCAAGATCAGCATTTTAGTCATATAGATAGATAATGCAGCCCATTGCACAGAGATCAAATTTCCATCTTCTCCATATCAAGTACTGGTAATAGTAGGGCAATATAAATGCTCAGTCTTTCTGTATTCAATTTGTTTTTCAGTCACTTGGCAGTGATGAAAACTAAAGACATAAAATAAAAGGAATCGTGCAACAGGCCTTTAGCAAAGAAAATAAACAGATGTACTGTAGGAGGTAGTTTGGTGTCAATTATGCATTTCATGCATTACTGCAATTCTTCCACACGCTCGGTAAAAATATTAGAGCAGTTAAACTGTATGACTTCCTTTTAACGCTGACAGTAACTCATTTATTTTGTTGGTGGCAGATGACATTAAAGGGGGCCACAGGTTCAAACTAATAAAAATCAAGTTTAGAATTGATATTGGAGAGTTCTTCTTGCAGGCAAGAGGTGAGATGAAGAGATTACTTTTTTAGGCAGTGAATTGGCGCTATAGGAAATGCCTTGCTTGAAAGAATGGTTGAAGCAGAATCTACAATCTTTTCAGGCAAATTGGGGATATGTAGTTCAAGCTGGGAGAAGCCAGGATAATGGGGCTAATTTAACAAATCTAAGAGGGCAGAAGGACAGCCAGAAAATGTTTGGTGCTAGATTATACTAAAGCACCATTAACGTTGAAGGGATGAACACATTCAATGCACGTTTGGAGAGGAATGCAGTAGAATAGAAGCAAAGAAAAGAACATGGAGGCATGGCAATGAAGTGAACCATTAATTTAGAGATTTTAAACCTCACATGGCCACTGGGAATAGAAACATAGAAACATAGAAAATAGATGCAGGAGTAGGCCATTCGGCCCTTCGAGCCTGCACCGCTATTCAATATGATCATGGCTGATCATCCAACTCAGTATCCTGTATCTGCCTTCTCTCCATACCCCCTGATCCCTTTAGCCACAAGGGCCACATCTCACACTCAAGTGTTACACTCAATGTTACACTCAAGTATTTGGGCGGCATGGTGGCGCAGCGGATGAGTTGCTGCCTTAAAGCGCCGGAGACCCGGGTTCGATCCTGACTATGGGTGCTGTTTGTACAGAGTTTATACGTTCTCCCCGTGACCTGCATGGGGTTTCTTCTGGCGCTCCGGTTTCCTCCCACACTCCAAAGACATTTTCCAAAGGTCTGTGGGTTAATTGGCTTCAGTAAAATTGAAAATTGTCCCTGGTGTGTGTAGGATAGTGTTAGTGTGCGGGGATCGCTGGCCAGTGCGCGCTCGGTGGCCCAAATGGCCTGTTTCCGTGCTGTATCTCGAAACTAAACTAAATTAAACTAACTAAAAGTAAATAGGTATATGTTTTAAATGCTTGTTTTAGTAATAAAACACCACCAATGGTCATAAAAACATTTGGTTCAAAAACACCCACCGATGCACGTGATTCGTTACTGTTTCCTCTCTTCAGGAGTAGTTAGGGATGGACATATGATGCTACCATATTTACATACTGTGACTTTTGTTTATTTTTACCTGCAGTAAAAGTAGTTAGTTTTAGAGTTTTATTTTTAGAGTTGTGTCGTGGACTTCTGTGATTGTGCTTTGTAAAAAAAATTATGACTGTAAAGAAAATCCATTTTGTTGTCTCTTATGAGACAATGACAATAAATTGAATCCAATCCAATCCAATCCAATGTGTATTCTAGAGATACAGCGTGGAAACAGGCCCTTTGGCCCATTCAGTCTGAGTCAGCCAGCACATTAGCTCCATCCTACACACTAGGGGCTAAGTGTGGAGTCAATTAACCTACAAACCCACACAGCTAGTGAGTTAAAGACCGTAATAAAAGATATTGTTCATCCCTGTCTGGCAAAAAAAATGGGGAATGTGGCTCAACCATGGGAAGGAAGACACTAACGAAGACACTAACGAAGACACAAACAATCTCCCAGATGTACGAGTGGATCTTTGAGGGAAGGACAGTCTCTATGAGGTAAACTGGTCTAACAAAAGGCAGCAAACAATGGAACTGCCAACGTATAGTGATTTTTGCATTGTGGATTTTCAAGTCCATAATGAGATGTGTGATCAGCTCTCATGTTCTTATGTTGTGCCTGCATTTAAAGGCCAGATTCCCACACAATATGCAGTAAATTACATTTTCTAACAATCATGGGAAACTATGCAAAAGTAATAATTATAACATTAATCTTGGTACAAAAGCTTTCTGAACATATGTTCTCATTTGGCTTAGCACTACGAAGATGATTATTGAGTGATTGGGTTATTATTTAGACAATAGACAATAGACAATAGGTGCAGGAGTAGGCCATTCAGCCCTTCGAGCCAGCACCGCCATTCAATGTGATAGTGTGGATTTCCTCTGTGAATTTACTCAAATCAAACAACTCTGTAGGTGTGTGAGTGTGTGTGTGTGCACCCGCATGTGTGCGTGTATGTGTGTGAGTGTGTGTGTATGTGTGTGCCTATGTGTGCAAGTATTTGTGTGTTTGAGTGTGTGCATGTGTGCATTCCTGAGTGTGTGTGTGTATGTGTGTGAGTGTGCGTGTGTAATGCATTTCGTTGTCTAATGCATTTCGTTGTCTCTGTACTGTACACTGACAATGACAATTAAAATTGAATCTGAATCTGAATCTAATAGAGAGAGAGAGAGAGAGAGAGAGAGAGAGAGCGAGAGAGAGAGAAAGAGAAAGAACGTGAACGAGAGAGAAAGAGAGATTGTGTGTCATACTGTACATGCATCATAGAGTCATACAATATGGAAACAGGCCATTCGGCCCAAATTCCCCACACTGACCGACATGTCCTATTTACACTAATCCCACCTGCCTGAGTTTGGCCTATATCCCTCTAAACCTATCTTATCCATGTACCTGCCCAATGACTCTTAAACTTTGTGATTATACCTCAACTACCTCCTGCGACAGCTCGTTACATACAGCCATCACTCTCTCTGCAAAAATGTTACCCCTCAGGTTCCTATTAAAATCTTTCCTCCCTCACCTTAAACCTATGTCCTCTGGTTCCCGATTTCCACTACTCTGGGCAAGAAACTCTGTGCATTTACCCAATCTATTCCTCTCATGATTTTGTGCACCTCGATAAGATCACCCCTCATCCTCCTGCACTCCAAGGAACAGAGTCCGAGCCTTAAATACACTGTCTAAAAAATGCAATGAATCCCATGAAATAACTTCAAATAGAATTTACTATTTTTTTCATTTTGTCATTATACACTCAGAAGTTATTATTTACAACAATAATAATAATAATAATAATAATAATAATAATAATAATAATAATAATAATAATAATAATAATAATAATAATATATTTTATTGTCATTGCACGTCAGTGCAATGAGATTTAGTATGCAGCTTCCAACCGATGTAAAAGAAGAGTAAAATAAATAAATAGCTGTGTGACGTGACCATCCGAGGGAGACCGTCCTGGGGGGGGGGGGGGCACTCAGCAGAGCCGGTTCAGAGCCGCTATAGCTCTGGGAATAAAGCTGTTTCTGAGTCTGGAGGTTCGGGCGTAGAAGGCCTTGTAACGTCTGCCGGAGAGAAGTAGTTCGAACAGTCCGTTACAAGGGTGTGAGGAGTCTTTATGGATGCTGACGGCCTTCCTGAGGCACCGTGTGTGGTAGATGCCCTCCAAGGCTGGTAGCTGTGTCCCAATGATCCTCTGCGCTCTGTGGACGACGCGCTGAAGAGCTCTCCTCTCCGCCTCCGTGCAGCTGAGATACCACACAGAGATGCCATACGTTAATATGCTCTCTGTGGTGCAGCGGTAGAACATTGGATAACACCAGGGATGAATGGATTGTGGAAAAGGGAAGGGCATTCAATTCCCTGGAAAGACTAGGGCAAATGGATTTTTCATACTGCCAAGATGAAAGTAAAATTTAAAGGGTATGTTCAAAACTGAAAAAAGACTGAAACTGCTATGACAGTTGGTAATCTGATGACATACAGGGAAAGTAAGATAATATGTGTAGGATAGTGTTAAGGGGCTGTCCCACTTGGGCAACCTAATTGGCGAGTTTAGAAAAGTTCGGGAGAGTGTAGTGTGCATGGATCGCTGGTCGGAACAGACTCGGTGGGCTGTAGCACCTGTTTCCATACTGTATCTCTAAACTAAACTGGACTAAATTAAACTAAACTAAACTAAACTAAACTAATAGTCTGGCTTAAATTGTAGCCTGAAAGATACAGATTTTGAATCCAAGTAAAGGACTTTGTATAGTGAAAGGCTTCGATAGAGTGGATGTGGAGAGGATGCTTCCAGTAGTGGGAGAGTCTAGAACTAGAAGGGCATAGCCCCAGAATTAAAGTACATTCCTTTCGGAAGGAGATGAGGAGGAATTTATTTAGTCAGAGGGTGGTGAATCTGTGGAATTCTTTGCCACAGAGGCTGTGGGGGTCATGGATATTTTTAAAGCAGGGATAGATAGATTCTTGATTAGTATGAGTGTCAGGGGTTATGGGGAGAAGACAGTAGAATGGGGTTAGGAGGGAGAGATAGATCAGCCATGATTTAATGGTGGAGTAGACTTGATGGGCCAAATGGCCAAATTCCGCTGCTATTACTTATGACCTTATGACCATATGACCTTATGACTTAAGGCAGTGCAGGATAACAAATGTTCTGAGTTATGAGATTAGTTTGAATGAAATTAGTTGATTAGACAATAGACAATAGGCACAGGAGTAGGTCATTCGGCCCTTCGAGCCAGCACCACCATTCACTGTGATCATGGCTGATCATCGGCAATCAGTACCCCATTCCTGCCTTCTCCCCACACCCCTTGACTCCGCTATCTTTAAGAGCTCTATCTAACTCTCTCTTGAAAGCATCCAGAGAATTGGCCTCCACTGCCTTCTAAGGCAGAGTATTCCACAGAATCACAACTCTCTGGGTTAAAAAGTTTTTCCTCATCTCCGTGCTAAATGGCCCACCCCTTATTCTTAAACTGTGGCCCCTGGTTCTGGACTCCCCCAACATCGGGAACATGTTTCCTGCATTTAGCATGTCCAATCCCTTAATAATCTAATATGTTTCAATAAGATCCCATCCTTCTAAATTCCAGTGTATACAAGCCCAGTCACTCCATTCCTTCAACATATGACAGTCCCGCCATCCCGGGAATTAACCTTGTGAACCTACGCTGCCCTTCCTCAATAGCAAGAATGTTCTTCCTCAAATTTGGAGACCAAAACTGCACACAATACTCCAGGTGTGGTCTCACCAGGGCCCTGTGTAACTGAAGAAGGACCTCTTTACTCCTATACTCTTGTTATGAAGGCCAACATGCCATTAGATTTCTTCACTGCCTGCTGTACCTGCATGCTTACTTTCAGTGACTAATGTACAAGGACACCCAGATCTCGTTGTACTTCCTCTTTTCCTAACTTGACACCATTCAGATAATAATCTGCCTTCTTGTTCTTGCCACCAAAGTGGATAACTTCACATTTATCCACATTAAACTGCATTAGCCATGCATCTGCCCACTCACCCAACCTGTCCAAGACACCCAGCATCATTCATCTAAATCATTAATGTATATTTGAAATAGCTGCAGTCCCAGCACCGAGCCTTGCGGTACCCCACTAGTCGCTGCCTGCCATTCTGAAAGGGACTCGTTAAACCCTTCTTTTTGTTTCCTGTCTGCCAACCAATTTTCTATCCATGTCAGTACCCTACCCTGCTCTAATTTTGCACACTAATCTCCTATGTGGGACCTTATCAAAGGTTTTCTGAAAGTCCAGGTACACTACATCCACTGGCTCTCCCTTGTCCATTTTCCCAGTTACATCCCCAAAAATTTCCAGAAGATGAGTCAAGCATGATTTCCCCTTCGTAAATCCATGCTGACCCGGACCAACCTGTTACTGCTATCCAAATGTGCCGCTATTTCATTTTTTATAATTGACTTCAGTGTCTTCCGTGACCACTGATGTCAGGCTAACTGGTCTATAATTATTTATTTTCTCTCTCCCTCCTTTCTTTAAAAAGTGGGATAACATTAGCTACCCTCCAATCCACAGGAACTGATCCTGAATCTATGGAACAAATGATCACCAATGCGTCCAAGATTTCTAGAGCCACATCCTTAAGTACCCTGGGATGCAGACCATCAGGCCCAGGGGATTTATCAGCCTTCTGTCCCATCAGTCTACCCAACACCATTCCCTGCCTAATGTGAATTTCCTTCAGTTCCTCCGTCACCCTAGGTAGTCTGGCCACTAGTACATCTGGGAAATTGTTTGTGCCTTCCTTAGTGAAGACAGATCCAAAGTGCCTGTTCAATTTGTCTGCCATTTCCTTGTTCCCCATAATAAATTCACCTGTTTCTGTCTTCAAGGGACCCACATTTGTCTTAACTAATTTAGTTTGGCATCCGGTTCATAGTTCATAAGTTCACATATTTTAGGAGCTGAATTAAGCACTTCGGCCCATCAAGTCTACTCCACCATTCAATCATGACTGATCTATCTTTCCCTCTCAGCCCCATTCTCCTGCCTTCTTCCCATAACCCCTCTCGATAAAAAACATCACGCAGTCCTAGGGAGAACGTACAAGCTGCGTACAGATAGCCCCTGTGGTCGGAATCGAACCCAGGTCTCTGGTGCTGTAAGGCAGCAACTCTACCGCTGCGCCACTGCTAATATCCCCAGACTGCCAGTTTTACTGCTTGTGTGCTGTGAGTAATGCAGTTTAAATTAACTGCAGTTTCTGTCCAATGTAGGAAGTAGCCCGCAATGAGAATATATAGCAAACCAATGTGTAACAATCAGAATAAGTCTTATTTACTTTGATGGCTCAAACATCAGATAGTCAGCCATCTTCACTCTCTTCCCTCTGTGTACCCTAGGCTGTTCTTGATGATTCGATCAAACAGCTGGTTCAGTTCTGCCCACCACGCATGCTTTGTTCAGCTTTGCAGATTTTGGATCTTTTGACATTCTAGCTTTATACTGTCCAACATGTCAGAGCCTACTCTTGCAAGAAGCGTAAGTGAAAATGCTCTTGAAAAGGAGTTGATTTTGAACCATTAATTCTTCCATCATCATCCTAGATTGTTTCAGGCTGATATCAGCTTTGATGTTTCTATGTCACTCTCTATTTATAATGGAGCATAAATACGATACACAGTTGTTGTCTCCTTGCAGAATGCATTCTATTATTTTCTGTGGTTAATCTGCTGCAGCTCAGATACTTGTGATGGCTTTATCAAAGCTTAATCCAGATTTTACTTCGGAGTCACGTGAGTGACTACATGAAGAACCCGCCACTACGCACGTGTGTCATTATCGCTACACGCATTGTGAACAAGTCATTACGAGGGGAGGACGTTCCTCCCAAACGGCAGGGTTGAACCTGCAACAAGTAAGGTAGGAGAACTTAGTTTCTTGACTTACCTTTTTTACAGGCAGGCTGATGAAAACTGGCTGGGGAGAGTCTGCAGAACTGCAGGCAGCCAGCAACGGCCGGGGGCACCACTATCTCCCTTAAACGGGAGCCGGAGCCGACCTCAGCTCCAGCAGGACGCCGACAGCGGTGGAGCATTCTGGAGCCGTCATTCCGACGGCTCGGACAACAGACCCACGGACCTATACTACATGGGTCCGAGGGGCTGGAAGGTGCTCGTTTTCGACAGCACTAAAAATAGCGGCAAGCGGTCAGTGCCCGAGAGCACTGAGTACGCGTTGGAGCCGCTGGGCCTGGGTCGCGAGCGGCCAGTTCCCCGAGAGGACTGGACCGCGTTGGAGCACCCCAGGCCCAAGTGGAGAAGGAGCGGCACAGTGCGGGAAGCACTGCACCGCGTTTTTTACAACTACCAGACCTGCGGCTGCGAGCGGCCAGCTCCCCGAGAGGACTGCACCGCGTTGGAGCACCGCAGACCCAAGTAGAGAAGGAGCGGCACAGTGCGGGAAGCACTGCACCGCGTTAAAACTGCCATACCTGCGGTTTGCGAGCGGCCAGCTCCCGGAGGGACTGCACCGCATTGGAGCACCGCAGGCTAACGGCAGTACGGGCGGCTCAGTGCTGTGAGCACTGCACCGCACTTTGGAGCACCGCAGGCCAACGGGGATACAGGCGGCACAGTGGCCGTGTACATTGCTCCGCATTGGCACTGCGGGGACTGCACCTGCGAGAACATACCGTTTTGCAGCGATGCAGGTCCAAGAAGAAATCCTCCAGTGGGTAAGTCCCATAGCAGCACCTTATACATGGCTGTATTTCACTTCTACTATTCAGGGAAGTGGTTGAGAAAAACACAGACTCAGGGAGAAGGAAGCAGCACCTTTTCTATAGGGCTATAATCATGCTTCTCTCTCCCCAGTAGACTCTTCTGTCAGAGGAGTGCTGGGGTCAAGTCTAGGGCAAACCCTGGACAGGTAAACTGATGTAAGAGCTGTAACAATGAGGTGATGCCTTTTCTAAGTCACAAAGTACATAGAGTGCATTATTGGTCCTTTCCTGATAGAAATACAGGAATACTTATGTTGTGACTGAAGGATTTAGCAGTCCAAAGCTTTACTGACGAATTCCATTCCCATCTGGGAAGTCACACGGGAATGTCTGTCTATGTTTCAGGGGGAACAACAGTACAGCTGTGAGTAAAGCCAACTGGGAAAGATCTACAAACCAGGTTAGAAGCCAGCATAGACCATATGTTTTCTATCTACTGCAGGGGCAAACATTAGCTGACACCATAGCTGTCACTTGCCACCGGGGATTGTAAATCCCTGAATGTACTAAACTAATCAATTTATGCATCTGGTTACATCCAACCGGGATTGACGCGGGCCTGTGTAAACCCGAAACCTCCTAGCAAAATCTTTTTATTTGGAGGTAACCTATCTAGAAGGTCAAGAAGTTGGACAATGAAGCCAAACTGGAGCTCATCTAAACGTCCAAACATCATCCTCAAAGGTATCGCCCCTGAAGTGTATACACCCACAACACACGGCCTCGGGGATCCAGAAGAAAACAGTAAAACCAGAAGGAAGCAAGGAGGTTGGTGCGAGAAGACATCGAATAAATAACTTTTTGACACTCATATCTTAAACAGTATCCGGGGATACACAATAGAATTTTACAACACATAATCTTCTAGTCCAGCTGATATATCGAGAGAGGAATTTGGAGGAGAACACCAAATGGATATTGGGCTATAGTATTTGCTGATGTTTCTGCACGATATGGAACACCAGATGCCGATCTACTCGTATCCAGACATAATCACCAATGACCAAATATGTCATATGGGATACAGACACTGGACATCAGCAACAGATGGGGTTTTAGCTGCATTGCAAGGGAATAATTATTATCTACGCATTCCCTTCCTAACAAAATAGGATATGGCACTTGACGCATCAATCATAGATCAGATCTCGGCTTTTTGGCTAAGATCAAGTATAATATCTGTTCTTATCAGTTTAAATGTCTGATATGTCCCTTATCTAGGGACCATATATTATAAAATAAATAAATAAAAAGATGTAACGATATATTCGTTTTAAGAACAGAAACCTTTTCTATTGTTAAGTATATTCGTTTTAAGAACGGAAATGGCAAGCATTGATTCAAATGATGCTTACAATTTCAGTACCCATAACAGGTGACCACGGACGTTATTTTTATCTAATTGGATGGCTCAGCTCTAGCAGTATAGAGCACTACCTAATGTGTTTACATTAGCACCTAGGTTATTTACAAAATATGACAACCAGCCACACAATGGTAATGGCTTCTTTGGATGGCATACTAATTGTGTGGAAACTTAGGACGGGCTGAACAAACGGTAACAGCCACTTAACAATTATTTGGAAACTAGGATCATTATCCATCCAATTAAATCAAAATTAAAGCCTTCAAACTAAAGGGATTATTTGGGGTTCACCATTAACTCAGTTCCTCATGTCAGTAACTTTGCCAACAGAGGTTACAACCTTAATATTGGCACGAATTGGTTGCCGCTGCTCTCTCTTCACACTGTGTTTTTGATTTTCTGTTTTTGGATTGAATTCTGTTTTTAATTTGTGTCATTGTGATGTCTTTAATTACTTGTTTTACTCCGATTATATGTTTCTATTCCGATCTACTATGTAAGGTGTCCTTGAGATTTTGTATGAAAGGCGCCCATTAAATATAAAATTTATTATTATTATTATTATTAATAGAGGCATACAGCAAAATCATTGACATATAACCATATAACCATATAACAATTACAGCACGGAAACAGGCCATCTCGACCCCTCTAGTCCGTGCCGAACACATAATCTCCCCTAGTCCCATATACCTGCGCTCAGACCATAACCCTCCATTCCTTTCCCATCCATATAACTATCCAATTTATTTTTAAATGATAAAAACGAACCTGCCTCCACCACCTTCACTGGAAGCTCATTCCACACAGCTACCACTCTCTGAGTAAAGAAGTTCCCCCTCATGTTACCCCTAAACTTCAGTCCCTTAATTCTCAAGTCATGTCCCCTTGTTTGAATCTTCCCTACTCTCAGTGGGAAAAGCTTTTCCACGTCAACTCTGTGGTGACATGAGGATAAACCATCCATCAGACTGGTAGCAAGAATATTGGCAACATATGGTTTTCAGCCACATAATTCAGACCCTTACATTATAAAGATTTACAGAGGGCCAAAATATGAGCTCTTAAAATTAATGGTGATCATTTCGATAGAATGATGAAGCCATACAGAAGCCATATTGGAACTAAATGGTGGAAAGATAACATTGGGCATTGCTCCAATCCTATCATTGTCAGCAACCAGTCTATGGTCCTACATATGGATACTATGCACTAGGATGGTGTGTTACCAATTCCATCTCCAGCTGTGGAGGAAGATGGAATACACAGCAAGCATCATTATTACTAACACTGGGCATAACTACCTGGAAATGTTGGGTGTTTTTTCATGGCCTAAAGTATTGTTGCTCTGGAATATATTAAACAGGTTATTAGATTATAAATTAACAACACTACTGTGGTAGCACATATCAACCACATGGGTGAAAGGGAATCTACATCATGTAACAATCTGGCCAACACAATTTGGCAACCTCATCAGGGGGGGGGGGGGTACTAAGGGAAATACTACGAGACTCTGCGTCTGGTGTTTTAATAGTACCCGACTGACCTACCCAACCATGGTTCTAGGTGGTAATGGGAATGAGATTAGAACCATGCAGCACCATCCAAAACAGACGGCCAGAGCAATGGACATGATCACAGCGGGCCACAGACAATCAACCTAAAGACAATGTCTAAAATACATAAACTAATGGGAGATGTGTTGCAACCATAATACATCATCCAGCCTGTTAGGAAGCTTTGTTAACCTACAGGGGCTTAGTATTAGTGACATCAACTGTGCCAGAAGTGGCCCATCTACTTACCTATGGCAAGAGAACGGAACAACAGCTTATGAGGGACACTTTTTATGAGAATTCCCCAAAGACCAGGTATTCCCAAATATGGGACATCAGCATCGTCTTAACGTTGTTAAAGAACTGGGCTCCAGCCACAGCGCTGTCATTACAGTTTTTGACATTTTACAAAACTGTCATGCTGATGGCTTAGGTCACGGCACTAAGGACTCAGCCCCTACCAAATTAAGGCTGGATACCTTGACCAGTTCACCTGGCAACTTACACTTCTATATTCAGGAATTAGGGAACTAAACAGACAGGGGTCAGCAGGCCTTAAAATAACATTTGTTTTAGAGCCTACCCTACAGATGATTGACTGTGTTGTGAGACATCTACAAATATACATGGAACAAACCCAAACCATCAGTGGCACAGAAGAGGAACTTCTCATCAACGACAGACAGCCTCATTAAAGAATAACAGGCCAGGCCAGCTAAATGGCTAACATAGTATTGACAGACGTTGGTGTAAACACTGGGTTAAAATCTCACTCCACCAGGCTGCAGCAACGTCGGCAGCATTTAAATTGGAGGTTCCTATGGATAAAATCCTCATGACTGCAGGATGGCCATCGGAAAGAACATTCTAAAGATTATAACTAACCAGTAATGGAAACTGGAATTTTTCAGAAACATTGTTAAGTTTCTGTACCATAATTTACCCCAAAAAACAGGGGCTATCAATTATTATTAACTTTATGGTTATTTATATATATCATATTGATGTTCAATATATTATCACTATTCTCCCCAAAACCAAGGCAGACGTGATGATGGACTCGTTCCACGGCTTGAATCACAGAGCTTTGAAATCGTCATGTAGTCACTCACGTGACTCCGAAGTAAAATAGTAAGATTAAACGAGAACTTACCAGTTCGAAGTTTGATCTGTATTTTATTAGGAGTAACGTTGAGGGAATACATGCCCTCCGCTCCCACCCTTGATCATAAACACAACTGGTATCTTTTCTCTAATCT
Source organism: Amblyraja radiata (assembly GCF_010909765.2). NCBI lineage: Eukaryota > Metazoa > Chordata > Chondrichthyes > Rajiformes > Rajidae > Amblyraja > Amblyraja radiata. Next base: position 78,523,988 of record NC_045962.1, on the reverse strand, counting down.
TACTATGCTTAAGTCATTACAGGTATCTGTGATTCACTCCGCTGCTTTGAAGAATGACACACGTGCGTAGTGGCGGGTTCTTCATGTATTCCCTCAACGTTACTCCTCATAAAATACAGATCAAACTTCGAACTGGTAAGTTCTCGTTTAATCTTACTATTTAAATTACATTTTATCCCAGACTTTCTATATTCTATCTTCTATCTATCTAATTCTATTATATTCTATCTATTCTATTCTATCTATTCCATTCTATTCCAATCTATTCTATCTATCTATCTTTCTACATCTCTATCTCTCTATCTATCTCTCCATCTCTCCATCTCTTCTTGCTCATCCATCTCTCCATCTCTCTATCTCTCTATCTCTCTCTCTCTCTCTCTCTCTCTCTCTCTCTCTCTCTCTCTCTCTCTCTCCTCTCTCTCTCTCTCTCTCTCTCTCTCTCTCACTCTCACACTCACACTCACACTCACACTCACACTCACTCTCACTCTCACACTCACACTCACACTCACACTCACACTCACACTCACACTCACACTCACACTCACACTCACACTCACACTCACACTCACACTCACTCTCACCCTCACTCTCACTCTCACCCTCACTCTCACTCTCACTCACTCTCACTCTCACTCACTCTCACTCTCACTCTCACTCTCACTCTCACTCTCACTCTCACTCTCACTCTCACTCTCACTCTCACTCTCACTCTCACTCTCTCACTCTCTCACTCTCTCACTCTCTCACTCTCTCACTCTCTCACTCTCTCACTCACTCACTCTCTCACTCACTCACTCACTCTCACTCACTCTCTCTCAATTCAAATTTTTTTTTCAATTAAAAAACTTTATTGGCATGATTAAAAAAACATTGTTATATTGCCAAAGTATAGAACATGACATACATATTTGAAATGCATAGGTATAAATACAAGTATACAGTGCATGGATAGATATGTCCCTGTACATAAACTCGCAATAGGCCTATAGCCCTTTATTGATTGCTACACGTTCTTGCAGCTGTAAGCAGTACAACACAATAGCAAGTTTAGCAAATCAATATTAATTTCTTAGTGTTAGTTAATGTCAATTAGTGTGTGCGTACATATGTGCATGTTGGTCATTCACCGTTTCTCAGGTTATGGCATGCTGTTACGTATTGTGCACCAAGATGTGCCGTATTTCCTTCGTCAAGGATTATTCTTAGTTTTGATGTATCATCTAGTTCTTTATAATCAGGGGTTGCCACACTGAGTTTGTCAAAGTATGCTTTCCATGTTTTGTCAATTTTTTTGCATTTTAGGAGGAAGTGCACCTCTGTTTCAACCTCATCTGTCAAACAGTGGCCGCATATTCTGTTTTCTCTTGGTTGCCAGAATCTCTTCTGTCTTCCTTTTTCAACTGCTAAATAGTGGTCACTTAACCTGTATTTGGTGAGGGTCTGTCTCTGCTTTATGTCTCTAACAGTTGAGAGATAGTCTGCCAATTTATAATCTCTTTTTAGGGCGCAGTAACATTCTAATCTGCTTTGGCTTTTGGTTTCTTTATCCCAATGTTCCAAATACGTTTCTTTACATTGTTTGATAATTTGGTTCACTCTAACTGGTGATTGGGGGTCAGTATTGATCTGAGGCCAGTCAGGGTTTAACTGGATAGGGTTTAACTGAATAGGGGTAGTTAGTCTCAGTACCAACTGACACAGGGAACTCTTTTCTGGGTCCCCCTCTTATGTTTGAAGGGCTTTAAACTGGATAGTGTCTAGGGGGCTATTTAAGGTGATTCCAAAAATTTAGTGCTCTTTTCTGGATATTTATTATCAGTGGGTATCTGCCTAATTCCACCCTACATGAGTTTGTTGGTGTTTTCCTTTGGATACGGAGGATGTTCTGACAAAATTCCGACAAAATTCCGCATGCTCTCTCTCTCTATCTCTCTCTATCTCTCTCTCTCTATCTCTCTCTCTCTTTCCCCCCCCTCTCCCTCTCCCCCCGCCCCCTCTCCCCCTCTCCCCCACTCCCCCCTATCTCCCCTCCCCCTCTCCCCACCTTCCATCCATCCATCCATTCATCCACCTTCCATCCATCCATCCATCTGAGCCCACACTCAGCAGGCCAGGCAGCATCTGTGGAGAAAAGGAATAGGTGATATTTCAGGTGACTTCTTCAGACTGAGAGTTAGGGGTAATGGAAACAAGTGATCTAGATGGTGATAGAGATGTAGAACAACAATGAAAGACAGGCGGAAAAATAACAATGATCAAGGAAAGGGTCCATTGTTGGCTGTGGGCTAGGTCTGGATCTGGATCTGGATCTGGATGTAGCTCGCTGAGAAGCTCCAGTTAAAGCATCACTCAGCATTATGATGGTGGTGGACATGCTGGTCGAGACGGAGATGCTTTTGGAGTTGCATCTTTGTACGTGTCGACGTTTTGGAGGTCTCTGATGCTGGCTGATAGGGTATTCCAATCCCTTGCTGTCTTGAAGAAAAACAAATTAGAACGTGCTAACGAAGTGTCGTGCGGAATGAAATAATTTCCATGTTGGTAGCATCTGGTTGACATGCCTATGGGTGCTTGGGTTAACTGGATGTGGTCCTCCATATTAAATCCATAGTGGTATTCTTGATCGTGTGGAATGTTGTCAGTCTGATGAACTTCCGACAGGTAGTAGGTGGATGAAGTTTAAGGTCCTTTATCATGCTGGAGACTGAGCTCTGCCACTTGGAGTTGTTAGATATGAATCTTGCTGCTCTGTTTTGTGCTGTCTGGATCTTATTGATGTTCCCTTGATTGAAAGGATCCCACACGGAGCAGCAATATTCAACATGTGGATATACAAGGCTGTTAGATGCTTGGATCTTAACTTCTTTGGCTGCATTTTGCAGGTTGTGACGTAGAAAGCCGATGACACTGCTGGCTTTGTCTGTTGCCCCTTCCGCATGCTTGTTTCATTTCATGTTTTCAGACAAAGTAACTCCTAAGTATTTATGACTAGAAACTGCCTTTAGCTGATGTCCAGAGAGTGCATAGGAATGATGGATTGGTTTAGGTTTCCTAGTAAAACGCATGACATTACATTTTTCTGGTTTGAACATCATTTGCCATTTCTTCTCCAGTCTCGCCAATGAGCGCAGATTTTTTTTGAAGCATCAGGCAATCATCATGAGACTTGATCGGTCGATAAACCACACAATTGTCGGTGAGAAGGCAGACCTTAAATGTGATGTTATCTGGGAGATTGTTAATGTAGACTGAAAACAGTAGCGGTCCCTGTGGTAGACCTGGGTCTCTGCGCATCCCTCTGTAATTGTATCCTCGACTTCCTCATCCACAGACCACAGTCTGTCCGTATTGGTGGAAATGTGTCATCCTCGATAACAATCAGTATGGGAGCACCTCAAGGCTGCGTGCTCACACCCCCTGCTGTACTTACTCTATACTCTTGACTGTGTAGCTGGATATAATGCAAACTTCATCATCAAGTTCTCCAATGACACCACTGTTGTGGGACGAATCACTGATGGTGACGAGTCAGAGTATAGAAGTGAGATCGACCGGTTGACCAAATGGTGCCAGCACAATAATCTGGCTCTCAACACCAGCAAAACCAAGGAACTGATTATGGACTATGGAAGGGGTAGGATAGGGACCCACAATTCCGTTTGTATCTACGGGACAATGGTGGAAAGGGTCAAGAGCTTCAAATTCCTGGGCGTGCATATTTCTGAAGATCTTTCCTGGTCCCAGCACACTGATGCAATTATAAAGAAAGCACATCAGCGCCTCTATTTCTTGAGAAGATTACGGAGAGTCGGTATGTCAAAGAGGACTCTCTCGAACTTCTACAGGTGCACAGTAGAGAGCATGCTGACCGGTTGTATCGTGGCTTGGTTCGGGAACTTGAGCATCCTGGAACGGAAAAGAATGCAGAAAGTTGTGACCACTGCCCAGTCCATCATCGGCTCTGACCTCCCAACCATCGAAGGGATCTATCGCAGTCGCTGCCTCAAAAAGGCTGCCAACATCATCAAGGACCCTCACCATCCAGGCCACACACACATCTCTCCACTGCCATCAGGTAGAAGGTACAGGGTCCTGAAATCTGGTACATCCAGGTTCAGGAACAGCTGCTTTCCCACAGCCATCAGGCTATTAAACTCACCATCAAACAAACTATAACAGCCTATTGCACTTTATTTGTTTATTTATGTGTATATATATATGGTCTATGCTATATAAACACACTGAACTGTTCTGTATTTATGCTTACAATACTCTGTTGTGCTGCAGCAAGCAAGAATTTCATTGTCCTATCTGGGACACATGACAATAAAGTCTCTTGACTCTTGACTTGACTTGGTACGCCAGAGTCGACATAGGCTGGTTTTGAAGATGTTCCTTGGACTACACCCGACTGTTCCTTATCAGTTAAAAAGCTAGTTATCCAGGAGTGAAGTGAGCCCTCTACACCAAAGTATTTGAAGGTAGTCGAAGGTAGTCGTAGATAGTCTTCATCATAGTCGAAGGGAGGATGACGGAGATCGAAGGAGGTCGTCTTCACTCTCCACTATTCGGTGTCCAATTTTCCTGAAGTTAGTTGTAGTTAGTTGAAGCTAGTCTTCAACATACTCGAAGGAGGTCGAAAGAGGTCTTCCACATAGTCGAAGGAGATCTTCAACTTGACATTTTTTCAAACTCTCCTAAACTTTTCTAAACTCGCCAATTAGGTCGCCCAAGTGGGACAGCCCTTTAGTGATGTCTTCTTTGATGAAAGTAGGCTGGTATTGTTTACTAAGTGCCTCTGCTTTTTCTTTGGGGGTGCTGACTAATTTGCCTTTAAATTTAAGGGCAGCAATTCCAGTCGAATCACATCTCTTTTGCTTGATGAATGACCAAAATGTCTTACCATTGGTTTCAAGGGAGTCAAAGATGGTGGTCGACAAGTGGAGTTGTTCATCTTTGCGAAGTTCTTTCTGAACCTGTTTACGACGTTGTTTAACGCGTTAATGAGTTAAACATGTTGTTTAAAGTGTTAACGAGTTATACGACAGATGGCACAATGGGCTAAGTGTTCGGCTGGCGATCGGAAGGTAGCCGGTTCGAATCCCGCTTGGAGTGCATACTGTCGTTGTGTCCTTGGGCAAGGCACTTCACCCACCTTTGCCTGTGTGTGAATGTGTGTGAATGTGTGTGAGTGATTGGTAGTGGTCGGAGGGGCCGTAGGCGCAGATTGGCAGCCACGCTTCCGTCAGTCTGCCCCAGGGCAGCTGTGGCTACAGAAGTAGCTCACCACCACCGAGTGTGACTGAGGAGTGAATGAATAATGCGATGTAAAGCGCCTTGAGTATTAGAAAGGCGCTATATAAATCCCATCCATTATTATTATTATACAGATTATGAAACTCACCGGGACGACAGTGAAACTAGTACAATGACTAGGGTGGGGGAGGGACGGATAGAGAGGAGATGCAAGGGTTATGAAGTTAGAGAGATCAATATTCATACCGCTGGGTATTAGCTGCCCAGGCGAAATATGAGGTGTTGTTCCTCCAATTTGCATTTGACCTCGCTCTGACAGTGGAAGAGGCCCAGGATAGAAAGGTCAGTATAGGAATGGGAAGAGGAGTTAAAGTGTTTGGCAACCGGGCACTGTTCTTCCAGTTTGCATGGAGCTTCCTCTGGCCATTGTGTTCTAAACTGTTCAACAACTCAAGACCATTTGCGAGTTGATCAGGTGGATTGCAATCAGTTCTACCAAAAGTCTATTGAGAGTTAATATCTACCCCCGTGGACACAAAATGCTGGAGTAACTCAGTGGGGACAGGCAGCATCTCTGGAGAGAAGGAATGGGTAACATTTCGGGTCGAGACCCTTCTTGTACAGCATCTGCTGCGCCGGCATCTGCAGTTCCTTCCCACACATAATATCTACTACCTCCGTCTGGCTTTGCCACCCATAATCATCAGTTGAAATTATCAGTCCATTAATCTGATTCAGCTCCTTCTTATTTAACCCTCAAGCTGCACTAAATTTTTCAATATTGGCCTTCCTACCTTTGAAATAAATTAAACCTAACGTAAAAATAATTTAAAATCTCCTCTCCCTATGTTTAGAGAAGCAGATAAAGCACGGAAACAGGCTCTTCGGCCCACCGAGTCCACGCCGACTAGCGATCCCAGCACACTGACACGATCCTACACACACCAGGGACAATTTACATTTATACCAAGCCAATTAACCTACAAACGTCTATGTCTTTGGAGTGTGGGAGGAAACCGAAGACCTCAGAGAAAACCCACGCGGTCGCAGGGAGAACATACAAACTCCGTACAGACAGCACCCGCAGTCGGGATCAAACCCGGGTCTCTGGTGCTGCAAGCGCTGTAAAGCAGCAACTCTACCGCTGCGCCACCCTGTCGCCCGAGAATGAAGGGCATACGTATTGGAATACTTGTGATTACTCCTGAACCTCATCCCATCTGGTCCTTTAAGGTTTTTGGTATATATAATATCTTATTAACTCATTAACAATCCCCAGCAAGAGGCCGCCAGCTCCTCGATGTTAGGCCGCAGTGCGGACGGAGATACAAAACGGATCTCCTTCGAGGGATGAGATTTTAAAAAGTTTCCCCCAACCACCACCCCCGCCCCCCCCCCCCCCCCCCCAGCCCTCTACATAAAACCAAGCTAAAGAACACTAAAACACATTTAACACATACTAAAAACAACAAAGAAGAAAATAACAAGACAGACTGTTGGCGAGGCAACCACTGTTGGCGAGGCATCATATCATTTTGTATGATTGTGTTAACATTTGATGATCATTTGATGGCAGTGGGTTTGCACACGCTGGAGTTTAGAAGGATGAGCGGGAGGACTGCATTGAGACATCCCGAATAGTGAAAGGCCTGGAAAGAGTAGATATGGAGAGGATGTCTCCACTAGTGGGAGAGTCTTGGACCATGAGGTCATAGCCTCAAAAGAAAAGGACATATCTTTCGGAAGGAGATGAGAAGGAATTTATTGAGTCAGAGGGTGGTGAATCTGTGAAATGCTTTGCCATAGAATGGTGTGGAGGCCAAGTAAGTGGATATTTTTAAGGCAGAGATTGATACATTCTTGATTAGTACGGGTGTCGGAGGTTATGGGGAGAAGGCAGGAGAATGGGGTTAAGAGGGAAAGGTAGATTAGCCATGATTGAATGGCGGAGTAGACTTGATGGGCCGTATGGCCTAATTGTGCTCCTATCAATTACGAACTTATGAAAATATAGTTCAACTTTCTGTTCATGTCTCCTTGAAGTGCATAGGAGCAGACTTACCATGTGATAGAAGTTATAATGTAAGATTTGTTTTTGCAGGAGTTCAAATCCTACCATATCACTTTATGAAATGAATTCAATAAAAAAAGAAATTGGTGTCTATAAAAGTGAGCATCACACTGTTAGATTATTACTAATGTGCCTTAGGGAAAGAAAACTGATAAAATGTATGTTTCACCATCCAGTCCATTCGGTATGAAAAGCTTTCTCTGGATGACTTGAGACGATCGATAAATGTTGTCCTTGGCACAGTTACATTGAAAAATGAATTAAAAATACATGATTTCCAGCTCGTAGAGAAAGAGCAACATGTGATATCATGGGACACAAAGCGCTGGAGGAACTCAGCGGGCCAGGCAGCATCTCTAGCGAGCATGGATAGGCGCAGGAAGGAACCGCAGATGCTGGTTTAAAACGAAGATAGACACTGAAAGCTGGAGTAACCCAGCGGGACAGGCAGCATCTCTGAAGGGAAGGAATGGGCGACGTTTCCGGTCGAGTCCCTTCTTCAGACTGGTGAGGGATAAGGGAAACATGAGATATAGACGATGATGTTGAGAGATAAAGATCAATTAATAAAAGATGCAAAAAAGTTACGATGATAAAGGAAACAGGCCATTGTTAGCTGTTTGTTGGGTGAAAACGAGAAGCTGGTGGGGGAGTCCAGTGGTGTGAATATTGATTTTGTGAAGAAGGGTTTCGTCCCGAAATGTTGCCCATTTCCTTCGCTCCATAGATGCTGCTGCACCCGCTGAGTTTCTCCAGCATTTTTGTGTACCTATTGATTTTTCTAACTTCAGGTAACCCCGGCATTCCCTCTCTCTCTACTCCTCCCCCACCCAAGTCGCACTAACTGGTCGTTTTCACCCATCAAACAGCTAACAATGGCCTGTTTCTTTTATCGTGGTTACTTTTTTGCTAATCTTTCATTCATTGTTCTTTATCTCTCTACATCATTATCTATATCTCTCATTTCCCTTATCCTTAATCAGTCTGAAGAAGGGTCTCAATCCACAACATCACACATTCCTTCTCTCCAGAGATGCTGTCTGTCCCGCTGAGTTATTCCAGCTTTATGTGTCTATCTTTGAGCATGGATAGGCAATGTTTTGGGTTGAATACCTTCATCATACATTGCTGTATGTGGGCGGGGGGGGGGGGGGGGGGGGGGGGGGGGTGGGAGGGGGTTGAGGGAAGAAACCCATACTTGGTTTCACAAGTTTGGGGCGGCCCTGTGGCATGGTGCCAAACACAGCACCAGAGACCCGGGTTCGATTCTGACCACGGATGCTATCTGTAATGAGTTTGCGCGTTCTCCCTGTGACTGTGTGGGTTTCCTCCAGGTGTGCCAGTTTCCTACCACATCCCAAAGACCTGTGGGTTAATTGGCCTTTGTAAATTATTCCTAATTTGTAGGGCATGGATATGAAAGCGGGATAACATGGAAGTAGTGTGAATGAGCGATCGATAGTTGGCATGGACTCAGTGGGCCAAAGGGCCTGAATTCATGTTATGTCTTTCAATTAATCATTCAAAAAATATATTTTGTATTGGGAGAAAGCCCAAAGAATAATGGGTTTGAGGAGTAACTGAGAGGGGAATGGATATATATAGTGACATTCACAAAGGGGATAGAATTATTTCAGAAGCTGCTGCGTGAGGCATGGCACGGTGGTACAGCGGTAGAGTTGCTGCCTTATAGCGCCAGAGACCCGGGATCGATCCTGTCTACGGGTGCTGTCTGTACGGAGTTTTTACTTTACCCCCGTGACATGCGTGTGTTTGGCGGTTGGTGCGGAATCGGTGGGCCGAAGGTCCTGGTTCTGCTCTGTATCTCTTACCTAAACTAAATTAAAACATTTTGATTGAGAGGAAATAGTTAATTTACTTGTTATGTATTGGAGAGAAGGCAGGTACGGGATACTGAGTTGGATGATCAGCCATGATCATATTGAATGGCGGTGCAGGCTCGAAGGGCCGAATGGCCTACTCCTGCACCTATTTTCTATGTTTCTATGTTTCTAATCGTTCCCTGGGTTTCCGAGATTATGAGATTGCATGGGATTGAAGTTGATTGAATGTGTAATTCTCAAAACACTTGTTGTTTATTCTACACTTTTGTGCAAACCTGCTTGCCTTTTAAACACTGGAGGTTTTCAATATGCAGCCTCCATAAACCAGTATTTTATCATGACACGCATTTTGTAGCAATCTGAATATATTAATGTAAAGAATTATAGAATGTTTTAGACAGGGATAGATTGTGTGCATGCAGGTGTTTGCTGTGTTAAGTTATTTTATCTTTAATTGATTATTTTGTGGTTTGTTAGTTGATTAATTGTATTTGAGATAAAATTAATAATTGCAGTACTGCATTTTTTTTTTACAGAAAAAATATTTCGATCATTGTAAAGAGATATTCTTCTATGTAGCAATAACTATCAATCTCTTTTGTCAAGTGTCATCTCCAAAATTACTTGAAAACATTAGCTGCGTATTCAGTTGTGCTGGTTGCTTGGAAACACAGCCATAATTTTTAGATTTCAGGTTGGTAGATTACTTTATTTCATTGCATTTAATATTGGATTATCCGGTAGGACACTTTTATTGTTGTTTATGCAGACATTGTTTATAATTGCTGTTTTGGTGAATGTACTGAATGGACAGATCTGCTGATGTGCATGCACTCAGTCCTGTTATTATCCTTGCGAGTTTAACCCATCTATTCCTGATGGAATAATCATCATTCTCACTCAAACAACCTTTATACTACATTCAGCCTTCTTTATCATTAGACGTTTCCTACGTTTCCCTGTGACTGCGTTGGTTTTATAGAGGCGTAGAGTGATACAGCGTGGAAACAGGCCTTTCGGCCCAAATTGACCACTCCGACCAACATGTCTCAGCTACACGTCCCACCTGCCCGCATTTGGTTTGTATCCCCCCAAACCTGTCCGATCCATATTGGAATTTTCTCCGACATTCCAAAAACGTGCAGGTTTGTAGGTTAATTGGCTTCTGTAAATTGTCCCTAGTGTGTAGGATAGAACTAGTGTATGGGTTGGTCGCTGGTCGGCACGGACTCCATGGGGTGAAGTGCCTGTTTCCATGTTGTATAATAAAATAATAATAATGGATGGGATTTATATAGCGCCTTTCTAATACTCAAGGCGCTTTACATTGCATTATTCATTCACTCCTCAGTCACACTCGGTGGTGGTAAGCTACTTCTGTAGCCACAGCTGCCCTGGGGCAGACTGACGGAAGCGTGGCTGCCAATCTGCGCCTACGGCCCCTCCGACCACCACCAATCACTCACACACATTCACACACAGGCAAAGGTGGGTGAATTGTCTTGCCCAAGGACACAACGGGAGTATGCACTCCAAGCGGGATTCGAACCGGCTACCTTCCAGTTGTCAGCTGAACACTTAGCCCATTGTGCCATCTGTCGTCCCTAAACTAAACTAAACAAAACACCCTAAACTAAACCAAACCACTTTTGCTGGATATTTGTCCATTCAGTTAACCTGTTTGAATCCCTCCATGTCTTTCCGCCAACTGGTTTGCGCGCAACAAAGGCTTTTCACACGTGACAACAAGCTAAACTAAACGAAACATAGACTACTTAAGTCCTCACCATAACTTACTCACCTAATTTGTGTCATCAGCAAATTTAACATCAATATGCATGTTGTCTCTGTCCAAGTCACAGTATGTAATTTGTCGAAAGCTGAGCTTCCAGCATTTATTGCAGTGACACAGTCCGCAACACATCTTTCCAGCAGAAAAAGGTTGACTTATTCCAACTCTCTGTTATCTTGCAAGACAGCCAATCTTCTGTCAATGCCAATGTGTTACCTCCTACACACTGCACTTTTATTTTCCACAACGACTTTAAATGCTGCATCTTATCAAATGCCTTCTGGAAATCTAAGTATAGATTATGCATTTACTCTTCTTCATCCTCTGCAAAGAATGGCAGCAAAATTGGTCAAACATGATCTCCCTTTCACAAAACCATATTGATTCTGCCTGATCACCTTGACTTTGTCCGAGTGCACTTCTGTGCCATCTGTTACAATAGCTTCAAACATTATTCCTTTGACAGGTGTCTACCTAACTGGCTCGTATTTTCTACATTCTGTCTCCCTCTATTTTGGAAAAGCAGAGAGTTGCATTTAAACATAGAACAATACCAATACAAAGTGCTGGAGTAACTCAGCAGGTCAGGCTGCAGATCTAGAGAACGTGGGCAGGTGACGTTTCGGTTCCGGACCCTTCTTCAATCTGGTTCCTAAAATGAGATGCCACCTGACCCACCGACTTATTCTAGCACTTTGTGTTTTTTATTGCAAAGCAGCATCTGCAGTTCCTTGTGAATATAGAGAACAACACAACACAGGAACAGGCCCTTTAGCCCACTCTGGGGGCTAAACTATAGAATTGGATTAGTCTTGGATAAAGCTGTTAGGGCTAACAGAATCAGAGTTTGATATAGCTCCTAGGGCTGACAGAATCAGAGTTAGATATAGCTCTTGGGGTTAATGGAATCAAGGGATATGGGGAGAAAACAGGAACGGGATACTGATTCTGGATGATCAGCCATAATCATATTGAATGGCGATGCTGGCTTGAAGGGCCGAATGGCCTACACCTGCACCTGCACCTATTTTCTATGTGTCTATGTTTCTAATTAGAAAGGAGATGAGGGGGAATTTCTTCATTCAGAGGATGGTGAATCTGTGGAAGTCATTGCCACAGAAGACTGTGGAGGCCAAGTCAATTGATATTTTTTAAGGCAGAGATAGACAGATCGCACATGTAACCGGTGGGCACAGATTGATTCCGGAATTGTCCGTTGAGAAAAGAATGAAAAGATTGGGCTTATACTTTCTGGAATTTGGAAAGCAATCTCAATGAAACACACAATAATCTTGTAAAACTGGGAATTGGTGAGCATATTATTGATGAATGAGTATTGTTTGATAACACCCTGAGTTTGCTGTGGTTAGCCAGATCATATTTAAACTTTAGAGATACAGTGCAAAACAGCTCCTTCGGTTCACCGAGTCCACGCCGACCGGTGATCATCCCGTGCACTAACACTATCCTACACTAACACTATCCTACATTGGGATGACAGATGGCACAATGGGCTAAGTGTTCGGCTGGCAACCGGAAGGTAGCCGGTTCGAATCCCGCTTGGAGTGCATACTGTCGTTGTGTCCTTGGGCAAGACACTTCACCCACCTTTGCCTGTGTGTGAATGTGTGTGAATGTGTGTGAGTGATTGGTGGTGGTCGGAGGGGCTGTAGGCGCAGATTGGCAGCCACGCTTCTGTCAGTCTGCCCCAGGGCAGCTGTGGCTACAGAAGTAGCTTACCACCACCGAATGTGACTGAGGAGTGAATGAATAATGCGATGTAAAGCGCCTTGAGTATTAGAAAGGCGCTATATAAATCCCATCCATTATTATTATTATTACACACTCGCGATAATTTACCATTTTTTACCGAAGCCAATTAACCTACAAACCTGCAGTAAGAAAAAAAGTGCAGATGCTGGTAAAATCGAAGGTAGTCTGAAGAAGGATCTCGACCCGAAACGTCGCCCATTCCCTCTCTCCAGAGATGCAGCCCCACCCGCTGAGTTACTCCAGCATTTTGTGTCAACCTACAAACCTGTATGTCTTTGGAGTGTAGGAGGAAACCGGAGCACCCAGAGAAAACCCACACAGTCACAGGGTGAACGTATAAACTCCGTACAGATTGCACCCGTAGTCAGGATTGAACCCAGGTCTCTTGTACTGCACCGCAGCAGCTCTACCACAACGCAATGTGGATTTTTTTTAAATTCCCCATTTTGAGAAGATGCTGCAGTTACATTATAGGAACAGCTTAGTTGAAGGCATTGGACTTCAGATCATCAGTATGAAACTGTGATGATGTCTGGTCCTGTGACCTTTGCCCTATCCTGTGCTCTTGGCTGTTACTTCACATCATGCATTGTGTATCAAATTGGCTGAAATCTGACTTCTGTAACGGAGGGATGGGGGGGGATCTCAGGAGCAACTTGAGATGGATTACCAGCTCAGCACTTCTGGCTGAACATAATTGGGAGTGCTTCAGAAGATAAAAGATTTTCATTAAATAAAGAATTAGTGCTATAGTTTAGTTGGATTACCTTATTGTGCTGCATCGAATAAGCAGCTTTGCAGGTGTATCTGCACTGGCAGACATGGATAAGGAATGTCTTGTAATCTAGTGACATTGATAAATGTGAATTCTCATTTGTTTGCCTATTTTCACAAACAAAATACACACTGGGTATTACATGGACATCCTCTAGTTGTTTTCATGCCTTTAACAAATAACTGGCCATTAACTCTAAATGCTGCTGAATTTTAGTAAATAAATACTTAGAAAAAAAATCAGAAGAGGGACTATTTCTCCTTCTGTTAACAGAACCCAGGGATCCGGGTTAGATCCTGACCACGGATGCTGTCTGTGCGGAGTTTGTACGTTCTCCCTGTGACCGCATGGACTTTTCACTGGGTGCTCCGGTTTCCTCCCACACTCAAGTCGTACGGGATTGTAGGTTAATTGGCTTCGGTAAGAAATGTAAATTGTCCCCAGTGTGTAGGACAGTGTTAGGGTACGGGGTGATCACTGGTCGGCGCGGACTCAGTGGGCCAATGGACCTGTTTTCATGCTGTATCTAAAGTCTAATGTTTAGAACTCATGCATAAAATTTCGATATACTACCCATAAACTACCCAATAATGAAACAGCAGGCAGAACAATTACGCTCCAATATTTAAGAGGAGGAGCAGGAATCATACAAATATTGGAAAATACAGTTTGCTTTTGGCCCCTGTTCACAGTTAATGAAGGCGCAGCGGTAGAGTTGTTGCCTTACAGCGTCTGGGTTCGAGCCTGACAACGGGTGTTGTCTATGTGGAGTTTGTATGCTCTCACTGTGACCTGCGTGGGTTTTCTCCGGGTGCTCCGGTTTTCTCCCGCTCTCCAAAGACGTACAGGTTTGTAGATAAATTGGCTTTGGTAAAATTCTTAAATATCTCTAATGTGTGTAGGATAGTGTTATGCCCCTGTCCCACTAATGCACCTGTCCCACTTAGGAAACCTGAACGGAAACCTCTGGAGACTTTGCGCCCCACCCAAGGTTTCCGTGCGGTTCCCGGAGGTTCTCGGAGGTTTTTGTCAGTCTCCCTACCTGCTTCCACTGCCTGCAACCTCCGGCAACCACCTGCAACCTCCGGGAACCGCACAGAAACCTTGGGTGGGGCACAAAGTCTCCAGAGGTTTCCGTTCGGGTTTCCTAAGTGGGACGGGGGCATTAGGAAACCTGAACGGAAACCTATGGAGACTTTGCGCCCCACGCAAGGTTACCGTGCGGTTCCCGGAGGTTCCTGGAGGTTCCCGGAGGTTTTTGTCAGTCTCCCTAATGGTCGAAAGTGGTTTCCGCTTCTTCTGTGTTCCGGCGAATAGTTCAAAAAATTCAAAACCGGCCGCGACTAAAAATGGGTCGCCGTTTTAAAAATCGGTAATTTTTTAATCGAAGCCAGTTGCAATGCTAGTTGAAGGTGGTTGCCGGAGGTTGCAAGTGGTTGCCGGAGGTTGCAGGTAGTGGAAGGTAAGCCTGACCTGCTGAGTGACCTGCTGAGTTACTCCAGCACCTAGTGTCTATCTTTGGTATAAAGCGGTATGGTCTTAAAACAATGCAAATTTTAAATAAGCAAAAGAGAATGGACATCGTGTAGATCCATATGAAGGCAAGATGCAGACTCCGAAACCAGTGAATTCCCCTTGCATTTGACACTGTCATAATCTTTCTGTCTAGTCTGGCACTGAAGCATGTAGCAGAAGATTAGCTGTCCAGTAAGACCAGACATGGTTTCTTCATTGTTGCAAATTGAGTGTGAGACTGCCTGCTAAGCAATGGCATGCCTGGTCAAATACGGAATAGTCCACTGATACTTTTCTCAAAGCAGATAGACATGTCGCAGTTTTTCAGCTCCTGCGTCTGTTTTCTAAGGTGGAGTTACGCCTCAGATTTCACCAGCCTTACTCAGTGTGATAAAAGCTAAACCTAAAAAGAGTCAGAGAGTCATGGAGTGATACAGCGTGGAAACTGGCCCTTCAGCCCAACTTGCCCAAACCGACCAGCATGTCCCATCTACACTAGTCCCACCCGCATCTGTTTGGCCCATATCCTGCCAAACGTGTCCTATCCATGTATCTGTCCAAATGTTTCTTAAACGTTGCAATGCTACCCTGCCTCAATTACCTCCTCCGGCAGCTCGTTCCATACACCTGCCATTCTCTGTGTGAAAAAGATACCCTTCGGGTGCCCATTCAATCTTTCCCCCTTCACCTTAAACATATGCCCTTTGGTTCATGATTCCCCTACTCTGCGAAAGAGACTCTATGCGTCTACCCGATCTATTCCTCTCATGATTTTGTAAACCTCTATAAGATCTCCTCTCATTCTCCTGTCCTAACCTGCTTAACCTCTACCTGTGGCTTTTAGGCCCGCGAATCCCAGCAATATCCTCATAAATCTACTCTGCACCATTTCCAGCTTGACAATACTTTTTTTTAACTCAAAGAATAGACAAAATAGAATTGTCCAAGCCCCTGAAAATCGAATTGAATATTTGCTTGAAAGAGAATAATTTGTCGGGCCTAACAATGAATGGGGAAAGAACAAGTTCTGAAGAAGGGTCTCAACCCGAAACATCACCCATTCCACCTCTCCAGAGATGCTGCCTGTCCCGCTGAGTTACTCAAGCAGTTTGTGTCTATCTTCGGTATAAGCCAGTATCTGCAGTTCCTTTCGTCACAAAGAATGGGACTAATGGGATTGATCAAATAGAAGACAGAAGAGATGTCAGCTGCTGGAATTGTAGCAAAAAATAATCTTCTGCAAGAACCCAGTTGGACAGGCAGCATCTGTGGAAACAAAGGAAGAGTTGATGTTTTAGATCAAGACCCTGTATCAGGACTGACTTGTTCTAATATGAGCTTGATTTGTCATTGCGATGAATAACCATTCTAGGAATGCAATCTTTCAGGCAATAACAGGATTTGCTTTCTCAGTCAAATACTCATCCGGTAAGTTGATCGGCCTCAATATCCTCTCATGCCATCGAGGATAAAGAAATCAATAAATTGTAGATAAAAATATATGACAAATAGGATACACCCACTCATGTTGAGCCTGATTTGTTACGCACACGATAGCACAAGGACAGGCCCTTTGGCCCATAATGTCCGTGCTGAACATGATGCCAAGATAAACTTATCACATCTGCCTGCGCATAAGGCCATAAGTGATAGGAGCAGAATTAGGCCATTCGGCCCATCAAGTCTGCTTCGCCATTCAATCATGGCCGATCTATCTCTCACTCCTGACTCCATTCTCCTGCCTTCTCCCCATAACCCCTGACACCCATGTTAATATGATCCATATCCCTCCATTACCTGCATACCCATGTGCTTATCTAGAAGTCTCTTAAACAACACTATCATATCTGCGTCCACCACCACCCCTGGCAGCATGTTCTGGACACCCAACCACCCGCTGTGTACAAAACACATTCTGCAAATCTCCTTTAAGCTTTACCCCTCAAGATTCAAGATTCAAGATTCAATTTAATTGTCACATGTACCAATTAAGGTACAGTGAAATTTGAGTTACCATAGAGCCATACTAAGCAAAAAAGCAAAAATACATACAGAACATAACATAAAGTTTAACATAAACACCCACCACAGTGGAATCAACACTCCTCACTGTGATGGAAGGGAATACATTTTCAGTCCTTTGTTCACCCATGGTCACGGTGAACCCTCCGCAGTAAAGCAAACATTCAAAATATATTTAAAATAATAAAAACAGACGAGACAGACTGCTGGCGAGGCAGCCATTACAGGCCGCCTCTCTATAGAGTAGAAGCATATTCATTCTTATTTTTTTCAATTCCTCCCACATATATACCCAATTCATCAATTGACAGCGAAAGGCAATGGTTTTATTGCAGCTGATTTTGTTTTACATTTTCATTTATTTTGTCCCCTATCATTCTGTCAGAAAGGCAGGCAGGGACATCGCGAGCTCCCTTGCCTGTTAAACCTGGTAGAGTCCGCTGCACATATCTCTCCATTCCAACGTATTGTGGAAGAGTTTGATAAAGTGGAAGGAGAGGAGATGCTTCTATTTGTGAGAGACCATAAATATAAAATAGTCATTAATAAATCCAATGGGAAATTCAAGAGAATCATTTTTTTTTTTTACCAGCGATTGCCGTGATTGTGCATCCCCGTAATGCACAGAGGCGAAGTGCATGGATGCATTTTTAATGGGACTTTGATATGGATGGGAGGAATATGCTAATAACATTAGATTATCAAGAAATGGCGGTTTATCCACATCTCCATCCACCTGTTAAAAAATCTTTTCTTATATAAAGTCTTTCACAAACTTAGAACATGCCATAGCTCTTAAAAGCAAAGTTTTTTTTTTTACAAACTCTAGTGTTTTAATTATGGGAAATGTGACTGTCACTTTATGCACAGCTAGCTTATTGCTCGGGTGTTTGTCTTAGGTTACTTTAGCTTGGAGATACAGCACAGAAACAGGCCCTTCGGCCCACCGAGTCTGCGCCGACCAGCGAATCCCACACACCAACACCGTTCTACACGCTTCAGGGGCAATTTACAATTTTTACTGAAGCCAATTAACCTACAAACCAGTACTTCTTGGCAGCGTGGGGAGGAAACTGGAAGACCTGGAGAAAAACCCACGCAGGTCACGGGGATAACGTACAAACTCCGTACAGACAGTACCCATAGCCAGGATCGAACCTGGGTCTCTGGCGCTGTAAGGCTGTGACTCTACCGCTGCGCCACCATGCCGCCACTGGTTACCGGGATTTCAAAGGGCGATAAATGATGGCCAGGATTAAGGACAACTCCCCTGCTTTTCTCGATCATGGGATCTTTTACATTGACCTGAAAAAGGAGATTTGCTTAAGGAAGCTTTCTGCCCAAACTGAGACACATAGCATTTTTCTGCTGCATCAACTGCGGGCAGTGGGCAGGTGCTATAGACCTGCACGGGAAGGCAGACGCTCCCGCCCCCACGAGTCTCGGGCAGATGGGGCTCGTCAGCCTGGGGAAGCAGTCCATCTAGGAGAGGGTAAACCCTGATTTAAAACCAACTTAAAAACTGGCCAGATCCAGTCATGGAAAAGGCTCCAGGAGTAAACCTCAAGAAAGTCCGGAGTCGGAGCCCCTAAGGCAGCTCGTCGTTGTCTACAACCTCGCTCTGGCACCTCCTGCAATGGCGCCAAACTGTAATGGCCCTGCTGTTCCTTTGGATCGATCAGCGATGTGGAGAGGGGGGACGTGCTGAATGGGCAACAGCCTGTCCTCCATATGGCTTGCACCGACTACACATCACCTGCAAATCCTACACCTACAACTTGGAGAGGACACTCCAGCTGCCTGCGGCATCGACACAACACGGGGAGCAACAGTTACCGGTTATATGTCATCGCTAGATTGGCGTAAAGCGAGGCGCCAGGGGTTGCTCCCGACGGTGGGAGGGATTTTCGGATCTCACTGGACAGCTACTGCCCGCCTCAAGCTGGGCAGCCCCCAGCCAATAAGGTGCTGTCCCGCTACGGTCTGCTATCCTCACTGGGGGCACGGGGATTAGGAACAGCAGATCGCATCCTTCGCACCTACCAACAAAAGAACACATCAAGGGACCAGCTCTAAAACTGGGAACTTGGAATGTCCGGACAATGATGACCGGCCTCTATGAAAACCTACAGGACATCAGCGATTGCAGGAAAACAGCTGTCATAAACAACCAGCTCAAGAGGCTCAACATAGACATCGCCAGCCTTCAGGAAACAAGGCTGGCAGACTCGGGCACGCTGAAGGAGAAGGAGTCATGTTTTACTGGCAGGGGAAGGGCTCTGACAAGCCCAGAGTGCATGGAGTAGGCTTCGCAGTAAAGGGCCTGTCCCACAAGCATGCGACTCCATGCGGCAAGCGCGACCTAAAGGGCCGGTCCCACCAGCATGCACCTGCATGCGGCAAGCGCGACCTAACGTGGTCGCTTGTGCCGTACGGCCTCGCGGTGCCGGTCCCACTTCGATCGCCGGAACCGTATGGAGTTGTGCAGAGCTGGTCCTGACAACGCGCGGGACTCCGAAAAACTGACCGGGTTAAAAAATTCCGAGCGCTAACGGCCTGCCGGTCTGCAGCCGCCTCGACGCCGTACGCCCATCGGACTTCGCTCGAACTTCACGTCACTCCGTGCGTACGGCGTCAAGGCGGCTGCGGGCTTTAGGTCGCGCTTGCCGCATGGAGTTGCATGCTCGTGGGACAGGCCCTCAAGGAACAGCCTGCTGAACACGGTGGAACCAGGCAGTAATGGCTCAGAGCGACTCCTGACTCTCTGCCTCAACACCAGCGCAGGCCCAGTCACTCTTGTCAGCGTGTATGCTCCGACACTGTCCTCCACATCAGACACAAAGGACGAGTTCTATGAGAACCTCGCATCCATCATCAGCAGCATCCACAGCAAGGAAGAACTTGTTCTCCTGGGCGACTTCAACGCCAGAGTGGGCGCAGGCCACGAATCGTGGTCTTCCTGCCTTGGGCAGTTTAATGTGGGCTAAATGAATGAGAACGGACAGCGACTGTTCGATCTGTGCACTTACCATGACCTGTGCATCGCCAACTCGTACTTCCAGCCAAAGCCCCAGCACAAGGTTTCCTGGAGACACCCACGCTCAAAGCATTGGCACCAACTGGATCTGATCCTAGTCAGACGTGCCGCCATCAAGTATGTTCTCCACACACGCTCCTACAGCAGTGTGGACTGTGACACAGACCACTCCTTGGTGTGTTGCAAGATCAGGCTGCACCCAATGAGGTTTTACCGTACCAAGAAGCAGGGGAACCCCCGCAACGATGTCAGCTAGATGCCCCATCCAGACCTCGTGCAACAGTTTGCAGAGGCTTTTGAGAGAGAACTCGGCACCTCATGTCCTGGAGACTCTGCAACAGAAAAGTGGGAAATTCTGCGGGACACCATGCGGTGGGCGGCGCGACTTTCGTCAGCAGCGGCCTCTGCAGTCCGTCTGCGTTTTTATTATTTTATGTCTATGTTTTTATGTAGTTTTTGTTATTTTTTGTTGGGGTATGTGTGTGGGGGGGTGGGGGTGGTGTGGGGGGGAGGGGGTAACTTTTAAATCTCTCCCTGCACGGGAGACCCGACCTTTTCTTTGTCGGGTCTCCGTTGTCGTTGGGGCTGCAACGAGGAGCGGCCTCCAACAGGAAGACCGGGGGCTGTGGTGCCGACTACTCACCTCACCGTCGCGGAGCTGGCCGAGTCCAGAGCGGGTGGAGCTGTGGTGGACGCTGCTGCGGCCCGACCTCCGGAGATTCGGTGGCTGCAACTGCGGGTTTGGCGGACAGTGACACCGGGAGCCCGCGGGTCCCTGGAGGGAGACCGCTTTTCGGGGCTTCCGCAACGGCGACTTCTCCCGCCCGAGTTGCGGGGTTGAAGAGCTCCTGGAGCGGGGCCTTACAACATCGCCCCGCGCGGCTTGGAATGGCCGCGGGACTGCGAGCGCACGCCGGGGGCTCTAACACCAAGACCCGGTGCGCGACCTTGCATCACCCGGCGTGGCTTTAATGGCCGCGGGACAATCGCCATCGCCCGCCGGGGGCTTTGACTTTGACTCTGACATCGGGGGGGAGAGTGCAGTGGAGCGATAAGTTTTTTTGGCCTTCCATCACAGCAATGTGATGGATGTTTATGTAAATTATGTTGTGTCTTGGGTCTATTTGTTTGTAATGTATGGCTGCAGAAACGACATTTCGTTTGGACCTCAGGGGGTCCAAATGACAATAAATTGAATTGAATTGAATTGAATTGAATGCACCGCACAGCTAACCTCTACAAGAACAAGGGCGAGAGGAACGACTGCAACAACTACAGAGGCATCTCCCTCCTCAACATCGTCGGCAAGGTCTTTGCTCGGCTCATCTTGATCCGCCTGCAGAAGCTGGCAGAACGTGTCTAGCCAGAGTCACAGTGCTGGAAGGTCAACAGTAGACATGGTCTTCTCCCATCGCCAGATCCAGGAGAAATGCAGAGAACAGTGGATGCCCCTGTATGTTGCTTTCATTGACCTCACCAAGGCGTTCGACCTCATCGGCAGAGATGGCCTATTTAAGGCACTGCCAAAGATCAGCTGCCCACCAAAACTAGAATCCTTCCACATCAACACAAAGGGGACAGTGCAGTTCAATGGCAGCTTCTCTGAGCCCTTCGACATCCGCAGTGGCGTCAACAAGGCTGCTTCCTCGCTCCCACACTCTTTGGGATTTTATTCGCTCTGCTCCTGAAACATGCCTTCCGCACTGCAACAGATGGGATCTACCTGCGTACTAGATCAGATGGCAGGCTCTTCAACCTCACCCGCCTCAGAGCAAAGACGAAAGTACGTGAAGCTCTCATCAGAAACATGTTGTTTGCCGATGACACCACAGTTGTATCGCACACCCAGCAGGAACTACAGTCACATTGCGAAAACGGAAGTACAACGGGATCTGGGGGTCCTTGTTCATCAGTCTATGAAAGTAAGCATGCAGGGACAGCAGGCAGTGAAGAAAGCGAATGGCATGTTGGCCTTTATAACAAGAGGAGTCGAGTATAGGAGCAAAGAGGTCCTTCTGCAGTTGTACAGAGTCCTAGTGAGATCACACTTGGAGTATTGTGTGCACTTATGGTCCCCTAATTTCAGGAAGGACATTCTTGCTATTGAGGGAGTGCAGCGTAGGTTTACAAGGTTAATTCCCGGGATGGCCGGACTGTCTTATGCAGAGAGAATGGAGCAGCTGGGCTTGTACACTCTGGAGTTTAGAAGGATGAGAGGATATCTCATTGAAACATATAAGATTGTTAAGGGTTTGGACTCGCTGGAGACAGGAAACATGTTCCCGATGTTGGGGGAGTCCAGAACCAGGGGGCCACAGTTTAAGAATAAGGGGTAAGCCATTTAGAATGGAGACGAGGAAACACTTTTTCTCACAGAGAGTTGTGAGTGTGTGGAATTCTCTGCCTCAGAGGGTGGTGGAGGCCGGTTCTCTGGATGCTTTCAAGAGAGAGCTGGATAGGGCTCTTAAAGAAAGCGGAGTCAGGGGATATGGGGAAAAGGCAGGAACTGGGTACTGATTGGGGATGATCAGCCATGATCACATTGAATGCCGGTGCTGGCTCGAAGGGCCGAATGGCCTACCCCAGCACCTATTGTCTATTGTCTATTGTCGCTGATGGACCGGTTCTATCGGGCTGACCATCAGCCTGAAGAAGACGATCGTCTTGGGGCAGGATACAGAGCCGCCGCCTGTCATCACCATCGACAACTACGAACTCGATGCCGTCCATCAGTTCACGTACCTCGGCTCCACCATCACTGACAACCTCTCCTTGGACACAGAGATTGATAAGAGGATCGGGAAGGCAGCAACAACTCTCGCTCACCTCACAACTCGAGTGTGGACCAACCCAAAGCTGACAGTGAACACAAAGATAGCAGTCTACAACGCCTGTGTCAACAGCACGCTCCTATACAGCAGTGAGACATGGACTACATATGCCAGGCAGGTGAGAAGACTCAACAGCTTCCACCTGAGAAGCATCCGCCATATCCTGGGCATATCCTGGCAAGACAGAGTGTCCAACGCCGAGATCCTGTCTCGCGCTGGCCTTCCCAGTATGTACACTCCACTCAGGCAGCGCAGACTGCGGTGGCTGGGCCATGCCCACCGCATGGAGGATGGCCGTATTCCAAAAGACATCCTCTATGGAGAGCTGACATCTGGGAGGAGAACCATCAGCCTCCCCCGGCTAACATTACAAGGATGTCTGCAAGAGTGATATGAAGAAGCTCGACATCGATGTGGAGTCCTCGGAGAGCCTTGCAGCTGACCGCACGAGGTGGAGAGGTACCCTGAACCAACATCTCAAAACGGGGGAAGAGGAACTGTTGAAGGCAGCGGCAGAGAAGCGGGCACGCAGAAAGGAGCGCAGCAACTTCAACAAACCAGAGACCACACACAAATGTGACCGTTGCCACAGAGACTGTCCTTCCCGCATAGTTCTCTTCAGCCACAAGCGACGCTGATCCAGCCGAGGTTTGCAGCAAGCAGCCAACAACTAGGATGCATCACCCATGGTCAGTCATGACCGAGGGGGGCCTATGGCGAACTGCAGGGTTAATTGTGGGGAACAAAGTGATATAGCAAATGATTTTCATATCCATAGTTTACCAGTAGGAATGTGCCAGGCAGAAGCAGGGAGCAGGTGTTATGATCTCAAGGAGTTGCTTGGTAGCCCACTTAATGTGAATACTGCCCTTGACGGGTTGCATGGCAGAAATCAGGAATATTTGAAGTCCAATTGATGCTGGGTTGGGTTTATCAATCTCAAAGAAGAGGTAGAAGCACAGTTTGACCTCTGAGCAAGTTGCTCCCGAACAGTGCAGTTAACACACAACAAAAGCTTTTCACTGTACTTTGGTACACGTGACAATAACCTAAACTACACGAAAATGCTGGAGACACAGGTTCAATCCTGTACGGAGTTTGTACGTTCCCCCCGTAACCTGTGTGGGTTTTCTCTGGGAGTTCCAAAACTCCAAAGGTGTACAGGTTTTGCTTGGTAAAATTATAAACTGTCCCTAGTTTGTTTAGGATAGTGTTAATTCATGGGGATGGCTGGTCGGCATCAAATTGGTGGGCCGAAGGGCCTGTTTCCACACTGTATCTCTAATCTAAATTAAACTAAACTAAGCTAAACTAAACTAGATCTTCTTTATCTTCTTGCGTACGGTGTGCACAGCCTAAAGTTGTAGGATAACTTGTCACTTAACTAGATGTTCAGGTTTTTTAGGTTAATTGGCTTGGTTAAATTGTCCCTAGTGTGTTTAGGATAATGTTATGCCCCTGTCCCAGTTACGAAACCTGAATGGAAACCTCTGGAGACTTTGCGCCCCACCCAAGGTTTCCGTGCGGTTCCCGGAGGTTTGTGTCAGTCTCCCTACCTGCTTCCACTACCTGCAACCTCCGGCAACCACCTGCAACCTCCGGGAACCGCACGGAAACCTTGGGTGAGGCGCAAAGTCTCCAGATGTTTCCGTTCAGGTTGCCTAAGTGGGACAGGGGCATTATTTTAGTGTGTGCGGGGATCGCTGGTCAGTGCAGACTCGGTGGGCCGAAGGGCCTGTTTCCGCGCTGGATCTCTAAACTAAAACTAAACTAAGCAGAGACCTTTGTGAAGCTTACTGTTAACACTTGTCGGGTTGAGCTTGGGTAAGATGCTCTCTTTGCTAAATAGCCAGTGTTACCAAACTCGCAGAACTGGGTCTCTGCGCATCCCTCTGCAACTGGATCCTTGACTTCCTCGTCCACAGACCACAGTCTGTTCGTATTGGTGGAAATGTGTCAGCCACAATAACAATCAGCACGGGAGCACCTCAAGGCTGCGTGCTCAGCCCCCTGCTGTACTCACTCTATACCCATGACTGCGTAGCGAACCACAGTGCGAACTCCATCATCAAGTTCGCTGACGACACCACTATTGTGGGGCGTATCACTGATGGGGATGAGTCAGAGTACAGAAGAGAGATCGAGCAACTGTCCATATGGTGCCAGCGCAATAACCTGGCCCTCAACACCAGCAAAACCAAGGAACTGATTGTGGACTTTGGAAGGAGTAGGAGGGGGACCCACAGCCCCATTTATATCAACGGGTCGATGGTTGAAAGGGTCAAGAGCTTCAAATTCCTGGGCGTGCACATCTCTGAAGATCTTTCCTGGTCCGAGAACACTAATGCAATCATCAAAAAAGCACATCAGCGCCTCTACTTTCTGAGAAGATTACGGAGAGTCGGATTGTCAAGGAAGACTCTCTCTAACTTCTACAGGTGCACAGTCGAGAGCATGCTGACCGGTTGCATCGTGGCTTGGTTCGGCAATTTGAGCTCCCTGGAGAGGAAAAGACTACAAAAAGTAGTAAACACTACCCAGTCCATCATCGGCTCTGACCTTCCTTCCATCGAGGGGATTTATCGCAGTCGCTGCCACAAAAAGGCTGGCAGTATCATCAAAGACCCACACCATCCTGGCCACACACTCATCTCCCTGCTACCTTCAGGTAGAAGGTACAGGAGCCTGAAGACTGCAACAACCAGGTTCAGGAATAGTTACTTCCCCTCAGCCATCAGGCTATTAAACCTGGCTCGGACAAAACTCTGATTATTACCAACCACTTTCTGCTATTTGCACTACCAGTTTATTTATTCATGTGTGTATATATTTATATCATGGTATATGGACACATTTATCTGTTTTGTAGTAAATGCCTACTATTTTCTGTGTGCTTAAGTAAAGCAAGAATGTCATTGTCCTATACAGGGACACATGACAATAAACTCACTTGAACACTTGAACACTTGTTTCCAACTATCTTGGCTCACAATTGAATCTCTAGTGAATGGTGCAGGGAAACTTGAGATGCTACACATCATGACACCAGCGTTAACTGTGCAGGAAATGAGTATGTCTGTTAACCAGATAGAGAGTGAACCTGCAGCACAAAATAAATCACTCTTTTATGTCCCCAGTAATCATTCCCTTTGTACTTATTGATTCTTGCTGTCATCTCTCATCATTAATAGGAATACCAGATTTTATATAATAAGTAATCAATTACAGATTTTCACAAAATAACCTGGCATTGATTAATTCAGCACCATGAATGCTTCAATGAAAATATTAACTACATAACAAAATACCAAAATAGTATTAATATCAAATAGGAAAATAGTGTTTGTGAAATTCTGTATGGATTTACAATCATTCCAAAATATTAACTTTTAAGAAATATCACCATCTAAGGGGTAATAATTCATCATCACTGCAGATATGTACAAAATAATGAACACTGCCTAGTCTATCATGGATACTGACCTCCCCATCTTCGAAGGGATCTAGAAGAGTCGCTGCCTCAAAAAGGCAGCCAGCGTCATCATAAACCCACACCACCCTGGCCCCGCTCTCATTTCACACTTGCCATTGGGAAGAAGGTACAGGAGCCTAAAAACTGTAACGTCCAGGTTCAGGAGCAGCTTCTTCCCTACAACCATCAGGATGTTAAACACTACAACCTCCAAATAGTCTCAGAACGATATAGACTTGGGGTAATTAATTTTGACTTTGTACTCCTATTATCTATTTATTTGTCTGTTTTAAAAAAAATATATACTGATTTATTTTGTCATTTATTATGGGTTTTACAGAGTAATATGTTTACATACCTGTTCAAAAGGGAACTACAGATGCTGGAATATCGAAGGTACACAAAATTGCTGGGGAAACTCAGCGGGTGCAGCAGCATCTATGGAGCGAAGGAAATAGGCGACGTTTCGGGCCGAAATCCTTCTTCAGTGCTGCTGCAAATAAGAATATAATTGATCCGTTTCAGGACATGGTGTCATAGAGTGATACAGTGTGGAAACAGGCCCTTTGGCCCAACTTGCGCACACTGGCCAACATGTCCCATCTACATTATTCCCACCTGCCCACGCTTGGTCCATATCCCTCCAAACCTGTCTTATCCATGTACCTGTCTAACTGTTTCTTAAATGTTGCGGTAGTCCCAGCCTCAACGACCACCTCTGGCAGCTTGTTCCATACACCCACCACCCTTTATGTAAAAAAGTTATTCCTCAGATTCCTATTAAATCTTTTCCCCTTAAACCTATGTCCTCTGGTCCTCGATTTCCCTACTCTGGACAAAAGTGTGCATCTACTCGATTTAATCCTCTCATGATTTTGTATACCTCTGTAAGATCTCCCATCATCCTTTTGTGCTCCATGGAATAGAGACCCAGCCTACTCAACCATTCCCTATAGCTCACAACCCCGAGTCCTGGCAACATCCTCATGAATATTTTCTGAACCCTTTTTAGCTTGACAATATCTTTCCTATAACACGGTGCCCAGAACTGATCGCAATACTCTAAATGTGGCCCACCAATATCTAATACAACTGCAACATGACCTCCCAACTTCTATACTCAATATGCTGACTGATGAAGGCCAATCTACCAGCAACCAGTTCAGGGAACTTTGCACCTGCACTTCTAGATCCCTCTGCTCTACAACACTACCCAGAGCCCTGCCATTCACTGTAGGTCCTGCCCATGTCCAGGATGGCGGGACTGTCACATGCTGAGAGAATGGAGCAGCTGGGCTTGTACACTCTGGAGTTTAGAAGGATGAGAGGGTATCTCATTGAAACATATAAGATTGTTAAGGGCTTGGACATTCTAGAGGCAGGAAACATGTTCCCGATGTTGGGGGAGTCCAGAACCAGGGCCCACAGTTTAAGAATAGGAGTAAGCCATTTAGAACAGAGACGAGGAAATACTTTCTCTCACAGAGAGTGGTGAATCTGTGGAATTCTCTGCCTCAGAGGGCGGTGGAGGCAGGTTCTTTGGATGCTTTCAATAGAGAGCTAGATAGGGCTCTTAAAAATAGCGGAGTCAGTGGATATGGGGAGGGCAGGAACGGGGCACTGATTGGGGATAATCAGCCATGATCACATTGAATGGCGGTGCTGGCTCAAGGGCCAAATGGCCTCCTCCTGCACCTATTGTCTATTGTCTATTGCAACACCTCACATTTTTCAGCATTAAATTCCATCAACCATTCCTCAGCCTACTTGGCCAATCGATCAAGATCCTGCTGCAATTTTTCGCAACCATCTTCACTACCTGCCAAACCATCTGAAAACTTGCTAATCTTGCTGTGTATGTTCACATCCAAATCATTGATATTGATGACAAACAGTAACGGGCCCAGCACCGAACCCTGAAGCACACCACTAGTCCACTAGCCCATAAGCCTCCAGACCGTGAAGCAACCTTCCACCATCACCCTCTGCTTCCTTCCATGAAGATAATTTTCTATCCATTCAGCTATCTCCCCTTTGATCCCGTGTGATCTAACCTTCCAGAGCAGCCTACCATGAGGAACTTTGTCAAATGCTTTACTGAAGACCATATACACAACATGTACAGCTCTACCCTCTTCGATCTTTTTGGTCACGTCTTGAAAAACCTCTATCAGATTTGACAACATATGACATTTGACTCTTGATATGCGGCCAAAATCTTTTCAATCCAACGTGTAAACAATTTAAAACTTTTTTAGTTCTCAGGAACTTTTTGTAAACTTTTGTCTTAGAATATAATCAACATTTGCTGGGAGATTGTTGCAGCGGTAGAGTTGCTGCCTTAAAGCGGCAGAGACACGGGCTCGATCCTGACTACGGGTGCTGTCTGTACGTTCTCCCCGTGACTGCGTGGGTTTTCTCCAGATCCTCCGGTTTCCTCCCACATTCCATAGATGTGCAGGTTTGTAGATTAATTGGCTTCTGTAAATTGTTCCTCGTGCATAGGATGGAACTAGTGTATGCGTGATCGTTAGATGGCACGGACTTGGTGAGCCGAAGAGGCTGTGTGCATGCTGTTTCTCCAACCTAAACAAAAAAATTTAAAAATGCCAAAGTCAGTAAAAACAGATAAGATTAAGGAAAGTCAGGAAGTGGCAGCGTTTGTCCTGCTAGCTTCACTGTTCGTATCCCTTCGTTATCACCTCTTCCATAGCCAACAATGGACCATTGTGGGCTCCACCTCTCCTGGGTCGTCGGTGCCGGCTCCGATCTGTTCTGCACCTCTTCATACCTCTCGTTCCCCTCTCCCCTGACTCTCAGTCTGAAGAAAGGCCTCGACCCGAAACACCACCTATTCCTTTTCTCCAGAGATGCTGCCTGACCCGCTGAGCTACTCCAGCATTTTGTGTTGATCTTCAGTGTAAACCAGCATCTGAAGTTCCTTCCTACGCAAGTTTGTTCTTTATGTTCTCTCCACTTTATGAAAATGAAATTTTGGAGCCAACAAGTCGTCATTTATTCACATTAAGCATGACATGTTTAAGAGAATGAAATGAAATTGCTCGGTGAGTTGACGGTGTGTGTGCATACACGGCATACTTGAATGAGAATAATAGAATCTCAGCAAATCAAACCAGCTGTAGAGCCATATTTCATATTTGTGACATAAAATCACCATCGGAAGTTCCTCATGAAGGGTTCTATCCTAGTTCCTAGTTCTTTCCTACACACTAGCGGCAATTTACAGAAGCCAATTAATCGGCAAACCTTCAAGTCTTTGGAATGTGGGAGGAAACCGGAGGACGTGAAGAAAACCCACGCAGTTCACAGGGAGAACGTACAGACAGCACCCGTAGTCAGGAATGAACCCGGTTCACTGTAAGTAAGTAAGTAAGTACATTTTATTTATATAGCACGTTTAAATCAACTTGCGTTGCAACCAAAGTGCTTTACATGAAAGAAATAATTAAGTTTCCGTACATCCATAGAAAAATTAAAAATAGGCGCTGTAAAGCAGCAAATCTACTGCTGCATCAATCTTCCGGCAAATGTTGATTAGAAACCTAGACAAAAGTTTACAAAATGTTCCTGAAGACAAGGAAATGGTTAAATTGCATACACCTTTTTTGAAGAGATTTTGGCCCCATATCAAGAGTCAAGATTGTTTGATGGTCATATATTGTTTTTTGAAGACGTGACCAAAAATGTCGATGAGGACAGATTAGTAGATGGTGAAGAGACCCTCTAATAACTCTTCCCAATGCTTCTAGATGGTCTCTGCCACAGTGGTCAAGGACACATGCGAGCACCAGTTCGGGTAGGTTTAGGGGGACATGGGCCAAAAGCAGGCAGGTGGGACTAGTTAAGTTGCGGCATGTTGGCTGGCATGGGGAAGTTAGGCCGAAGGGCCTCTACTACTCTATCAACATCGGCAGGGGTCAAGGAAAGAGCGTTCACATCGTGGCCCTGTTTTCACCAATCTTTCCACCACCACGCACAAGAAGCACAAGAAGTGCAAGACAGACTCCATTGTATGCAGATGCCGAGAATTGTGTTCAGCTCAGGCAGAACAACTTCTAATCTTGTGGGCGCACTCGATAGGAAGAAGAACATCGGCAGATTCGCCTTCTATTCATACTTGATGCAGAACCTGGACACATATCACAATTTTGACATTATTGTTGGTTCTAAATCCTGCAACACTCCTCCCAACAGGTTTTCGAACAGCTTTGCCCGAGGGCGCAAGAAATTGCAGAGAGTTGTGGATGTAGCCCAGTCCATCGCGCAGAACAGACTCCCCACCACTGAAGATAGGCAAGAACAGCTGGAGGAACTCAGCGGGTCAGGCAGCCTTTCTGCATAAAAGGAATAGGTGATGTTTCTGGGTCCCCATCATTGACACCATCTACACTTCACGCTGCCTTGGAAAGGCAGCCAACATGATCAAAGACTTTCTCACCCCAGTCATTCCTTCTTCTTCCTGATCTTATCAGGCAAAAGGCACAGAGGCTTCAAAGCGCACACCACCAGACTCAGAAATAGCCTCTCCCCCTCTGTTATCAGGCTTCTGATAAGCTGGGGTACAGTCCTAACCATTCAACCTTGCTCATCGTGCACAAATGACCTCTTCTCTGAAAACATGCTACAATGCTGAGAACTATATTCTGCACCCTATCTTTCCCTTCACTTTATCTATTGCACGAGTTTGGCTTAAAAACATAGAAAATAGATGCAGGAGAAGGCCACTCTTGCTATTGAGGGAGTGCAGCATAGGTTCACCAGATTAATACCTGGGATGGAGGGACAGATATATGATGAAAGAATGGGTCGACTGGGCTTGTATTCAGTAGAATGTAGAAGGATGAGAGGGTTGAAAGTTTGTACGTTCTCCCGCGACCACATGGGTTTTCTCCTAGATCTTCGGATTCCTCCTACACCCCAAAGACTTCCAGGTTTGTAGGTTAATTGGCTTGGTATAAATGTGAAACTGACCCCAGTGTGTGTAGGATCGTGCTAATGTGTGGGGATTCGTGGTCGGTGCAAACTCTGTGGGCCGATGATCCTGTTTTCGCGGGGCATCTCTAAACTAATCACAAGGAACTTCTGAACTGTGCCCGACCTGAACCTGCCATCCATCGTAATCTTTCCACTGCAGTCCGCTGCACATTGGCCACCTTTACGTGGATCAGGAATGGATCCAAGAATTTCCATGGTCCATTGCATCCTGCATTCACACAGCAACTAATTTTCAGCTCCAGCTTTCTTGCATCTTACGGCCATGGGAACAATAGCTCCGAATCAAAATGGAATAAAATATCAGCTCCGTAAATACTGTTAAAACTTTCCACTTCATTTTCACAGTGGGGGTGTTACATTTTGTCGCGCACTTAAACCTTGCAACTGTGCGGCGACACATAAAGAAATTGCTCTGTTCCTTCCATAACAATTGCTACACTGCCAACTTAAAAGGAGTGATCTTACACCGTAATGTGAAAACAGCATCACATTTTACAGCTCTCATTGACAATGGCAATGAAACAAGAAGCCTACATATATAAATGCTATCCTCCCCCCCCCCCCCCCCCCCCACCCCATAATTTTAAACTCACCTGACACTTAAAGCTGGGAACAACTTCAGGTTTTGTAATTTGTTCTGTTTTAAATCACTTAGAAGTTTTGCCCTTTTGATATTTAATTTCTCCACACCAATATGCATGTGGAATAAGTATAATCAATCCGATCTTTTGAGAAGGTGCAGGGAAAATTGACGACTTATTGCTCTATTTTTATGATATGGAAGGAGCCTTTGTGGCTTATTGAATCTCTGCATGCATTCAGAACGTCTGTCCCACTTCCCCGCTTTTGTTTCACCTTTCCTATTTAGTGGTAGAGCTGCTGCCTCACAGCGCCAGAGACCTGGGTTTGATCCTGACATCGGGTGCTTTCTCTGTGGAGTCTTCATGTTCTGCTAATGGGGTACCTCATGGTGCTCCGGTTTCCTCCCACATCCCAATGCTGTGTGGGTTTGTATTGTAGGTCAATTGGCCTCTGTGAATTTGTCCCTAATGTGTAAGACAAAATGGTTAAGGAAGAACTGCAGATGCTAGAAAAATCGAAGGTAGACAAAAATGCTGGAGAAACTCAGCGGGTGAGGCAGCTCCTCATATTTAGCTTGGGTAGTTTACACCCCAGCGGTATGAACATTGACTTCTCCAATTTCAGGTAGTCCATGCTTTCTCCATCCTTCCCCTCCCCTTCCCAGCTCTCCCACAGCCTACTGTCTCCGCACCTTCCTTTCTTCTTCCCGCCCTTCCCACCACCACATCAGTCTGAAGAAGGGTCTCAACCCGAAACGTCACCTATCCCTTTGCTCCATAGGTGCTGCCTCACCCGCTGAGTTTCTCCAGCATTTTTGTCTACCTGATGTGTCAGAAGTGGACAAGAAAGTGAGATAACAGAGAACTGATGGGAACGTGGATACAGTAGGCGTGGATACAGTAGGTCGACGTGGATACTGTAGGCCGAAGGCCGAAGTATGGTTGACGTGGATAGCGTAGGCCGAAGGGCCTGTTTCATGCTGTATCTCTAAACTCAACTCAATTCAACTCAACCATTCCTTCTTACTTTATCTCAACACCTCCTTCATTCCCCTCCCACCAACCTATTTTACAGTCCCTAGTTAACCGACCAGCCAGCATAGCCTTTGGATGTGGGTGGAACCCTGGAGAAACCTTCAAATCATGGAAGAAGGTGCAAACTCCACATAGATAGCACCTGAGGACAGGATTGAACCCAGGCCACAATAACAGTAATACTATCACCTACATTGCATCCACTGTAAACTTAATTTTACTACAATATCTTGAAGTTCTGTCAAGATTTACAGCACAGAAGGAGGCCATTTGCCCATCACAGCCATGCCAGAAATAGACACCTTAACTAAGCCCAGTTAGATTAGTTTAGTTTAGTTTAGAGATACAGTGCGGAAACAGGACCTTCGGCCCACCGAGTCCACACTGACCAGCAATCCCGTATATTAACACAATCCTACCCCAGGGACAATTTTTTAAATATTTATACCAAGCCAATTAATTGACAAACCTGTAGGTCTTTGGAGTATGTGAGGAAACTGAAGATATCGGAGAAAACGGGCAGAATGTACAAACTCAGTACAGACAAGCACCCGTAGTCAGGATCGAACCCGGGTCTATCGCGCTGTAAGGCTGTAGCTCTACTGTTGTGCCACCATGCTGCCCATTTCCTAGTCATTGCTCCATAATATTTTTAAGGTTATTGTATAGCAAGTGGATAACCAAGGATTTTTTAAAGGTGATGTCTATCTGGGCTTAGTTGAGGTGTCCATTTCTGACATGGCTGTGATGGGCGAATGGCCTCCTTCTGTAATGTAAATCTTGACAGAACTTCAAGAGATGGTAGTAAAATTAATTTTACAGCGGATGCAGGTGAGAAAAAAATCCTTCAGATAGTGAGGCATAGGAAGGTCCAGAGGGCCGTGCGGCTAGACGGAAGGACCAGAGGGCCGCAGGGCCTGTAAAGGGAAACTGCCAAGCCTGGCCCCTGCTCCAGTTCAGTTAATTTCAGCTCACTTTCAGTTTAGTTTATTGTCATGTACAGAGGTACAGTGAAAAGCTTTTGATTCCAGCTGAAAGACAATACATCATTACAATCGACCCATTAGAGTGTATAGATACATGATGAGCAAATAACATTTGGTGCAAGGTAAAGGCAGTACAGTTTACAAGAATGATCCCAGGAATGAGTAGGTTAACCTATGATGAGCATTTGTCAGCACTGGGCCTGTACTCACTGGAGTTTAGAAGCATGAGGGGGGGGGCCTCATTGAAAGTACACAATAGTGAAAGGCTTGGATAGAGAGGATGTGGAGAGGACATTTTCACTAGTTGGAGAATCTAGAACTAGAGGTCATAGCCTCAGAATTAAAGGGCGGAGATGAGGAGAAATGTCTTTAGTCAGAGGATGGTGAATCTGTGAATAAGGCAGAGATAGATAGATTTTTGAATGGTACAGGCGTCAGAGGTTATTGGGAGAAGGCAGGAGGATGGGGTTAGGAGGGAACGATAGATCAGCAATGATTGAATGGTAGAGTAGACGATGAGTTGAACGGCCTAATTCTACTCCTATCACTTATGACCTTACGACCTTTCAAAGGTTTCAAGGGTCTGTTTATTGTGACGTGTACCAATTAAGGTACAGTGAAAGTCGATTTACCATACAGCCATACTGAAAAAAGCAAGATGACACACAACTATTTAAAAGTTAACATAAACATCCACCACAGCAGATTTCACAGTAGCGGCGACTACGGAGGGTCAAGGCCCCTGACCATGGGTGAACAAAGGAGGAAGACTGACTGAACTTTATTTTCTTCCATCACAGTGAAGAATGCTGTGGTGGATGTTTATGTTCAATTCTATTGTGTATTGTGTTCTTTTTAATTGTATGGCTGCATGGTAACTCATCTCACTGTACCTTAATTGGTGCATGTGACAAATAAATGTGAACCTTGAACCTTGAAGCTAGATAGTAGTTCAGGACTGCTCTCTGGATTTGTTTGGATGATTCAGTTGCCTGGGAAGAAACTATCCCTGAATCTGGAGGTGTGCATTTTCCAACTTCTATACCTTTTGCCCGATGGAAGAGGGAGTGGCCAGGGTGTGATCTGTCCTTGATTATAGAAACATAGAAACATAGAAAATAGGTGCAGGAGTAGGCCATTTGGCCCTTCGAGCCTGCACCGCCATTCAATATCGTCCAACTCAGTATCCTGTACCTGCTTTCTCTCCATACCCCCTGATCCCTTTAGCCACAAGGGTCACATCTAACTCCCTCTTAAATATAGCCAATGAACTAGCCTCAACTACATTGTGTGGCAAAGAATTCCAGCGATTCACTACTCTCTGTGTAAAAAATGTTTTTCTCATCTCAGTCCTAAAAGATTTCCCCTTTATCCTTAAACTGTGACCCCTTGTTCTGGACTTCCCCAACATCGGGAACAATCTTCCTGCATCTAGCCTGTCCAACCCCTTAAGAATATTGGAAGTTTCTATAAGATCCCCCCTCAATCTTCTAAATTCTAGCGAGTACAAGCCGAGTCTATCCAGTCTTTCTTCATATGAAAGTCCTGACATCCCAGGAATCAGACTGGTGAACCTTCTCTGTACTCCCTCTATGGTTCAATGGTTCTGTATTACCTCATGCACAGCCATACAGTGAAATTATTTGTTTGCATAATGTTTGCATTATGCTGCTGGCCTTGCCGCGGCAACCTGACATATAAATGGGAGTCAATGGAAGGGGGGTTGGTTTATGTGATGGTCTGGCTGCGTCCACAATTCGCTGCAATTTCTTGCGGTCTTGGATGGAGCCGTTCCCAAACCAAGCCGTCTGCCAAGGACCGAAGAACCTGAGAGGAGGATGGTGGGAGCCATCGATCGTAGTCACAAGAGCAAGGACAGGTAAGAGAGGCTTATCTTCCACACCCTGCAGGCTGGCTGTGGGAGGTGCCCTTGGGGCATGAGGGCTGAAGGTGGCCGGGGTGAGCGAGGAGAGGAGAGGGATGGCGGTTTGCTGGACGATCCGGATGGAGGCGACGGCTGGAGCCCCCTGCAGCTGCCTGGGGCTCACCTGGATCGGGCATCACTCCAGGAGACCCAGCGTGCGGATGGGACAGGACTTTGAACATTATGCCAAAATCTCGCGGCACTTGCATGCGGTCTCAGTGGACTATTGCTAAACATTTTATCCTAATCGAGGATTGTGCTCAGGTATGGTAATGCTTTACTGAGCTGTATGCAAAAAAAGAATTTCCTTGTATGGCTGTGCATGAGATAATAAAGAACCATTGAACCATAGTTATACAGCATGGTAACAGGCCCTTCAGCCCGACTTGCTCATGCAAGATGCCCCATCTACACCTGCCTGCGTTTGACCTACATCACTCTAAACCTTTCTTATCGACGTACCTGTCCAAATGTCTTTTAAATTTTGTTATCACACATGCCTCAAGTGCCTCCTCTGGCTGCTCATCCATATACTCACCGCTCTTGGTGTGAACGTGAGTTTCAACCCACCATTACCCATTGAGTTTTTAAAAATCTTTAACTTTTCCTGATCTTGGCAGGATTCGTATCTTAATTTCTCTCTCAAGGGAAAGAAGTTGTTTCTATCCTTTGCGGTGGCACGGTGGCGCAGCGGTAGAGCTACTGCCTCACAGCGCCAGAGACCCGGGTTCGATCCTGACTGCGGGTGCTGCCTGTGCGGAGTTTGTATGTTCTCCCCGTGACCTGCGTGGGCTTTCGCCGAGATCTTCGGTTTCCTCCCACACACCAACGACGTACTGGTTTGTAGGTTAGTTGGCTGGGTGTAAATGTACAATTGTGGTGGGATAGTGTTAATGTGCGGCGATCGCTGGTCGTTACATACCTGGTGGGCGAAGGGCCTGTTTCGGCACTTTATCCCGAAACTAAAACTAAAACTTCTCATAATCTTATCCACCCTGATCCAATCATCTCTCTACATCACCTGCGTCAAAGGAAACAGCATCAGCCTACATCATTTTGCCTGGTGC
The DNA here is from genome assembly GCF_010909765.2 of Amblyraja radiata. Lineage (NCBI taxonomy): Eukaryota > Metazoa > Chordata > Chondrichthyes > Rajiformes > Rajidae > Amblyraja > Amblyraja radiata. The sequence goes on along the minus strand of NC_045962.1, from coordinate 78,486,985 downwards.
AAAAAATCTTCTGTCCTTCAGCACCTTCAATCTTCTCTGCGATTCTTCAGTGGTCTTTGATTCCTTAGAAAAGTGATAGGAATTCATTTTCATTCGTATCTTTCTCGGTGCTCTGAGTTGCAATGAATGCATTAAGCTCCGCTAATGAAATCCGATTCCCTGGGGCGAAGGAGGCAGAGGATGAACTGGTGGGAAGCGTAGAAAACTATGAAAGCCATGGATAGGCAGAATCGTTTTCCAAAGGCAGGGCATATACATACACAAAGAACGAAAGGGCAAACGCTTAAGGAGAAAGGAGGGGATTTTAAAGGGGAGCTGATGAAATTTTTTTGACAATGTGAGTGCTTGATGTTTGGAACACACTGCTGGGAGAGATGGTGGAATCAGATAAAATCATTATGATTCAGAGACATTTTGACAGGTACTTGAATAAGCACGACATGAAAAGTATAGATCTAACAGTAACTCAGCGGGACAGGCAGCATCACTGGAGCAAAGGAATAGGTGACGTTTCGGGTCGATACCCTTCTTCAGACTAGTTAGGGAGAAGGGAAAGGAGAGATATAGACGGTGGTGTGGAGAGATAATGAACAATGAATGAAGAATATGCAAAAAAGTAACGACGATAAAGGAAACAGGCCATTGTTGGCTGTTTGTTGGGTGATAACAAGAAGCTGGTGTGACTTGGGTGGGGGAGGGATGGAGAGAGAAGGAATGCAGGAGTTACTTGAAGTTAGAGAAATCAAATTCACACCACTGGGTTGTAAGCTGCCCAAGCAAAATGTGAAACGCTGTCCCTCTATTTTATGTTCAGCCTCACTCTGACAATGGAGGAGACTAGGACAGAAAAGGCAGTGTGGGAATGGGAAGGAGAATTAAAGTGTTTAGCAACCGGGAGATCAGGTAGGTTCAGGCGGACTGAGCGACGGTGATCAGCGAAACGATCGCCCAGTCTACACTTGGTCTCACCGATGTATAAGAGTTCACATCTTGAACAACGGATACAATAGATGAGGTTGGAGGAGGTGCAAGTGAACCTCTGCCTAACCGGAAAGGACTGTAGGGGTCCCTGTACAAAGTCGAGGGAGAACGTGGTGCATCTCCTGCAAGGGAAGGTACCTGGGGTAGGGGTGGGTTGGGTGGGAAGGGATGAGTTAGCACGGTGTCTGGGGAAGGCAGAAAGTGGTGGAGATGGGAAGATGTGGCCAGTGTTGGGATCCCGTTGGAGATGGCGGAAATTTCGGAGGATTATGTATTGTATGTGACGGATGATGGGGTGGAAGGTAAGGACTAGGGGACCTTGTCTCTGTTGCTACTAGGGGGAGGGGGAGAAAGGGCAGAGGTGCGGGGTACCGATGAGACACGAGTGAGGGCCTCATCTATGATGGGAGAAGGGAACCCCTTTTCCCTGAAGAATGAGGACATCTCGGATGTGCTGGTACGGAACACCTCATCTTGGGTGCAGATGTAGAGTAGACACCTACGCTCAGTCCACCTGAACATACCTGATCTCCCAGTGGCTAAACACTTTAATTTTCCTTCCCATTCCCACACCAATCTTTCTGCCCTAGGTCTCCTCCATTGTCAGAGTGAGGCTAAATGCAAATTTGAGGAACAGCATCTCATATTTTGTTTAAGAAGGAACTGCAGATGCTGGAAAATCGAAGGTACACAAAAATGCTGGAGAAACTCAGCGGGTGCAGCAACATCTATGGTGCGAAGGAAATTGGCAACGTTTCGGGCCGAAACCCTTCTTCAGACTGATGGGGGGGTGGCAGGGAGAAGAAAGGAAAAAAGGAGGAGGAGGAGCCCGAGGGCTGAGGGATGGGAGGAGACAGCAAGGGCTAACACAATTGGGAGAATTCAATGTTCATGCCCGCAGGATGAAGACTCCCCAAGCGGAATATGAGGTGCTGTTCCTCCAATTTCCGGTGTTGCTCGGTCCGCAAGAACCTACCTGACCTCCCTGGCTCAGCACTTCAACTCCCCCTCCCATTCCCCGTCCGACCTCTCTGTCCTGGGTCTCCTCCATGGCCAGAGTGAGCAACACCGGAAATTGGAGGAACAGCACCTCATATTCCGCTTGGGGAGTCTGCATCCTGCGGGCATGAACATTGAATTCTCCCAATTTTGTTAGCCCTTGCTGTCTCCTCCCATCCCTCAGCCCTCGGGCTGTCTCCTCCCATCCCTAAGCCCTCGGGCTCCTCCTCCTCCTTTTTCCTTTCTTCTCCCCGCCACCCCCCATCAGTCTGAAGAAGGGTTTTGGCCCGAAACGTTGCCTATTTCCTTCGCTCCATAGATGCTGCTGCACCTGCTGAGTTTCTCCAGCATTTTTGTGTAGCATCTCATATTTTGTTTGGGCAGCTTACAGCCCAATGGTATGAATATTGAATTCTCTAACTTTGAGTAACCCTGGCATTCGCTCTCTCTCCATCTCTCCCCCATCCAGGTCGCACCAGCTTCTCATCTTCACCCAACAAACGGCTGACAATGGCCAGTTTCCTTTATCATCGTAACTTTTTTGCATATCTTTCATTCATTGTTCTTTATCTCTCCACATCTTCGTCTGTATATCTTGCTTCCCTTTTCCCTAACTAGTCTGAGGAAGGGTCTCGACCCGAAACATCACCTGTTCCTCCTCTCCAGAGATGCTGCCTGTCCCGCTGAGTTAATCCAACTTTATGTGTCTATCTTCGGTGTAAATCAAGCATCTGCAGTTCCTTCTTACACAAATTATAAATCTAATGTGGGTTAAATGTAAGTCCATAGATAGGTCCAATAATCATTGTGGTGGGCCAAAGGGTTTATCTCTGTACCGTTCCACTATGACTAGATACTGGCTGGTGTGGGCAAGTTGGGCTGAAGGGCCTGTTCCCATGCTGTTTGACTCTATGACTCTATCAGAGACAGTTTCCTTACACGTGACTACAATGCTTGCTTGGTGGTAGTGGGAGAAACCTTCAATCTATAACTTTCTACCCAGCACAAGGAATGGAAACAAAGGCTGTGTTTCAAACAGTGAGGATAATGAATTTTATCCCGTCTCTCCTCTCCTCTTAGGCAGAAAATGCAAAAGTGTAAAAGTTTACAATAGTGAATGGGTAAAAATAGAAAATGGAAAAAAGTAATGGGAAATGTGGAGAAGATAAAAATGAATTAGGATGTGCAGGATGAGTCCATTTGGTCAACATTGACTTGCTGCACTAAAGGGCCTGTATCTGTGTTGTTTCTCTCTAAAACTCTAATTAAATAATTTGAACCTCAAAATCACAAATCAAAGAAAATTCCTACCTAGAGTCATAGAGACATGCAGCACGGAAACAGGCCCATCGGCCCAACTTGCCCATGCCGACTAAGATGCCCCATCTATACTAGTTCAGTTCAGTTTCGTTTATTGTCACGTGTACAGTGAAAAGTTTTTGTTGCGTACTATCCAGTCAGCAGAAAGACAATACATGATTACAAGCAAACCATTTACAGTGCATAGACCTGTAGGAATAGAGATTCAATGTGGAGCGAATGTAATACATGATTGCAGATCTGCTTCTGTGGCTAGCACGCAAATAGTCACCTGGGTTGGGTGCCAGCTTGGAAGCCATTCAATTACACTATTCAATGGTATTTACTGGTATTCAATGGGACTTTATATAAATGTGTATTTAAATAATCAATAGGACTTTATATAAGTAGTGTATATAAACCCATCTATAGACAATAGACATTAGACAATAAGAGCAAGTGTAGGTCATTCGGCCCTTCGATATGATCATGGCTGATCATCCACAATTAGTACCCCTTTCCTGCCTTCTCCCCATATCCCCATGACTCCACTATCTTCAAGAGCCCTATCTAGCTCTCTCTTGAAAGTATCCGGAGAACCGGCCTCCACCGCCCTCTGAGGCAGAGAATTCCACAGACTCACAACTCTCTGTTTGAAAAAGTGTTTCCTCATCGTTCTAAATGGCTTACCCCTTATTCTTAAACTGTGGCCCCTGGTTCTGGACTCCCCAACATCGGGAACATGTTTCGTGCCTCTAGCATGTCCAAACCCTTAATAATCTTATATGGTTCAATAAGATACCCTCTCATCCTTCTAAATTCCAGAGTATACAAGCCCAGCTGCTCCATTCTCTCAGCATATGACAGTCCCGCCATCCGGGAAATTAACCTTGTGAACCTACGTTGCACTCTCTCAATAGCAAGAATGTCCTACCTCAAATTTGGAGACCAAAACTGCACACAATATTTCAGGTGTGGTCTCACCAGGGCCCTGTACAGCTGCAGTAGGATCTCTTTGCTCCTATACTCAACTCCTCATGTTAATAAAGCCAACATTCCATTTGCTTTCTTCACTGCCTGCACCTGCATGCTTACTTTCTACACTTTCTACACTTCATCTACACTTGTCCCGACTGCCTGTGTTTAACCTATATATCCCTCTAAACCTTTCCTATCAAACTACGTGCCCAAATGTCTTTTAAATGTCATAGCATCATACATTAAGAGTCATAAATCATGGACCCTTTGGCCCTTTGGCCCAATCTGCCCAAACGTGCCCAACTAGCCCTACCTGCTCTTCATTTCCCTCCAGTTAATTAGGTTCATTGTACATGTGCCTCATTTTACCTGCCACATGCTCGGCAGAAAGATTTCCCAACTAGGAATTCCATGGAAGTTCGCACTGTGCTATGGGGGGTATCAGTATAATGCAGCTGAACTGGGGACTTTTTGTCGATCGGATTTTGCTGGCTTTACCTTGCACTAAAGGATAGTAATGATGTGTAGTCTTTCCGCTGACTGGATAGCACTCAACAAAAGCTTTTCATTGTACCCACGGTACACGTGACAATAAACTAAACTATAACTGTAATAAACTAAACTGTAGCAGAATGCTGCATCTGTTTTTTGGGACGCCCACATTTCTGCTCAATCATGCAGTTATTAGACTGCAAATGTATTCTTTTACATGGAACTCTTACATTAACAGACTTGATTGAGTGTGACTCTACTGTACAATCTTTGCAAGTGACAGGAGCAGAATTAGGCCATTCGGCCCATCAAGTCTACTCTGACACTCAATCATGGCTGATCTATCTCTTCCTCCTAACTCCATGCCTTCTCCCCATAACCCATGACACCTGGGAATGAATTTATTTCCTCGACCTGTGGATCAGTATCTTATGTCAAGGAAAGTCTAATTCCAATTCGTAAAACATTTAATACATGGAAATCCAACCATCTAGTGAAAAATGATTGAATCTGAAGAATCCAATTATATGTCAAAGTATTAAATCTTTGCAGCATGTTATCAAACTATTGTGAAAACCTCAATGGTTCTTGATGAGGGTGAAATTGAGTTTTGGAAAGCGTTTGGGTATAGTGATAAATGTATTCTCATAACTAGTGTTTCTGATTACAATATCAAGTCACTGGTCTACATAATTCAATCTGTTGGATTTGTTATTTTACTTTGCAATGCTAATATGTATATTGCAATGCTAATATGTATATGCTCTGCACCACACTATTATATATTCACAACAGAAATACTATGGAGACGTTAACTAATGCAGTTGTAAGGACCCTTGCAATGGGGTATATAAATAATTGTTTTACTTTCAATAAAGTGCTGTGTAAACAACATTTCTCCGTGGCAATAAACTGCGATACTTCGCACAGAACCTTGGAAATTATTTCACTGGAAAGGTCTTCGAGCAAATCAGCAATTTTCATGACCTGTGTGTGTGCTAGTTGGTTAGTGAAGTACTTTTGGATGGGAGTCATTGTGTGGGATGTTAACAAAAAAAAACATAGCACAGAATAAGTCCATTACTGTCAGTGCTAGCAAAAAATGGAACCATTTAGAAAATCACTTCTTAGGCCATGGCCCAGAGTCTGATAGGTTATGTCTTTTCAAGTGTTTATTTAGATAATTCAGCAAGTTTAGTTTAGATTAGTTTTGTTTAGTTTAGAGATATAGTGTGAAAACAGGCCCTTCGGCCCACCGAGTCCGCGCCGACCAGCGACCCCCGCACACTAGCACTATCCGACACACTAGGAACAATTTACAATTTTTACTGAAGCCAATTAACCTACAAACCTGTATGTCTTTGGAGTGTGGGAGGAAACCAGAGCACCCAGCGAAAACCCACACAGGTCACAGGTAGAAAGGACAAACTCCATACAGTCAGCACCCGTAGTCAGGATCGACCCCTGGTCCTTGGCACTGTAAGGCAGCAACTCTACTGCAATGCTACTGTGCTGACCAGCACCACCTTGCCGCCCCGTGGAAAGGGTCCATTGCTATTAGAATAAATACCCTTGTTTGAAGCTCTCACTCTTATAATTGTTATTGAATTCAATCCGAAGAAGGGTCTCGACCAGATATGTCGTCTGTCCATTTCCCTCCATTGATATTCCTTGACCCATTGAGATCCTTCCGCAGTTTTAATTTTTATTGATCAAGATTCCAGCATCTGCATTCTCTTGTGTCAACAATTATCGTTGTAGGTTAAATCAACAATCCAGCATTAAGGGCCTGTCCCACTTGGACGACCTAATCCACGAGTTTAAAAGACCTTAGACGAGTTGAGAAAAATGTCATGGTCGTGTTGACTAGCCGAAGTAAAATACCTCATACGACTATGTCTACGTCCTCCTACGACTATGCCTACGGTCTCCTAAGACCTCCTATGACTATGTCTATGACCTCCTATGACCCCCCTTGACCTCAGTCTTCCACACCTAAGACCAACTACGACCAGCTACAAGTGGAAAATGATCACATGATAAAATGATGTCATGTTTGCATTTTTTTCTCGGGCCAGTTACCGACCTACGACTACCTACGACTGCCATCACGACCTACTACGACCTACCTACGACCTACCTACGAGTAAAAAGTATCCATTTTTTCCATGCCAACCTTTTTTTTACTCGTGGACATTTTTTATCAGGCTGGAAAAAACGCCACGACCTACCCGGCCACGAGTACGCGGAGACCACTCACGAGCATGAGGAAGAGTTACGAAGACCTCCTACGACCTCGTGGCAAACATGCTGCGAGTATGATTCAAGGGCAAACTCGGCAGAGGTTGCCAATTAGGTCGTGAAATTGGGACAGGGGCTTTACTCAAGATGTACCTTAGGTTATTTTACACCAGAGACTTATACGAGCATAAAGTTATAGACTTATGGAGTTGTACCACACAGAAAAAATGCTTAAATGTCAGGAAGGAACTGCAGGCACTGGTTTACACTGAAGACAGACACAAAATCAGAGGCCCAGGAGCCGTTGGTGAGGGAGGAGCGACCTCCGTGCGGTGAGTGTAAAACCCATCGCGGGGCTTGTTTCAACAGAGGCCCAGGAGCCGTTACAGAAGGAGGAGGAGCCAAAATCTGCAACGTTCCATTCGCAGATCACACTTCATATTAAGGGGGCTGGTGGAAGCCTCTGATTGGCTTGTATCCCGGGTAAGGCTTTATTGTATTGGGATAAGGGGGAGAATGAGGGCCAGGGCAGTTTAGTGTTCTGGATGTCAGATGTGGGAGGTCATGGAGTCTGAGTGCCCTCCAGACGTCCACATCTGCGCCAGGTGCGTCGAGATGGGGCTCCTAAGGGACCGTGTTAGGAACCTGGAGCAGCAACTCGATGACCTCTGTCTGCTCAGGGAGAGCGAGGAGGTCATAGAAAGGAGTTACAGGGAGGTGGTCACTCCAAGACCACGGGAGACAGAAAACTGGGTCACAGTTAGGAAGGGCAACGGGCAGAGGCAGGGACTGGTGAGTACCCCGGTGGCTGTACACCTTGAAAATAAGTACTCATGTTTGAGTAAGGGTGGGGGAGACAGCCTACCTGGGGGCAGCGACAGCGGCCGTGCCTCTGGCACAAAGACCGGTCCTGTTGCTCAGAAGGGTAAGGAAAAGAAGAGGAGGGCAATTGTAATAGGGGACACTATAGTCAGGGGGTCGGATAGGCGATTCTGTGGACGGAGACAGGAGACCCGGATGGTAGTTTGCCTCCCTGGTGCCAGGGTCAGGGATGTGTCTGAACGTGCCCAAGAAATCCTGAAATGGGAGGGAGAGGAGCCTGAGGTTGTGGTACATATAGGTACCAACGACATAGGTAAAAAAAGAGAAGAGGTCCTGAAAGAAGAATTTAGGGAGTTAGGTAGACAGTTAAGGAGAAGGACTGCAAAGGTAACAATCTCAGGATTACTGCCTGTGCAACGCGACAGTGAGAGTAGGAATGGAGCGAGGTGAAGGATAAATGAGTGGATGAGGGACTGGTGCAGTGGGTATGGATTCAAGTTTCTGGATCATTGGGACCTCTTTTGGGGAAGGTGCGACCTGTACAGAAAGGACGGGTTGCACTGGAACTCGAGGGGGACCAATATCCTGGCAGAGAGATTTGCAAAGGCTACTGGGGAGACTTTAAACTAGTATGGTTGGGGGGAGGGACTCAAATTGGGAAAGCTAGCAGTCAGTGTGTGAGGCAGGAGGCAGAGAATGGTAGCACTCTGACCCAAAATGTAGGGGAGAGATAAGAAAAAGACAATAAACAGAGAATAAGAGAGGGTGGGTTTCTTAAATGTGTACATTTTAATGCTAGGAGCATTGTAAGAAAGGTGGATGAATTTAGAGCCTGGATTGACACCTGGAAGTATGATGTTGTGGCGATCAGTGAAACATGGTTGCAGGAGGGCTGTGATTGGAAACTAAATATTCCAGGATTTCGTTGCTTCAGGTGTGATAGAATTGGAGGGGCAAGAGGTGGAGGTGTTGCATTGCTTATCAGGGAAGATATTACAGCAGTGCTTTGGCAGGATAGATTAGAGGGCTCGTCTAGCAAGGCTATTTGGGTGGAACTGAGAAATGGGAAAGGGGTAGCAACACTTATAGGGGTGTATTATAGACCGCCAAATGGGGAGCGAGAATTGGAAGAGCAAATATGTAAGGAGATTGCAGATATTAGTAGAAAGCACAAGGTAGTGATTGTGGGAGATTTCAATTTTCCACACATAGACTGGGAAACACATTCTGTAAATGGGCTGGATGGGTTGGAGTTTGTAAAATGTGTGCAGGATAGTTTTTTGCAGCAATACATAGAAGTACCTACTAGAGAAGGGGCGGTGCTGGACCTCCTGTTAGGAAATGAGATGGGTCAGGTGGCAGAGGTATGCGTTGGGGAACAGTTCGGGACCAGTGATCACAATACCATTAGTTTCAATATAATTATGGAGAGGGTCAGAACTGGACCTAGGGTTGAGATTTTTGATTGGAGAAAGGCTAACTTTGAGGAGATGCGAAAGGATTTAAAAGGAGTAAATTGGGACAGTTTGTTTTATGGGAAAGATGTGGAAGAGAAATGGAGTACAGAGAAAGGTTGAACAAGTTAGGGCTTTATTCTTTGGAGCGCAGAAGGTTAAGGGGGGACTTGATAGAGGTTTTTTAAATGATGAGAGGGATAGACAGAGTTGACGTGGAAAAGCTTTTCCCACTGAGAGTAGGGAAGATTCAAACAAGGGGACATGACTTGAGAATTAAGGGACTGAAGTTTAGGGGTAACATGAGGGGGAACTTCTTTACTCAGAGAGTGGTAGCTGTGTGGAATGAGCTTCCAGTGAAGGTGGTGGAGGCAGGTTCGTTTTTATCATTTAAAAATAAATTGGATAGTTATATGGATGGGAAAGGAATGGAGGGTTATGGTCTGAGCGCAGGTATATGGGACTAGGGGAGAATATGTGTTCGGCACGGACTAGAGGGGTCGAGATGGCCTGTTTCCGTGCTGTAATTGTTATATGGTTATTATATGGTTACATTTAAAGGTGAAATTTTAAGAGTACAGAATCTTTATGTCCCTGTTCGGTTGAAAGGAAATAATAAAAATTGGAAAGAGCCATGGTTTTCAAGGGAAATTGCACACTTGGTTCGGAAAAAGAGAGAGATCTACAATAATTATAGGCAGCATGGAGTAAATGAGGTGCTTGAGGAGTATAAAGAATGTAAAAAGAATCTTAAGAAAGAAATTAGAAAAGCTAAAAGAAGATATGAGGTTGCTTTGGCAAGTAAGGTGAAAGTAAATCCAAAGGGTTTCTACAGCTATATTAATAGCAAAAGGATAACGAGGGATAAAATTGGTCTATTAGAGAGTCAGAGTGGACAGCTATCTGCAGAGCCAAAAGAGATGGGGGAGATATTGAACAATTTATTTTCTTCGGTATTCACCAAGGAGAAGGATATTGAATTATGTGAGGTAAGGGAAACAAGTAGAGTAGCTATGGAAACTATGAGATTCAAAGAAGAGGAAGTACTGACACTTTTGAGAAATATAAAAGTGGATAAGTCTCCAGGTCCGGACCGGATATTCCCTAGGACATTGGGGGAAGTTAGTGTAGAAATAGCAGGGGCTATGACAGAAATATTTCAAATGTCATTAGAAACGGGAATAGTACCAGAGGATTGGTGTACTGAGCATGTTGTTCCATTGTTTAAAAAGGGGTCTAAGAGTAAACCTAGCAATTATAGACCTGTTAGTTTGACGTCAGTGGCGGGCAAATTAATGGAAAGGATACTTAGAGATAATATATATAAGCATCTGGATAAACAGGGTCTGATTAGGAACAGTCAACATGGATTTGTGCCTGGAAGGTCATGTTTGACTAATCTTCTTGAATTTTTTGAAGAGGTTACTTGGGAAATTGATGAGGGTAAAGCAGTGGATGTTGTATATATGGACTTCAGTAAGGCCTTTGACAAGGTTCCTCATGGAAGGTTGGTTAAGAAGGCTCAATGGTTGGGTATTAATGGTGGAGTAGCAAGATGGATTCAACAGTGGCTGAATGGGAGATGCCTGAGAGCAATGGTGGATGGTTGTTTGTCAGGTTGGAGGCCAGTGACTAGTGGGGTGCCACAGGGATCTGTGTTGGGTCCACTGTTGTTTGTCATGTACATCAATGATCTGGATGATGGTGTGGTAAATTGGATTAGTAAGTATGCAGATTATACTAAGATAGGTGGGGTTGTGGATAATGAAGTAGATTTTCAAAGTCTACAAAGAGATTTATGCCAGTTGGAAGAGTGGGCTGAAAGATAGCAGATGGAGTTTAATGCTGATAAGTGTGAGGTGCTACGTCTTGGCAGGACAAATCAAAATAGGACGTACATGGTAAATGGTAGGGAATTGAAAAATGCAGGTGAACAAAGGGATCTGGGAATAACTGTGCACAGTTCCCTGAAAGTGGAATCTCATGTAGATAGGGTGGTAAAGAAAGCGTTTGGTGTGCTGGCCTTTATAAATCAGAGCATTGAGTATAGAAGTTGGGGTGTAATGTTAAAATTGTACAAGGCATTGGTGAGGCCAATTCTGGAGTATGGTGTACAATTTTGGTCGCCTAATTATAGGAAGGATGTCAACAAAATAGAGAGAGTACAGAGGAGATTTACTAGAATGTTGCTTGGGTTTCAGCAACTAAGTTACAGAGAAAGGTTGAACAAGTTAGGGCTTTATTCTTTGGAGCGCAGAAGGTTAAGGGGGGACTTGATAGAGGTCTTTAAAATGATGAGAGGGATAGACAGAGTTGACGTGGATAAGCTTTTCCCACTGAGAGTAGGGAAGATTCAAACAAGGGGACATGACTTGAGAATTAAGGGACAGAAGTTTAGGGGTAACATGAGGGGGAACTTCTTTACTCAGAGAGTGGTGGCTGTGTGGAATGAGCTTCCAGTGAAGGTGGTGGAGGCAGGTTCGTTTTTATCATTTAAAAATAAATTGGATAGTTATATGGACGGGAAAGGAATGGAGGGTTATGGTCTGAGCGCAGGTATATGGGACTAGGGGAGAATACGTGTTCGGCACGGACTAGAAGGGTCGAGATGGCCTGTTTCCGTGCTGTAATTGTTATATGGTTATATGGTTATAAAATGCTGGAGTAACTCAGCGGGACAGGTAGCATCTCTGGAGAGAAGGAATGGGTGACCTTTCGGGTCAAGACCTTTCTTCATTCAGAGAGTCGGGGAGAGGGAGACACAGAGATATGGAAGGGTAAGGTGTGAAAATGAGAGTCTGTGGAAAGGAGAAACAAGCGATATAGACAGTGATTATGGAGAGATATGGAGCAAATGAATGAGCAGTGAGAGAGGATGTTTCAGAACTCCCGTCAGAGAGAGGAGAACTTCTTCAAAAGCAGGCATGCCCTAAGGAGATTTCACAGTGGAGCAGACAAAATGTGTAGGAAGGAACACAACATATGGTGAATACTGGGATCGGGGGCAACAAGGCAATATTTGTAAAAGCACTTGTACCTGTTCAAGTGTATTTTTTACTGTAATTGCATCTGCCTCTACCTCTAGCAGCTTGTTCCTTATATGCATCACCTTCTGTGTGGGAAAAAGTCATCCCTCAAGATCCTTTTAAACAAACAGCACATGCTGCCTCACTATCAGTAGCTGAGGCGATACTGGCAGGTAGATGAATGATAGCTTGATCAGTGAGCTGGGATTCAGGGAGCGTCTGGAGGGATGAAGGAAGGATCGGGTGATGGAGAGATTCAAGGAGAGAGCCCCAGGGGACATTGTTAGCTGAAGACACAAATGATGGGCCTAAATTTGAGCGAGGTCAAGGATTAGCATCAAGAAGGTATGGATATCTTCTGAGGGTTTTAAAACTGGAAGAGATTAATTCCCGGGATGGCGGGACTGTCATATGTCAAAGAATGGAGCGACTGGGCTTGTATACACTGGAATTTAGAAGGATGAGAGGGCATCTTACTGAAACATATAAGATTATTAAGGGATTGGACACGCCAGAGGCAGGAAACATGTTCCCGGGGGAGTCCAGAACCAGGGGCAACAGTTTAAGAATAAGGGGTAGGCCATTTAGAACAGAGATGAGGAAAAACATTTTCACCCAGAGAGTTGTGAATCTGTGGAATTCTCTGCCTCAGAAGGTAGTGGCGGCCAATTCTCTGGATGCTTTCAAGAGAGTTATTAGAAAGAGGTCTGAAAGATAGCGGAGTCAAGGGATATGGGGAGAAGGCAGGAACGGGGTACTGATTGGGAATGATCAGCCATGATCACAGTGAATGGCGGTGCTGGGTCAAAGGGCCGAATGGCCCACTCCTGCACCTATTGCCTATTGTCCATTGGAAGTACAGGTGAGGTCATGAAAACACGCCAAGAGTATCTTAACTTAGCAGCCAAGACAGATCAGCAAAGACAGGGAGGAGGACTCTGCGGGACCTTGTAATATTGGCTAACTGTGTTGCAAACACATGCTAAAGGACACTGGATACATGTTAAAACCTTGCACAGCAGTTGACAACAATATTCATAGATTTTATACACATCCCTCTTTTCCATCCCTTAATCATATAGATCATAAACTTACAAATACATACTCACCTATTAAAAAAAACACTTTTGTACAGCATCGTTTATTTTGGTTTTGCATTCACTGCCTACCCTGGTGACTTGACTGTTATTTCCTCAAATCGATCGTGACAGTCCTTCAAATAAAATCGGGACGGGCAAGAAGTCCTTGCCAGTTACTAAGCAACGGAGACGATTGATATTGATACTGTGCTCCTTTGCTTTATGTGTAGTTTTTCAGGGAAATGTGAAGCAGTCATTCCTTCGAAACAATAGATCAACTACTGTGTAGAAACTGCAGATGCCGGTTTACACGAAAGAAAGACACATACTTGCAAAACATACTTGGCTAATAAATTACCATTATGACTATGATTATTCAAAATTCCTGATTATTCATCCAAAAGAAAAAGAAAAACTGCAGATATATCAATGTGAATGAAAGTAGAATTTACCTGAAAGCACCCTCTACAGCGAGCATTACACAGAGTGGGCGCTAGCACCAGCCTGAGTCAGCCATTGTCAATTGTAGTAAAACCATTTCATCATAATCATAATCATAATCATAATCGTAATTTATTAGCCAAGTATGTTTTGCAACATACGAGGAATTTGATTAGCCATACAGTCATACCAAAAAAGCAACAAGACACACTACTTCATAAAGAAAGACTGAAAGACTCATCCATGCCTTCATCTCCTCCCGACTGGACTATTGCAACTCACTTCTCCTTGGCATCAGCTCCACCTACATCAACCGACTCCAACTGGTCCAGAACGCAGCCGCCCGACTCATCACCCACACCAAATCCTGGCATCACATCACTCCAGTCCTCAAAAAACTTCACTGGCTTCCCATCTCCCACCGGATCACCTACAAAATCCTGGTCCTCACCTACAAAGCCCTCCACCATCTGGCCCCCCCATATCTCACTGACCTCCTCTCCCCCTACCAACCCTCACGGTCCCTCAGATCCACATCAGCCGGTCTCCTCTCCATCCACAAGTCCAACCTCCGCAGTTTTGGGGACAGAGCCTTCTCCAGGGCAGCTCCCAGGCTCTGGAACTCCCTCCCCCAACTGATCGGCAATTCCGTGTCCCTCACCATCATCCAGTCCCGCCTCAAGACCCATCTCTTCACCTCTGCCTATCCTTAGCCCCACGTCCCCGTCCCTTTTCATCTGTGCATTAATTGCCTCATACTGTGTTTTGTATTGAATTCTGTCTTTACTTTGTGTACTAGTCATGTCTCTACTATTTATTTCATTCCCCTTACATGTTTTTCCTCTACATGCTCAATTTTTGTAAGGTGTCCTTGAGACTCTTGAAAGGCGCCCATAAATAAAATTTATTATTATTATTATTATAAAATTTGACATAAACATCCACCACAGCGGTTCCTCCACATTCCTCATTGTGATGTAAGGCAATAAAGTCTTATCTTCCTTCCTCCTTTTTCTCCCGCGGTCGGGGCAGTCGAACCTCCCGCAGCCGGCGATCGAAGCACTTGCGGCTTGAAGCTCCCGAAGTCGGTCCCTGCCCAAGGGACCGTGAGCTCCACGATGTTAAAATCCGCAGGCTCCCGCGGTTGGAGCTCCCAAAATCTATCCCTGACAAAGGGATTGGAAGCTCCACGATGGTAAGTCCGCAGACTACCGCGGTTAGAGATCCCAAAGTCGGTCCCCAGTGAGAGACCGGCAGCTCCACGATGTTAGGCCGCAGTGCGGACGGAGACACAACAAGGTAAAAAGTCGTATATCTGTCGAGGAAAGAGATAAAAAAATTTCCCCCCCCCCCCCCATAATACAAAACTAAAAGTACACTAAAACATACATTGCAGACTCCTGACAGATATTCCAAGGCAACAGTCACGTGTAGATCAGACAGTGAGGCACTCGCAGCGGTAGAGTTGCTGCCATGCAGCACCATAGACCCGAGTTCAATCCTGAGTATGGGTGCTGGGTTTGTACGTTCTCCCTGTGACCACGTGAGTTTCCTCCTACTGCTCTGGTTTCCTCCCACATCCCAAAGACTTGCAGGTTTGTAGGTTAATTGGCTTCTGTAAATTGTCCCCAGAATGGAGGATTGAACTAACGTGTAGGTGATCGCTGGTCGGCACGGACTAGGTGAGCCGATGGGCCTGTTTCCACACTGTATCTCTAAACAGAACTGAACTAAGACTATCTTCAAAGTGGGCACTTATGCTCAGTTTGCCTTAGCCTACGCGGACTGAGCGTAACTCCTTTTTCCATTTCCTTTTTCACAGTTGAAAAGGAGAGGCAAAGCACAGGCAGACTTTACTCAGAGCTGCTGTAGATGTGGAAGCAACAGCAGGAGAAGATAAGCAAGAGAAAACACTGATTGGCTCTAGCCCAAGTGGGAGGAGAGAAGTGAGACAAAGCGGGGGAAACAGTTGAAAACTGAGGAATTTGGATTGTAAATTAGTAAATTAGGCAATTTATCAGTCAATATAAGCAAGACTGCTCTTAGCGAGCGGCAGTGAGGGAGCGGCCTTGTAAGGGAAGTGCGAGTCTTTGGCTTGTGTGAGAAAAGTGCGAGTCTTTGGCTCGAGAGTCTTCGGCGAGGAGGCTGAGGAGAGGAGGCTACGCAAGGGAGAGACGAAAGAAGGAGATGTCAGGCAAGCTGGTTCAGTGTGATGCTTGCAGTATGTGGGAAGTCAAGGACACTTCTGGTGCCTCTGGCTGCTACAAATGTGACAAGTGCATCCAGGTAGAGCTCCTGAAGGACCGTGTTGGGGAACTGGAGAAGCAAGTGGATGACCTCAGGTTCGTCCGAGAAACTGAGTCGTTCCTCGACAAGTCCTACAGTAAGATTGTTACACCTAAGGTACTGGAAGAGAGAAGGTGGGAGACAGTGAGAAAGGGAGGGAAGCATGGAATGCAAACATTCCCGGGTGTTGTACCTCTTGTGAACAGGTTCACCCACTTAGAAGCTGTCGGGACAGAAGACGGTTTTACACTGAGCGGCGGACTGCCTTGCGATGCGAATAGGGCTGTTGAGCCAAAACCAAAAAGGCCAAAGTCAGGTAACGCCATTGTAGTGGGAGACTCCATTGTGAGAGGTACGGACAGGGGTTTAATCTGCAGCGTGACATTAGAGAGCTCGGAAAAATGCTGAAAAGCAGGACCTCCAGGGTTGTTATCTCCAGTTTGCTTCCAGTTCCTCGTGAATTGGCCAAGATAGACTGGCAATTGATTCTTAATGGGTTGACGGTGGATATGCAATGGAAGGAATTTAAAAAGTGCATGGATGAACTACAACAATTGTTCATCCCAGTTTGGCAAAAAAATATATCAGGGAAGGTAGTGCATCCGTAGATAACAAGGGAAATCAGGGATAGTATCAAAACAAAAGATGAAGCGTACAAATTAGCCAGAAAAAGCAGCCTACCAGAGGACTGGGAGAAATTCAGAGTCCAGCAGAGGAGGACAAAGTACTTAATTAGGAAAGGGAAAATAGATTATGAAAGAAAACTGGCAGGGAACATAAAAACTGATTGCAAAAGCTTTTATAGATATGTGAAGAGAAAAAGATTAGTTAAAACAAATGTGGGTCACTTGCAGTCAGAAACAGGTGAATTGATTATGGGGAACAAGGACATGGCAGACCAATTGAATAACTACTTTGGTTCTGTCTTCACTAAGGAAGACATAAATAATCTGCCGGAAATAGCAGGGGATCGGGGGTCAAATGAGATGGAAGAACTGAGTGAAATCCAGGTTAGCCGGGAAGTGGTGTTAGGTAAATTGAATGGATTACAGGCCGATAAATCCCCAGGGCCAGATAGGTCCTGATAAGTCAGAAATAGTGAATGCATTAGTGATAATTTTTCAAATCTCTTTAGATTCTGGAGTAGTTCCTGAGGATTGGAGGGTAGCTAATGTAACCCCACTTTTCAAAAAGGGAGGGAGAGAGAAAATGGGGAATTACAGAAAAGTTAGTCTAACGTCGGTAGTGGGGAAACTGCAAGAATCAGTTATTAAAGATGGGATAGCAGCACATTTGGAAAGTGGTGAAATCATTGGACAAAGTCAGCATGGATTTATGAAAGGTAAATCATGTCTGACGAATCTTATAGAATTTTTCGAGGATGTAACTAGTAGAGTGGATAAGGGAGAACCAGTGGATGTGTTATATCTGGACTTTCAGAAGGCTTTCAACAATGTCTCACATAAGAGATTAGTATACACACAGTATTGGGGGTTCAGTATTGATGTGGATAGAGAACTGGCTGGCAGACAGGAAGCAAAGAGTAGGAGTAAACAGGTCCTTTTCACAATGGCAGGCAGTGACTAGTGGGGTACCGCAAGGCTCAGTGCTGGGACCCCAGCTATTTACGATATATATTAATGATTTGGACGAGGGAATTGAATGCAACATCTCCAAGTTTGCGGATGACATGAAGCTGGGGGGCAGTGTTAGCTGTGTGGAGGATGCTAGGAGGCTGCAAGGTGACGGATAGGCTAGGTGAGTGGGCAAATGCATGGCAGATGCAGTATAATGTGGATAAATGTGAGGTTATCCACTTTGGTGGCAAAAACAGGAAAGTAGACTATTATCTGAATGGTGGCCGATTAGGAAAGGGGGAGATGCAACGAGACCTGGGTGTCATGGTACACCAGTCATTAAAAGTAGGCATGCAGGTGCAACATGCAGTGAAGAAGGCGAATGGTATGTTAGCATTCATAGCAAAAGGATTTGAGTATAGGAGCAGGGAGGTTCTACTGCAGTTGTACAGGGTCTTGCTGAGACCACACCTGGAGTATTGCGTACAGTTTTGGTCTCCTAATCTGAGGAAATACATTCTTGCCATAGAGGGAGTACAGAGAAGGTTCACCAGACTGATTCCTAGGATGTCAGGACTTTCATATGAAGAAAGACTGGATAGACTCGGTTTGTACTCGCTAGAATTTAGAAGATTGAGGGGGGATCTTATAGAAACTTACAAAATTCTTAAGGGGTTGGACAGGCTAGATGCAGGAAGATTGTTCCCGATGTTGGGGAAGTCCAGAACAAGGGGTCACAGTTTAAGGATAAGGGGGAAATCTTTTAGGACCGAGATGAGGAAAACATTTTTCACACAGAGTGGTGAATCTCTGGAATTCTCTGCCACAGAAGGTAGTTGAGGCCAGTTCATTGGCTATATTTAAGAGGGAGTTAGATGTGGCCCTTGTGGCTAAAGGGATCAGGGAGTATGGAGAGAAGGCAAGTACAGGATACTGAGTTGGATGATCAGCCAAGATCATATTGAATGGCGGTGCAGGCTCGAAGGGCCGAATGGCCTACTCCTGCACCTATTCTCTATGTCTATGTCTCTATTCCCAGACTGACCATTCTGTCCTCAGCCTCCTCCACTGTCAGTGAGGCCACACGCAAATTGGAGGAACAGCATCGCATATTTCGCTTGGGCAGCTTACACCCCAGCAGTATGAATATTGGTTTCTCTAATTTCAAGTAACTCCTACATTCCTTGCTCCCACTCTCTCCCCCCTCCCTCCCCACCCTAGTGAATATCCCT
Source organism: Amblyraja radiata (assembly GCF_010909765.2). Classification (NCBI taxonomy): domain Eukaryota; kingdom Metazoa; phylum Chordata; class Chondrichthyes; order Rajiformes; family Rajidae; genus Amblyraja; species Amblyraja radiata. The sequence goes on along the minus strand of NC_045962.1, from coordinate 78,468,078 downwards.
ATCATTAGCACTTCTTCCCCAGCCAACAATGGACCATTATGGACTCCACCTTTCCTGAGGTGATCTGTTGCTGGCCCTGTTTTGTTCTGGCCGCCTCTATCTTTCAGTCCGAAGGAGGGTTCCGACCCGAAATGTCACCTATTCCTTTTCATCCGAGATGCTCCCTGACCTGCTGAGCTACTCTAGCGTTTTGTAGTCTGTCTAAAACTAAGGGCCATTCTTCTTTCACCCAAATAGGTCATCAAGTGACGCACATGTACGTACGTTAATTGGCTTGGAGTATGTGTAAATTGTCCCTCATTTGTGGAGGACAGTGTTACTGTGCGGAGATCGCTGGTCGGCGCGGACTCGATGGGCCGAAGGGCCTGTTTTCATGCTGTTTTCATCTCTAAACTAAACTAAAAAAAAACTAAAGTGATCGAGAGCATTGGAGATTGGCCAAGTATGTCGAAAAACCTTCTATTTTAAGGGAGAAGCTATTGAGTTACATATGGAACACACGTTCACAGGAGCGATGACTACACTAGCTCACAGATTTGTACTCTGGTCAGGTTTTTGGCTTAAGACCCATGTGAATCAATTCACCATCTGTCAGAAATGTGGATCAAGACATCTGGAAACCCAACTGCAAGTGTTGCCAAAGAATCCCTTTCAATATGAGTACATTGATTTTTCTGAAAACGGACATGACCATTTCCTAATACTCATTGTGGTCTTTGAATCCCAGTGGAATCCAATGTATTTTAGATGAGCTAAAAACATATTTTGCATGTAATTCTTCCAGAGAAAATAGCATTTGATAGCAGATCATGGATTTGATTGTTGTGCTTACATGCTTTTGTGAGAAGGAATGCCATCAAACATAATGGTGCCTCCTTCCCTGCCCACCCCTACCCACCTATCCCCACCCCTACCCACCTATCCCCACCCCTACCCACCTATCCCCACCCCTACCCACCCACCCCTAACCCTACCCACCTTCCCCAAGCATTTAGTTTAGTTTATTGTCACGTGTACCGAGGTACAGTGAAAAGCTTTTGTTGCGTCCTATCCAGTCAGCGGAAAGACAATACATGATTACAATTGATCCATTTACAGTGCGGAGATACATATAAACCATATAACCATATAACAATTACAGCACATAAACAGGCCATCTAGTCCGACCATAGCCCTCCATTCCTTTCCTGTCCATATACCTATCCAATATATTTGTAAATTATAAAATCGAACCTGCCTCCACCACTTCCACTGGAAGCTCATTCCACACAACATGATAAGGGAATAACGTTTATGATGATACATTCCACACAACATGATAAGGGAATAACGTTTATTGCAAGCCAGCAAAGTTCGATCAAGGATAGTCCGATGGTCACCAAAGAGGTTGATAGTAGTTCAGGATTGCTCTCTGGTTGTGGAAGGATGATTCAATTGCCTGATAACAGCTGGGAAGAAACTGGAAGTGTACGTTTTCACACTTCTATACATATAGCCTGATGGGAGAGGGGAGAAGAGGGAGTGGCCAGGGTGCGACGTGTCCTTGATTATGTTGCTGGCCTTGCCGAGGCAGCGTGAGGTATAAATGTTGTCAATGGAAGAGAGGTTGGTTTGTGTGATGGTCTGGGCTGCGTCCCCAATTCACTGCAATTTCTTGCGGTCTTGGATGGAGCTGTTCCCAAACCAACAAACTAACAGCACCTCATATTCCGTCTGGGGTCCTTGCGCCCTTATGGCATCAACATTGATTTCCCCCAATTTGGCTAGCCTGTGCTGTCCCCTCCCCTTCCTTCACCCTCTAGCTGTCTCCTCCCACCCTCCCATCCGCCCGCCCTCGGGCTCCTCCTCCTCCCTTTTTCCTTCTTTCTTTCCCCACCCCCCATCAGTCTGAAGAAGGGTTTCGGCCCGAAACGTCGCCTATTTCCTTCGCTCCATAGATGCTGCTGCACCCGCTGAGTTCCTCCAGCAATTTTGTGTTCCCAAACCAAGTTGTGATGCATCCTGATAAAATAAAGTTTTGGGTCAATGATCAGGACTGGGTTTTGAATCCTCTGAATGAAATGATTGAAAAGAAATAGTCAATTGGGACTGTTGTAGCTCTCAGTGGTTCCACGCACAATCTAATTCTGATTGCTGATTGCAGTGTTTCCAGTGTGGGGTAAATGTAACCAAGTCAAAATTTAGTCCTGTTTTATTTATGTATTGGAAGGCACTGCAGATGCTGGTTTACACCGAAGATATCACAAGATGCTAGAGAAAAGGAATAGGTGACATTTCTGGTCAAGTCCCTTCTTTATCCCAGAGTACTTAAGGAAGTAGCTCCAGAAATAGTGGACGCATTAGTAATAATCTTTCAAAACTCTTTAGATTCTGGAGTAGTTCCTGAGGATTGGCAGGTAGCAAACGTAACCCCACTTTTTAAGAAGGGAGGGAGAGAGAAAACGGGGAATTACAGACCAGTTAGTCTAACATCGGTAGTGGGGAAACTGCTAGAGTCAGTTATTAAAGATGGGATAGCAGCACATTTGGAAAGTGGTGAAATCATTGGACAAAGTCAGCATGGATTTTACAAAAGGTAAATCATGTCTGACGAATCTTATAGAATTTTTCGAGGATGTAACTAGTAGCGTGGATAGGGGAGAACCAGTGGATGTGGTGTATCTGGACTTCCAGAAGGCTTTCGACAAGGTCCCACATAAGAGATTAGTTTACAAACTTAAAGCACACGGCATTGGGGGTTCAGTATTGATGTGGATAGAGAACTGGCTGGCAAACAGGAAGCAAAGAGTAGGAGTAAACGGGTCCTTTTCACAATGGCAGGCAGTGACTAGTGGGGTACCGCAAGGCTCAGTGCTGGGACCCCAGCTATTTACAATATATATTAATGATCTGGATGAGGGAATTGAAGGCAATATCTCCAAGTTTGCGGATGACACTAAGCTGGGGGGCAGTGTTAGCTGTGAGGAGGATGCTAGGAGACTGCAAGGTGACTTGGATAGGCTGGGTGAGTGGGCAAATGTTTGGCAGATGCAGTATAATGTGGATAAATGTGAGGTTATCCATTTTGGTGGCAAAAACAGGAAAGCAGACTATTATCTAAATAGTGGCCGACTAGGAAAAGGGGAGATGCAGCGAGACCTGGGTGTCATGGTACACCAGTCATTGAAAGTGGGCATGCAGGTGCAGCAGGCAGTGAAGAAAGCGAATGGTATGTTAGCTTTCATAGCAAAAGGATTTGAGTATAGGAGCAGGGAGGTTCTACTGCAGTTGTACAGGGTCTTGGTGAGACCACACCTGGAGTATTGCATACAGTTTTGGTCTCCAAATCTGAGGAAGGACATTATTGCCATAGAGGGAGTGCAGAGAAGGTTCACCAGACTGATTCCTGGGATGTCAGGACTGTCTTATGAAGAAAGACTGGATAGACTTGGTTTATACTCTCTAGAGTTTAGGAGATTGAGAGGGGATCTTATAGCAACTTACAAAATTCTTAAGGGGTTGGACAGGCTAGATGCAGGAAGATTGCTCCCGATGTTGGGGAAGTCCAGGACAAGGGGTCACAGCTTAAGGATAAGGGGGAAATCCTATAAAACCGAGATGAGAAGAACTTTTTTCACACAGAGAGTGGTGAATCTCTGGAACTCCCTGCCACAGAGGGTAGTCGAGGCCAGTTCATTGGCTATATTTAAGAGGGAGTTAGATGTGGACCTTGTGGCTAGGGGGATCAGAGGGTATGGAGAGAAGGCAGGTACGGGATACTGAGTTGGATGATCAGCCATGATCATATTGAATGGCGGTGCAGGCTCGAAGGGCCGAATGGCCTACTCCTGCACCTAATTTCTATGTTTCTATGTTTCTATGTTTCTTCAGATCCATTTTCATTATGTCAGACTGTATTTCTCTATTGAAATACTCTACACCGATAACAACTGGGACTTGACAATGGCATCAAATCTGGCCGTTCTGTATACTGTCTCAGTATAATAATAATAATAATAATAATAATACATTTTATTTTCGGGCGCCTTTCAAATCTCAAGGTCACCTTACAGAGATTAAACAGAAGAGAAAAAAAACATATAGTCGGAGAAAAATATATAATAAGGACATAATCAATACACAAATTAAAGATGGAAATCGCTCCAAAGACACAAAATCAAAAAATCAAAAAAACACAATGTGAAGAGAGAGCAGCGGCAGCTAAAGCGCGCCAGCGTCCACTCTCCCTTCCGACAGCCATCTTGGACACAGACTAACAAGTACCTTACACACAGAAAAATCATCCCCCCACAGTGGTTACCACTGTGGGGGAAGGCACAAAAGTCCAGTCCCCAACCCCAGTTCTCCCAAAAGTCAGGCCTATTAAGGCCACCGCTGTTGCCTCAACGGAGGCCCGATGTTCCTGGCCGTTCTAGCCGGGTGGTCTTGCCCCAGCGTCGGGAGAGTCCTCACAGCGGCTGGGCCACCTGGAACGGCCGCTTCCTAGCAGGGGATTGTCGGCTTCCGAAGCCGACAAGGACGCACCGTGTTGGAGCTCCCAGGCTCCGAATGTTAATGTCGGCGCCGCCCGCTCCGCTCCGCAGACCCGCAGCCCGGAGGTGTTGCTCTCGGCGGTCACAGCTCACCGGAGCTCCAGCGCGTCGATCCAGCGCGGCGACCCAGGCAAGGCATCGCCCGCTCCGCTCCGCGATGGCGCTCCAGCGCTGTGCCGCCACCGAAGCCGAGGTGCTGGGCGGTCCCCACCAGGAAACGGCGCTCCTAGCCCGCTGGTAGGCCACGAGGACGGGTCGACGGGCAGCCCAGAGAAAAAGCTGCCTCACGGACCAGGTAGGGACCTAGAAGTAAGGTTACCAGTATATTACTACTATACACTTGTACTGTATCAGAAATGCTTATCTAACGTATCTAAGTGTGTATAGTGTAGGAAGGAACTGCAGATGCTGGTTTACACCGAATATAGACAAAAAAAGTTGGCGTAACTCAGTAGGTCAGGCAGCATCTCAGGGAAAAGGAATAGGTGATGATTTGGGTAGAGTTGCTCCAGCTTTTTGTGTCTATATGGATACTTGTACTGAACCATATAGAAAAATGAATTTCACAGTACCTCAGTAGATAGAAACATAGAAATATAGAACATAGGTGCAGGAGTAGGACATTCGGCCCTTCGAGCCTGCACCGCCATTCAATATGATCATGGCTGATCATCCAACTCAGTATCCTGTACCTGCCTTCTCTCCATACCCCCTGATACCTTTAGCCACAAGGGCCACATCTAACTCCCTCTTAAATATAGCCAATGAACTGGCCTCAACTACCTTCTGTGGCAGAGAATTCCAGAGATTCACCACTCTCTGTGTGAAAAATGTTTTTCTCATCTCGGTCCTAAAAGATTTCCCTCTTATCCTTAAACTGTGACCCCTTGTTCTGGACATCCCCAACATCGGGAACAATCTTCCTGCATCTAGCCTGTCCAACCCCTTAAGAATTTTGTAAGTTTCTATAAGATCTTCTAAATTCTAGCGATGTGACAAATAAAATGCCATTTAATCATTGAACTACTTCTCAACATTACTTGCTGCAACAAGTAAGAATTTCATTGTTCTGCTCCTAGTACGTATGTGATTTGAAAACACCTGGTATTTGATCTTGGTATTCTTGGTACTCTCTTTTTTGGCTCCTTCTTCCTTAGAACATAGAACATTACAGCACAGGAGCAGGCCCCATCGGCCCACAATGTTTGTGCTGAACATGATGCCCAGTTAAATTAATCTTATCAGCCTGCACCTGATCCATAACCCTCTATTCCCTGCACTGCCATGTGGCTATCTAAAAGCCTCTTCAACACCACTATCGTATCTGCCTCCACCACCACCTCAGGCATTGCGATCCAGGCCCCCACCTCTATCATAGAGTCGTGGAGACATAGAGTGACACAGTGTGGAAACAGGCCCTTCGGCCCAACTTGCCCACACCGACCAACATGTCCCAGCTACACCCCTCCCACCTGCCCGCATTTGGTCCATATCCCTCCAAGCCTGTCTTATTGTTGGACATTTGGGAAAAAAGGTTCTGACTGTCTATCCTATCTATACCTTTCAAAATGTTATATACTTCCACCAAATCTCCATTCAAGCTCCGACAGTCCAGAGAAAACATTCCAAGTTTATAGAAACATTTCCATCAGTCTAGCTACTTGCCATCCCTTTTCCTTTTAATTATCTTTCGTTTGTGTTTTCTAGCCTGTTCGCCAGACAGTAAGAACACTATGTGTGGGAGGGAATGGCAGATGCTGGTTTAAACCAAAGACAGACACAAAAAGCTGGAGTGACTCAACGGGACAGGCTGCATCTCTGGAGAGAAGCAAAATATGACATTTCGTGTCGAGACCCTTCGTCAGATTGTTAGTCAGGAGAAAGAGAAACGAGAGATATAGAGGATGATGTAGAGAGAGATAGAACAAATGAATGAGAGATATGCAAAAAATTAATGATGAAAAAGGAAACAGGCCACTGTTAGCTGTGGCCTTGTTGAGGACGAGTTACAATGAGACTCAACAAGACAACTTTGAGGCTGGTACGACTTGGGTGGGGGAGGGATGGGGAGAGAGGGAATGCAGGGGTTACAAATACAGGCTTCACATCACTGGCATCATAGGCACAAGATATCAACTGACCATTCGATGACACAAAGGGTTGCAGATGCTGGAATCTTGAATAAAATAAAACATCTGAAGAAGAGACCAGATACAAAATGTTGCCTATCCATTTCCTGCACAGAAGCTGCATTAAACGCTGAGTGACTCCAGCTCTGTATTGGTGGTGCTAAATCATTCCAACCTTTTATAGACATTCCCTTCATCCCAACCATTGCCCTCGTCCTTCTCTGCTACGTTAGACTTTAGTACTCCAGAGATGCGGCATGGAAACAGGCCATTCGGCCCACCGAGTCCACGCCGACCAGCGATCCCCATACACTAGCTCTATCTTACACAAGAGGGACTATTTACAATTTTACTGAAGGCAATTAATCTACAAACCTGTACATCTTTGGAGCGTGAGAGGAAGCCGGAGAACACGGAGAAAACCCATGCGGTCGTAGTGAGAACAAACTCTGTGTAGACAGCACCCAAGATCAGGATCGAACCTGGATCTCTGGTGGCCATGATGCAACAACTCTACCTCTGGGTCACCGTACTGCCGTTCATGCTGTTCATCATTAATTTTCTGCGGATGAGAGGTGATCTTATAGAAACATATAACATTTTTAAGGGATTGGACAGGCTGGATGCAGGAAAAATGTTCCCCATGTTGGGGGAGTCTAGAACCATGGATCACATTTTAAGAATAAAGGGTAGGCCATTTAGGACTGATATGAGAAAAACTTTTTCACCCAGAGAGTTGTGAATCTGTGGAATTCTCTGCCACAGTAGGTAGTTGAGGCCAGTTCACTGGACGTATTCACGAGAGAATTAGATATAGCCCTTAGGGCTAACAAAATCAAGGGATATGGGGAAAAAGCAGGGACAAGGTACTGAGTCTGGATGATTAGCCATGATAATATTGAATGGCGGTGCTGGCTCGAAGGGTCGAATGGCCTATTCCTGCACCTATTTTCTATGTTTCTATGTTTTTATGTTTCTACGTTTCTTTCTCCCGAGGTTATAATGAAGAGTGTTCGACCCAAAACGTTACCTGCTTCTCTTTCCACAGGTGATGCCTGACATGCTGAAAATTTCCAGGTTGTTTTGAGTTCAGATTTCCAGCGTACGCAGCTGTTTTATTGACTCTCGACACCATCACAAGAATCCAGCAACGTCAATCGAGTGTGGAGCAGTTTGATAAGTGGGACCAGCGCTGCAGCGAGCTCACTTTAAACTGAAGAACACTGATGCCTGTAGCAGATGGCTCTGTTAACCTCAGTTGTGCCTTTATAATTAATTCTAACATGTTTCCAACAATAGATGTTAGGTTAATCAAGCTACAGCATCCTGTTTTTTTGCATGTGGTAACATCTTGGCTGTTCTCCAAATTTCTGATATGTATAAGGATTTTTGGAAGATTGCAACCACTATCTTGACAGCTACTTTTTTTTAAAGAGATGCAGCGACATTACATTTATACCAAGCCTATTAACCAACAAACCTGTACGTCTTTGGAGTGTGGGAGGAAACCGAAGATCTGGGAGAAAACCCACGCTGGTCACGGAGAGAACGTACAAACTCCATACACACAGCATAGAAACATAGAAACATAAAAACATAGAAAATAGGTGCAGGAGGAGGCCATCTGGCCCTTCGAGACAGCGCCGCCATTCATTGTGATCATGGCGTCCCCTATCAATAACCCGTGCCTTCTCCCCATCTCCCTTGACTCCACTAACCCCTAGAGCTCTATCTAACTCTCTCTTAAATGCATCCAGTGACTTGGTCTCCACTGCGCTCTGTGGCAGGGAATTCCATAAATTCACAACTCTCTGGGTGAATGTTTTTTTTCTCACCTCAGTCTTAAATGACCTCCCCTTTATTCTAAGACTGTGGCCCCTGGTTCTGGACTCGCCCAACATTGGGACCATTTTTCCCGCATCTAGCTTGTCCAGTCCTTTTATAATTTTATATGTTTCTATAAGATCCCCCCTCATACTTCTAAACTCCAGTCTTGAATACAAGTCTAGTCTTTTCAATCTTTCCTCATATGACAGTCCCGCCATCCCAGGGATCAATCTCGTGAACCTACGCTGCACTGCCTCAATCACCAGGATGTCCTTCCTCAAAGTAGGAGACCAAAACTGTACACAATAGCACCCGTGGTCAGGATCTGTAACAGCACCCGTAGTCAGGATCACAACCTCTGGCGCTGTAAGGCTAGCAACACTACCGCTGCGCCACCAGGCCGACATTTTTTTAGGATTCTACAACTCAAGTCATCAAGTCATAGATCCTACAGTGTAGAAATAGGCCATTTGGCCCAACTTGCCCACAAGGGACTACATGTTCCATCTACACTAGTCCCACCTGCCTGCATTTGACCCATTTCTCTCTATACCTGTCCTATCCATATACCTGTTTAAATGTTTCTTACGCGTTCCTATAGTACCTCCCATAACTACTTCCTCCGGCAGCTCGTTCCATCCAGCTACCACCCTACCCTGGGTCAAAATTGTTGCCTTTGGGTCCACAGATGCTGCCTGACCAGCTAAGTGTTTTCAGCATCTTCCAATTTAATTTAAGCTCCCATGGGTTTGATTTGTGGTATCGTTTTCTGTTTGTCTTCTCAGTATGCAGTTTATGCATCAGTAAGGAATCTATCCAGCTACAGTATCAGTTTTATGCTGATTTGCCTGACATTTAAATGTTAGAAGCTGGACAGGTAAACAAAGGCAAAAAAAAAACTTCATCAAAGAAAAATAAACTTGCACTGAACGACTACAGGATTTGCCCACACAATAAGGGCGTATCCTGGTAGTAGATCTACCACTACATTTGGTGTAGTGGTAGAGCTACTACCTTACAGTGTCAGAGACCCGGGTTTGACCTTGTCTACGGGTGCTTGTCTGTACAGAGTTTGCACGTTCTCGCCGTGATCTGCGTGGGTTTTCTCCGAGATCTTCGGTTTCATCCCACACTCCAACCCTACAGGTTTGTTGGTTAATTGGTTTGGTACAAAGATGTAAAATTGTCCCCAGTGTGTGTAAGATAGTGTTAATGTGCGGGGATTGTTGGTGAGTGGTACCTGGTGGGCCGAAGGACCTGTTTCCGCGCTGTATCTCTAAACTAAACTAAACTAATTGACATCTAATGTATCCACTCCTTTGGTTTATCATTGTTATCTGCAGCAAGATACAATGAAAGCCTTTATTTGGATGCTATCAAATCAAATCATACAATGCAAAATACAATCAAACTATACGGAAATGCACCAGCTCGTGTCATAGTGTTATATAGTCATACAGCACAGAAACAGGCCCTTCAGCCCAATTCACCCACACCGGCCAATTTGCCACATCTAAATTAGTCCCGTATGCCTGTGCAGGAAGGAACTGAAAATAGACACAAAGTGGTGGAGTAACTCAATACGGCAGGAGGCATCTCTGGAAAAAAAGGATGGGTGACGTTTCAGGTCGGAACCCTTCTTCAGACCAAATGCCTATGTTTTAGGTCATAAGGTTGTGTGATAGAAGTAGAATTAGGCCATTCGGCCCATTAAGACTACTCCGCCATTCGATCATGGCTGATCTATCTCTCCCTCCTAACCCCATTCTCCTGCCTTCTCCCCATAATCTCTGACACCGGTACTAATCAAGAATCTATCTATCTCTGTCTTAAAAATACCCACTGACTTGGCCTCAACAGCCTTCCGTGGCAAAGAATTCCACAGATTCACCACACTCTGAATAAAGACATTTCTCCTCATCTCCTTCCTAAAGGAACTTCCTTCAATTATGAGGCTATGGCCTGCAGTCCTCGACTCTTCCGCGAGTGAAAACAACCTCTCCAAATCCACTCTATCCAAGCATTTCACTATTCTGTATGTTTCAATGAGATTCCCCCTCATTCTTCTAAATTCCAGCAAGTACAGGCCCAGCGCCGACACACGCTCATCAAAGGTTAACTTACTCATTCCTGGGGTCATTCGTGCATGTTTTGCACATACCCTTCGAAATCCATGTGCCTGTCTAAATGTTTCTTAAACCTTATGATAGTACCTGCCTCGACTATCTTCTCTGGGAACTATACCTACCACCCTTTGTATAAAAACGTTGTCCCTCAGTTTACTATTAAATCTTTCCCCCCCCTTACCTTAAACCTATGTCCTCTGGTTTGTAATTCCCCTACTCTGAGTAAAAGACTCTGTGTATTAAACCCAACCTATTCCTCTCGTGTTTTTATACACTTCTATAAGATCACCCCTCATCCTCCTGCGCTCCAAGGAATAAAGTCCTAGCCTGCTCAACCTCCCACTATAGTTCAGACTCTCGAATCCTGACAACATCCTCATAACATATCAGTGATAATTGGATTTGAAAACAAAAAGTAGGGATAAATAGGTTACTTTCAGATAAGCAAGTTCATTCTGGTGGTACATCGCAGCAGTATGAGCATTGATTTCTCTAACTTCAAGTAATCCTTTCTTTCCCTCTCTCTCCATCCCTCCCCCTTCCCAGTGCTTTGACCAGTCTTATACTGTCTCCGACCACATTTTATCTCTATTTGCTTTGTTGTTGCCTTCTCCCAACTAACAACAATCTATTCTACCTTTTCCTTGATGTCCATTTCCCTTGCCCTGTTTTCACACCTTCACACTTCCTTATCTATCTATCTATCTATCTATCTATCTATCTATCTATCTATCTATCTCCCTCTCCCCTAACTCCCAGAAGGGTCTTGACCTGAAACATCACCATTCCTTCTCTCCAGAGATGCTGTCTGTCCCGCTGAGCTACTCCAGCATTTTGTGTCTATGTTTGGTTTAAACCAGCATCTGCAGTTCCTTCATTCTCATTCTGGTGCGGTCTGATCTATTTAATATCTAGATTGATGACTTAGCTGAAGGGAACAATTGTAATATTTTGCTTGGGTAGCTTACAACCCAGCGGTATAAGCGTTGAATTCTCCAGTTTTAAGTAACTTCGGCTCAGACTCCACTCCCTCCACCTCCCCCCCCCCCCCCCCCCCTTCCCCCATGGGGCAACATCAGGGATAGATACAAAATGCTGGAGTAACTCAGCGGGTCAGGCAGCATCTTTGGAGAGAAGAAAAGGTTACATTTCAGGTCTATTTTTAAGGCAGATAGATAGATTATTGATTAGTACAGTGCCAGGGGTGATGGGGGGGAGGCAAGCGAATGGGGTTTGGAGGGAGAGATAGATCAGCCATGATTGAATGGCGGAGTAGAGTTGATGGGCCGGATGGCCTAATTCTGCTTCTATCACTTATGACCTCATGACCTTCTGAACCAGTGTAGGGCAATGGGCTTTATAGCCTTCATCAGTGCTGCATTAATTGTATGAATATATGTTGACATTCACTGTCCCATTCCCTGTGCATTGAACTGAGTATTTATGTAGACACTTCAGAGGGCAACCAGTAGTTCGCAACAGAGGAGTGGGAGTCCAATCGCAGGTCTTAGGATGACATGCTTCCCTTCACTAAAGGATCCTGTAGAAACATAGAAACATAGAAATTAGGTGCAGGAGTAGGCCATTCGGCCCTTCGAGCCTGCACCGCCATTCAATATGATCATGGCTGATCATCCAACCTAGTATCCTGTAGACTTAGTTCCATTTCTATCAAGAGTGCGGTAGTTTACAGCGCCAGAGACCCGGGTGCAATCCTGACCAAGGGTGCTTGCCATGATCACATTGAATGACGGTGCTGGCTCGAGGAATTGTCTATTGTCTATTGTATGGAGCTTGTATGTTTTCCCTGTGACTGCGTGGCTTTCTCCGGCTGCTCCAGTTTCCTCCCACATTCCAAAGATTTTACAGGTTTGCAGGTTACTTGGCTTCTGTAAATTGTCCCTAGTGTGTAGGATAGCGCTGGTTTACGGGGTGATCGCTGGTCAGTGCAGACTCGGTGGGCCGAAGGACATATTTCAATGCTGTATCTCTGAACTAAACTAAACTAAACTAAATTAAACAAAACTAAACTAAACTACAATTCAATCACTCGTTACTTTATTGGGTATATCACGACTTGCTTCCAGAATCATTTTGCCATGAAGACACATTCTCTGGGTACGTGGATTTTGAATAATAGGTGTTTGAAATTTGCTCAAAAAAGTTCAAAAGAAGTCAAGCCAAACCGAGGTTATTGCCATATTCATAGGTACAGTGAAGTATGCGTACACTGAAAATCTTATATTTATTAGACACCTAGATCCAGTCAACACACAATAAAAATATTGTACATAGATTACACATCAATTCTGCAGGACAGGAAAAGGAAAAGATTGTTTCAGATTGGTTTATTTCAAATGCCTCTTCCTCCCAATTCCCTCCCAATTGACTCCATTCCCAATACAGGCAGTGATCATCAGTACTCTCAATAATAAATAGATTTTCCTCACATTCTCCTGTTTCTTCATCTTCCCTTTGGCCAGCAAATTCCTAACCAGTGCTACTGTCCTGAAATTCCTTCGGTCCCTTAAAGGGGTAATTTACCTGTTTAGTTTTAGTTTTAGAGATTCAACACAGAAACAGGCCCTTCGGCCCAACGTGTCTGCGCCGACCAGCGATCCCCACACATTAAAACGATCCTACACACACTAGGGACAATTTACATTTATACCAAGCCGACAAACCTGTATTTAACCTACAAATCTGTACATCTTTGGAGTGTTGGAGGAAATCAAAGATATTGAAGAAAACCCACGCAAGTCTCGGGGTGAACGTACTGACAGCACCCGTAGTCAGGATCAAACCCGGGTCCCTGGCGCGGTGAGGCAGCAACTCTGCTGCTGCGCCACCGTGCTGCCTCAGTTTGAAGTAACTGAGCTGGGTTCTCCACTGCTGGGGACAGAGAGATCAATCTTAGACATGTACTCCACATCGTACAGGTGTACTGTCTGCAGAGAAGTGAACATCAGGATTAGCACGGTACAACAGGTTTCAGCAATCTTCCAAGAAAGGCATATTCTTAAGATGTTGAAAAGGATTATGTTGTTATGGCAATTTCTATTGCAGTAATCAGTCTTCCGCTTATATAAACCAAGTTCTCGGATTTTGGGTATTCTGGTTAAGCTTCTAAACTGTATTTCATTCATTTAGTGGCAAAGCAATTATATCCATGAGTCATTTAGTATAAATCTCAGCAACTCCCTCCATCAAGTAAATAGCTTCACTGATGAATTCTTTAATAGGTCAGTTGAAGCAGCATGGTCTATATAATTAACTGGAACTTTTTGTAATGCAATAATATAACTATCTGAAACAGCTATTAATACTCTTTGCAGCTACTGCAAATGTCATAATATCATTTCAAATACAGGAGGCCTGCATTTACGTTTTGCCTAATGACATCTTCCCAAAAAAATCAAAAGGCACTTCACACAAGGAATTATTTTGAAGTGCTATGATTACTGCCTGATAGGTTGTTAGGTATGCAGCTGTGTTTAGATGTAAAACGATGCCGTTGAAATGGAATTATATATTATGAGCCCTTCAACGAATGTGACACACTGTATAATGGTTTGCTGTTCCTACCTGGCTCCAACAAAACCTTGACACGGGTGAGATGGAGGGTGGCTAATGTTGTGCCTCTATTTAAGAAGGGCTGCAAGGAAAAAGATGGGAACTATAGACCAGTGAGCCTCACATCTGTGGTAGGCACATTACTCATTAGGAATCTGCGGGATAAGATGTATATGCATTTGGACAGACATAGGCTGATTAGGGATAGTCTGCATGCATTTTTTTACATGGGAGATCATGTCTCGTGAAACTGATTGAGTATTTTGAGGAAATTACCAAACATGAGGGCAAAGTCGTAGACATTGTCTCTATGGGCTTTAGCAAGGCAAGATTCAGGATTCAATTTAATTGTCACATGTACCAATTAAGGTGCAGTGAAATATGAGTCACCATACAGCCATACCTAGTAAAAAAGCAAAAAAGCACACAGCACATAAAATAAAGTTTAACATAAACATCCGCCACAGTGGAATCAACGTTCCTCACTGTGATGGAAGGCAATAAAGTTCAGTCATCTTCCTCTGTTCACCCGTGGTCGGGGCCTTTGAACGGGGTCGGGGCCGACGGTCCGCTGTTCAAGCCCTCTCGTCGGGATGATCGAAACTCCGGCGTCGGGATGGATCGGAACACTCCGCGGCATGGAGCTCCCGAGTCGGCCGCTTCATACCGGAGACCGCTGCTTCACGGTGTTAAAGTCCACAGGCCCCGCGGTCGGAGTTCCAACCCTGGCGATCCTCGGCAAAAGATCCCAGGCTCCGCGATGGTAAGTCTCGAAGCTCCGGGCCGGTCTCCAGGAAAGGCCGCACCACTCCACGTTGTAGGCCGCAGGGGCAGACGAAGATGCGACGCGGAGTAAATTCGCATCTCCATCGAGGTAAATGACTATAAAAGTTTTCCCCCCATCCCCCCCCACCCCCTCGCACCACCCACATAAAAAATACCAAGAGACATTAAAACAAACATTCAAGACATACTTAAAATAATAAAAACAGAGAAGGGACAAGACAGACTGCTGGCGAGGCGGCCATCACCTGGTGGTGATTTTGATAAGGTACAGCATGGTAGGCTGCTTTGGAAGGTTAGATTGTACGGGATCCAAAGAGAGCCAGTTGACTGATTAGCAAACAAAATGCATAGGAAGGAACTGCAGATGCTGGTTTACACCAAAGGTAGACTCAAGTACCTGGAGTAACTCAGCAGGTCAGGCAGCATCTCTGGAGAAAAGGAATAGGCAATGTTTCGGGTTTCGGGTCAAAACCCTTCTTCAGACTGAAAGTCAGCAGAGAAGGAAACAAGGGATATGAAAAGGAGGATAGAAAAGATGAATGAAAGGTGTGCAAAAGGACAAATCAAAGCCAAATTGGCTTCATGGAAGGAAGCAGAGGGTGATGGTAGAAGGCCTGTGTCTAGTGGTGTACAGTGCGTGAAAAGTCGTTTTTACTTTATTGTTTGTAGTTCCAATTCAGGTTAGCTTTGTGACCAAATAAAATGTTGGCAGCTATGTGGTTCCCTGGGACCTGTTGATGTTGTTGAGCTACAACAAGGCTCAGCCGTTCACGATGAATATCAGTCTAATGCCCCTGTCCCACTTAGGAAACCTGAACGGAAACCTCTGGAGACTTTGCGCCCCACCCAAGGTTTCCGTGCGGTTCTCGGAGGTTCCCGGAGGTTTTTTGTCAGTCTCCCTACCTGCTTCCACTACCTGCAACCTCCGGCAACCACCTGCAAACTCCGGGAACCGGACGGAAACCTTGGGTGGGGCGCAAAGTCTCCAGACGTTTCCGTTCAGGTTTCCTAAGTGGGACATGGGCATTAGGGGGCAGAACATTGGCACAGGGTTTCACACAAAGGGTGGTAAGTATAGTTGCCAGAGGAAGTAGTTGAGGCAGGTACTATCACACGGTTTAAAACACATTTCGACAGGTACATGGATAGGACAGGCTTCGAGGGATATGGGCCAAACACAGGCAGTTGGGACTAGGGTAGATGGGGCATGTTGGTCGGGGTGGGCTAGTTGGGCTAAAAGCACCTGTTCCCATGCTCTATGACTATGATATATTTCTTTAACCCAATGAGCTCTCATATATTCACCTGGTTGAGGCGGGATTTGTTATGTTTGCACTGAGGCAAGAAATCTTTCAGCTTCCTTCATCTAGCTAAAAACAACAGTGGAATTCTAAAGTAGAGAAGCTGATTTTACGGCTGATTAACTACCTGAGCATTTAATTGTGAACCTTTTAATGCAGTAATTAAATTAACAGCACACTTCTTATTAACTGCAATTTCTGTGCTCCGACATTGGAGCAGGGGACATTATTGTTTTTTGCTGGGTGAAATTTCTGGATGCTGCCTGTGTTAGCATATATAGTGTGAAGTAAAGAACATTAAAAGAAAGTAACGGTGAACAAGTGAACAATGTAAACTCTGGAAGCCCAGCTCAACCTTGCTACTCAGTCCGTCACATTATGTGAACATACTGCATTACAAGCAATTAGAGGCCATGAGTAGGCAGAGAATCTCATTAACTATCTTGGCAGAAGCATATTTAGCTGCCATTACATCCTCTATTACTTGGGGAGCTGGGGGCAAAAGGGCAATAGACTGACCACTGTGAAAATCAAAAGTTGAAGGAAACAGATACAAGCCCCTATTTGTTTGCCCTGTCTAACAGTTGATCAGTTAGAAGATGTTCTTATCAACTATCAATGTCTGGAAATATTACCATCTGGTTTGGGAATTGCTCTGCCCAGGACAAGAAGGCTCTGCAGAGAGTAGTGCGTTCGGCCGAACGCACTATGGGAACTTCACTCGCCCCCCTGCAGGAACTATGCATCAGGAGGTGCAACTCCAGAGCCAATAGAATCATGGGAGACCCCTTCCACCCTTGCAACGGACTGTTCCAGCTGCTACGGTCAGGCAAACGCCTCCGTTGCCATGCTGCGAGAACGGAGAGGTTGAGAAGGAGTTTCTTCCCAGAGGCCATTAGGACTGTAAACTCCTATCTCACCTGGAACTAACTTTTACTGTACCACTCTACTGCTTTTTTTTTTTTTTTAATCGCTGTTTTTTCCCCTTTTTCCTTCCGCCCACAATATTTAATATGTAAACGAATGTGTGATTCTGTTCCATTCTGTTTGTAGTTTGTTTGGTTGTTTGTTTGTTTGTCTTTTTGCACAAAGTCCGCGAGCATTGCTACTTTTCATTTCACTGCACATCTCGTATGTGTATGTGACGAATACACTTGACTTGACTTGACTTACCTGATAGTTGGTCCCCAAAGACTTTAGCATCATTCCCCTGCACCTTGTGGGCGGCACGATGGCGCAGCGGTAGAGTTGCTGCTTTATAGCGCTTACAACACCCGAGACAGAGGTTCGATCCCGACTACGGGTGCTGTCTGTATGGAGTTTGCACGTTCTCCCCGTGACAGTGTGGGTTTTCTCCATGATCTTCGATTTCCTCCCACATTCCAAAGACATGCAGGTTTGGCGTGGTGTAATTGTAAATTGTCCCTAGTGTGTATGTAGGATAGTGTTAATGTGCGGGAATCGCTGGTCAGCGCGGACCAAAGGGGCTGTTTCCGCGCTGTATCTCTAAAACTCAACTAAACTAAACTTTCCTTTGATACCAGTCAGCTTAGTCAAAAACAAAGATGGATCATTCAGATGGTGGTGAGTACATGGAATGCACTGCCAGAGGAGATAGTTGAGACAGGTACTATAAAAGCATTTAAAAGACACTTGGATGGGAACATGGAAAGGAAAGATTTAGTGATATGGGCCATACACAGGTAAATCAGTACCTTAAATTGAGCATCATTTTGTTAAATAGTGTGTTTTAGTTTGGATATCCTTTTCAATTCTCTGGATGATTATTTAGTCTTGGTTTTAGATAGCTGGCATGAATCTTGTGTGTTTTTCCCCATTTGTTTGAATTTCAGACCCTCCATGTTCTTTGGTAATTCAAAACAAGGCCATACAATAGTTAAAGGTACACAAAATTGCTGGGGAAACTCAGCGGGTGCAGCAGCATCTATGGAGCGAAGGAAATAGGCGACGTTTCGGGCCGAAACTCATACAATAGTTATATTTGTTTCCACACAAATGTCAGGAGGCCCACATTTAATCTTTAATTAAGTGAGCGCCCCATCCCAATAGTTGCTGTCTGATTCGGGTCCACTTTAACAGGTTTAATAGGTTGGTCGGCTTGGACAAGTAGGGCCAAAGTCTTGCTTCTGTGCTATATGACTATTACTCAAATTTGTACAGGATTGAGTTCAAGACAGGCCTATAGTCTTGAGATGTCCAGAGGTGCTTTGCAAAGTCGGTTAGCAAACATTATTTGTTGCCAAATCACATAAATGAGGCAAGGAAAGTTTTGTTTGAGGCTTTGCTAACAACCAAAAGAACTTGACTAAAGAAATTTCTCCTCATCTCCTTCCTAAAATAACATCCTTTAATTCTGAGGCTATGACCTCTAGTTCTAGACTCTCCCACTAGAGGAAACATCCTCTCCACATCCACTCTATCCAAGCCTTTCATTATTCAGTACGTTTCAATGAGGTCCCGCCTCATTCTTCTAAACTCCAGCGAATACAGGCCCAGTGCCGTCATATGCTCATCATAGGTTCAGCTAATCATTCCTGGGATCATTCTTGTAGCCCTCCTCCGGACCCTCTCCAGAGCCAGTTCATCATTCCTCAGATATGTTGCCCAAAATTGCTCACAATGTTCCAAACGCGGCCTGACCAGCGCCTTATAGAGCCTCAGCATTACATCCCTGTTTTTGTATACAAGCCCTCTTGAAACAAATGCTGCCATTGAGTTTGCTTTCTTCAGTTAAAGTGTGAAGTCAATACATTAACAAGTGTTGTCAGGCAGCGCTGGCTGGTAACCAAGGATAAATCTTGGGTTGCTATGGAGTGAGCGAGATAGTTGGCATCACGTCGAGGAACGA
The DNA here is from genome assembly GCF_010909765.2 of Amblyraja radiata. Taxonomy (NCBI): domain Eukaryota; kingdom Metazoa; phylum Chordata; class Chondrichthyes; order Rajiformes; family Rajidae; genus Amblyraja; species Amblyraja radiata. The sequence goes on along the minus strand of NC_045962.1, from coordinate 78,448,935 downwards.
GACCTCAATGACATGTACAATGAAGTGACTCCGCTGAACTTTGAACCAACCCCCATGAGCAACTAGCCCTACGGCCATGCCTCAGAGGATGAATAGTCAAGAAGTGCATGCCACTAAAGCAAAGGAAAGGAGGACACAAAGACTGTTAAGGTTGATTAATTCTGTCCAGTCAGACAGTGGAAAGAATGTGACGAAGGGTTCAGACAACAAATGATAGTCTGCTTGACTAACTGGCGTTTTGAAGGCTCTCGAGACAGATGTGCTGATTTGAGATGCAAAACACTGGAGTACCTCAGCGAGACAGGCAGCTTCTCTGGAGAGAAAGGATGGGTGACGTTTCTGGTCGAGACCCTTCTTCAGACTGAAAGTCATGGGAAAGGAAAACGAGAGATATCGACAATGATGTAGAGAGATTTTGAACAAATGAATGTAAGATATGCAAAAAAAGTAACGATGTTAAAGAAACTGATTTTTCTTGCTTCATATTTCTGGTTTCAGATTTCTGGTGCCTTCTGTATTTTCCTATCCTGTTCAACAATGTTCCTTTAGTTTTTAGAATTAGCAAAGCTGCAAATAAAATGCACGTTCCCTCATTTATGTGACTCAGCAACAAACATTGTGTGCCAACCCACTCTGCCCAAACACCTTTGGACGTTTCAGGAACTGTCGGCCTGCCTTGAACTCAGTTCAGTACAAAGAAACAAGATTACTGCTTGCGATTGGTATTGGTACTGTGGTAGTTTATTACATGTAACGAGGTACAGTGAAAGCTTTGTTCTGCCTGCTATCCGTTCTGATCAGATACTACCATCCATGAGAACAATCGAGCCAAACACAAGTGCGACAGGTAGAACAAAGAAGAAGCTACAAGAGTGTACAATACTATTTGTTTTTTTGTGTAGCATTACAGTTCTAGAGGAGAAATGCATTATTTATCTTCTTCTTGCATATGGCGTGCACAGCCTAAAGTTGTAGGTCAACTTCTTCTATTTGATCTATTTGTTTGCGCATGTTGGGTTGATCGCATTAGTCGAAACAGGGTGGACCACGTGGAGGCTGCAATCTTCCACCCCATTATCTGCAGAAACATAGGTTTGAAGATTGGGAGCTTATGGAAGGACCATATATCCTTATAATATATATATATATCCTTATAACAAAAGGGACGAAACTGTTCTTGAGTCTGGTGGTGCGTGATTTCAAGCTTCTGTATCTTCTTCCCGGTGGAAGTGGGGAGAAGAAGGAATGACCGGGGTGGGACAAGACTTTGACGATGTTGGGAGCTTTCCCATGTCAGCGTGAAGTGTAGATGGAGTCTGGTCAGTATGATGGACTGGGCTACAACTCCCTGAGGAAAGGCAGTGGTGTTTAGAAGAATGAGCGGTGATCTTATGGGATTAGCTTACATGGAGCACCTTGGTTGGCGTGGATGAGTTGGGCGGAAGAGTCTGTTTCCACGCTGTATGATTCTATGACTCTTTGACAAAGGAGAAAAACCATGGATGGGTGCAAGCTCAGTTGCTCATTCAAGATGGCAGTGTGGTCATAGGCTTTTGAACTTGTGGAGAATGAATCACCCAAGGTCTGTCTGTGATCGGTGTTGTGTGTGACTGATCAAAGTTCAGAGGTTTCAAGAATGAAATCGAAACCGTGGCAAAACCTGCCTCACAGCGCCGGTGACCCGGGTTCGATCCTGATCTTGGGTGCTGTCCGTGTGGAGTTTACCCTGGCCGCGTGAGTTCCTTCAGGGTGATCCGGTTTCCTCCCACATCACAAAGATGTGTGTTAATTAGCCATTGTATATTGCCCCTAATGTGTAGGGAATGGATGAGAAAGTGGGATAACATAGTACTAATGTGAACAGGAAATTGCTGGTCGGCGTGGACTCGGTGGGACAAAGGACCAGTTTCTTTCAATCAAAATATGTATCTGTGAGAGGGAGAAGAAAGAGAGAAACAGGGAACTGCAGATGTGGAATTTTGGGGAATGCATAAAGAGCTGGAGTTATTCAGCAGGTCAGGCACCATCTTTGGAGGTGATGTTTCAGATCCCTTCTTCAGACTGAGGTCCCGACTGGAAACGGCACCTAACCACTCCTCCAAAGATTCTGCTTGATCCATTGAGTTACTCACACACTTGGTGTTTTGCTCGATACACCTGCGAGTTTTAGTCAAGGTTCTGCATAAGTGTGAGGACCAGACAGGCCAGATGCACAGAATCTCTTGCCCAGAGTAGGGGAATCAAGAACCAGAGGGCATAGGTTTAAGGTGAAGGGGGGAAAAAATTATAGGGATCTGAGGAGTATCTTTTTCACACAAAGGGCAGTGGGTGAATGGAACAAGCTGCCAGAGGAGATAGTTGAGGCAGGGACGATCGCAACATAGAAGCAATCGGATAGGTACATGGAAAGGGCAGGTTAAGAGGGATATGGGCCAAACACAGACAAGTGGGACTCGTGTAGATGGGACATGATAGTGGGGAAGTTGGGCCGAAAGGCCTGTTTCGACACTGTATAACTCTATAACAGCCTGGTCAAAGGTTTGTTTTGGTAAAGCCCCTGACCCACTTAGGCAATTTTTTGGCAACTACAGGTAATTAGGCTGTTGCCACATTGTGGCGGGGTGATGCCTGTATGGTCGTGAGCAATTTACTCAAGTCGCCTAAAGAGTCGTAACGTTTTTCTCGTCGCCGCTGGATTTTGAAATGTTCAAAACCTTTCGGCGACTGTGGGCTTGTTGCAGCTTGTCTTCTCCTGTTGTAGCTGCTGTCGTAGGTTGTCGCCAGGATGACGTAGGTTGTCGCCAGGTGACGTTGGTCGTCGCTGGGTGCAGACTTTGGTGAATTCCATTAGCGACTACCTCCATCAACTGGCGACAGTAACGGCAACTGAATTGTCTTAAAGGGTCTGTCCCACTTGCATGCGATTGCATGCGTCTGGCGCGACCAAACGTGGTCGCTTGAGGCGTATGGCCACGCGGGGCCAGTCCCACTTAGAATCGCGGAGGCGTATGGCGTTGTGCGGGGCTGGTCCTGACATCGCGCAGGGCTCCGTAAATCTTGCATGTCTGAAAATATTGCGCACCAACGGCTTGTCGGCACGCAGGTGCATTGCAGTCGTACGCAGCGTCTTGACGGCGTACGCAATGTCTTGATGGCGTACGCCTAGCGTGTGGTGTTGTGTGATGACATCACCGTCTGGCGTGGCGTTGCGTGATGACGTAACCGTCCGACGACTTGCGATGCCCAAATTCAGTCGGCCCGCCTCCTGCCCAGCTGATTGGGGAGTATGACGCAAATGACGTCACGCGCGAACTCAGCGCATATTTAGCGCGTACTTACCGCATACTTAGCGCGAACTTCCCGTGAATTCCGCTTCCATTTGGTCGCGCCAAACGCAAGCAATCGCTTGCAAGTGGGACAGGCCCTTAAGTTGTTTTCAGTTGTCGTCGACAGGGTCGTTTCTAGTCGTGGATTTACATAGGTTGAGTTTGGTTGTCGCCTGTGTGGTCATGGGTGTGGTCATAGGTGTGGTCATAGGTGTACGCCCTAATGGGTCGATAGCATGACGTCGACTAGGTGGTAGGTTGTCGTAACCTGTCGTGGATATTGTTGTAGGGGGGGGTCCAGTTGCTGCTTTTGGGCGACCTGCTACAACTTTTACAGTCACTGGCTGTCGCCGAAAAAATTGCCTAAGTGGGACAGGCCCTTAAGTGTTTTAAAGGAGAAAACAATGTAGCAAGGAAGAACACTTTAAGGGAATGTGAGATGAGGCTGCTGGACTGGTTTAGTAAAAGTCATCGGTGTTGGAGGGAATGAAATGAGGGAGCACTGTAGTCCAGAATTGGAGAGATGTAGGTCAAGGAGGTTTTCGTACTGGAGGAAGTTGCAGAGACAAGGAGTCATGAGGCCACTGAATAAATTTGAAAATAAAGATGAGGGTTTTAAAATCTAGGCATCACCTCACAGGGAGCCGATGTACATCAGCAAACCCACATCTCACTGACTTGGGCAAAACAGGGAGGAACATTTATTATACGGCATCGCTATTCAGCGAAGGAATGTCAGCCTCTCTTCATAATTTGCATGTTAGATTCTGAAGCATCATAAATAACAAATAGGCTTTTCAGATATTTAATGACTTGAAAAAAAAAGTTAAAAGCAGCCAAAAAAAGTCACAATGTGCGTCGAATGTAGATGAGAATATCAGCGGCATATTTCAATATACTGTAGCACATTTGTACTCAAATGGCCAGAGGGCTCCCTCTGTGATGAATGGCGATCACTGCTACAGTATCTCTCATTCTGCCTCTTTTCCCAATCAGATTGCTATCAAATGCCTGGTCATCCCCATGACACCATTGATTTAATGGGAAATGCGTACAAATAATTGATGCAAATGTATAACGCTTTCCATTCTTCCTCCACAATCCGGATGCTGCTTTCTGCTCTTTATCCTTTGCGGAAAGAATATTTCAATATGTATTGAATAAAGATAGAGTTCCACTGTGAGAGCAGGTAAAAATGCCAGATTGGTTTAATTAGTTTAGTTTAGTTTAGTTTAGTGGTCTGAGAAACGACTACTGGAGTTTTCAACAGATCTTTATTCAAAAGTTCGATATCCAGTATATAGGTTCTACAGACACGTCTGCTCACAACGGTGGTCAACGCTGAACTAACGAGCGCAAGTGAAAAACCGGGCGAAACAAGCAGCCCCTCCCGAGTCACGTGACCGCGGCTTCCGAACGCCGGGTTCGATATCTGCGTGCGCTAGCAGGCGCCGCTACAATAGCTTAGATTCAGTTGAGTTTAGTTTCGTCTCGTGATACAGGGTGGAAACAGGCCCTTCGGCCCACTGACCATCGATCACCCGTGCACTAGTTATATGTCCCACATGCTAGGGCCAATTAACCTACTAAACTGTACGCCTGTGGGAGGAACCTGGAGCACCCGGAGAAAACCCACGGGGTCCCGGGGAGAACGTACAAACCACACAGAGAGCACCCGTGGTCAGGATCGAAGCAGGTTCTCTGGCGCTGTGAGGCAGCAGCTCTACCGCTGCACTACTGTGGTACAGTATATCTTCTGAAGTTTTGGTAATGTATTTCAGAAGCAGTTGGCAAGCTCCTTACATGAGAACAGTCCATGCTGATTGGGTGCAACAAAAGGCGTGAATTCCCAGCGTATTTTATCAACAACATGAAGCACAATAACTATCTGATCAATAAAAGCCATGTCTAATCATTTATAAATAAATAAAATATATAGGGACAATGATTATGTGTATTTTTGTCCCAGGTTAACATGTTCTTTCTCCTTTAAATATTGTCACAATAAACAAGTGGTTGAGAGGTGAAGTAATGTTGCAGCTGAAGTTATTCCACTCATGTTCAAACTCTGTGCATGAAGAGAACTTGGCAATTGGCAGGGTGGCGCAGTGGTAGAGTTGCTACCTTACAGCGCCAGAGACTCAGGTTCAATCCTGACTATGGGTGCTTGGCTGTACGTTCTCCCCGTGACCTGCGTGGGTTTTCTCCGAGCTCTCCGGTTTCCTCCCACACTCCAAAGACGGTCAGGTTTGTAGGTTAATTGGCTTGGTATAATTGTAAATGTCCCGAGTGTGTGTAGAATAGTGCTGGTGTGCGGGGATCGGTGGTCAGCGCTGACTCGGTGGGCCAAAGAGCCTGTTTCCGTGCTGTATCTCTAAACTAAACTAAACAATCTAAACTAAACTGAACTAAGCTAAACTAGAGAGAGGTATTTGAATTAAACTATGATTGGCATATGAAGATTTATTTTGTCTTTGGGATGTGTTCAGTTTAGTTTAGAGATACAGAGTGGAAACAGTGTTTGACCAGCAATCACCGTACACTAGTTCTATCCTGCACAAGAGGGACAATTTACAGAAGCCAATTAACCTATAAACATTTGCAATGGATTAATTTCTTGGAGTGGAGAGGGGATAAGTAGAGCCTATTTAGAATCTTTGTTTCAGTGCCAATTTAAACAAATAAGCAGAAATGCAAATGCCAGGTAAATTACCTAGAAAAAGCATCGTTTAATATTCCATAATGTTCCAAAAAAAAGCATAATATTCCAAAAATACTGTTTCCAAAAATTGATCAGCTTTCTAAAATAATGGTGTCGCCAGTCAATATTTTTGTCATAAAGTCATACAGTGTGGAAACAGGCCCTTCAGCCCAACTTGCCCATGCCGACCACATACCATAACATCCTGCTCACCAGACTCAAAGACCTCGGCATTGAAGGCTCTGCACTCAGCTGGCTCCGTTCCTACCTTTCCAACAGATCCCACTTCATCTCTCTCCACAACCACACCTCTGCTACAGCCACAGTCACTCAAGGCGTTCCCCAAGGCTCCGTACTCGGCCCCCTCCTCTTTATCATCTACATCCTCCCCCTTGGTCAGATACTCCGCCACTTCAATCTGGACTTCCACTGTTAAACTGATGACACCCAGATCTACCTTGGCACCAAATCCCCCCACACCCCCCCCCCCCCCCCCCCCCCCCCTCTCCCATATCAACTCCTGTTTGTCAGCTATAAAAACCTGGATGCAACATAATTTCCTCAAACTCAACAGCGATAAGACAGAATTCCTCCTCATAGGCTCCAAAGCCACACTCAGCAAAATCAATAACCCCACTCTCACCATCGACGGCACCACTGTCTCCCCATCTCCCCAGGCCCGCAACCTTGGCGTGATCTTTGATTCCACCCTCTCCCTTGAGCCTCACATCCGCCATGTCATTAAAACCTCCTTCTTTCATCTCCGCAACATCGCCAAACTCAGACCCTCTCTCACACCGCCCGCTGCTGAAAGACTCATCCATGCCTTCATCTCCTCCCGACTGGACTATTGCAACTCACTTCTCCTTGGCATCAGCTCCACCTACATCAACCGACTCCAACTGGTCCAGAACGCAGCCGCCCGACTCATCACCCACACCAAATCCTGGCATCACATCACTCCAGTCCTCAAACAACTTCACTGGCTTCCCATTTCCCACCGGATCACCTACAAAATCCTGATCCTCACCTACAAAGCCCTCCACCATCTGGCCCCCCCATATCTCATTGACCTCCTCTCCCCCTACCAACCCTCACGGTCCCTCAGATCCACATCAGCCGGTCTCCTCTCCATCCTCAAGTCCAACCTCCGCAGTTTTGGGGACAGAGCCTTCTCCAGTGCAGCTCCCAGGCTCTGGAACTCCCTCCCCCAACTGATCCGCAATTCCGTGTCCCTCACCATCTTCCAGTCCCGCCTCAAGACCCATCTCTTCACCTCTGCCTATCCTTAGCCCCACGTCCCCGTCCCTTTTCATCTGTGCATTAATTGCCTCATACTGTGTTTTGTATTGAATTCTGTCTTTACTTTGTGTACTAGTCATGTCTCTACTATTTATTTCATTCCCCTTACATGTTTTTCCTCTACCTGCTCAATTTTTGTAAGGTGTCCTTGAGACTCTTGAAAGGCGCCCATAAATAAAATTTATTATTATTATTATTATGCCCCATCTACACCTGTCCCACCTACAGTACCTGCATTTGGCCCATATCCCTCCAAAACTAGAGATACTGCCTGACCCGATGAGTAAATCCAGCACTTTGTGTCTATCTTTTCTCTCCATGTACCTGTCCAAATGCTCAGAGGGCTGGTGGAGGCAGGTTCTCTGGATGCTTTCAAGAGAGAGATAGATAGGGCTCTTAAAAATAGCGGAGTCAGGGGATATGGGGAGAAGGCAGGAAGGGGTACTGATTGGGGATGATCAGCCATGATCACATTGAATGGCGGTGCTGGCTCGAAGGGCCGAATGGCCAACTCCTGCACCTATTGTCTATTGTTTATTGTCTATTGTCTATTGTTGTGATAGTACCTGCCTGAAGTACCTCCTCCAGCAGCAATCAATATACTGGCCACCCTTTGCATAAAGATGTTGCCCCTCAGGTTCCTATTAAATTCCCCCCCCGCCCCCTCACCTTAAATAAATGTGCTGGGTTCAAAAATAACAAAAATAAACCAGAGGCTAATCTCACTAATCTGACTAATTAGCTACCAGTTAATGGTAGTATATAGCAGCTAATCTGGCTACCATCGCCCTTCAATGTATGATAAAGCAAAGGAAATAGAGAACATAGGACATAGTCCTGAGAACATAGGTTTATGGTGAGGGGGGAAAGATTTAATAGGAACAATGATGGGCAGCTAAGGGTGGTCGGTGTATGGAACGAGCTGCCGAAAGAGGTAGTTGAGGCAGGTACTATCGCAACATTTAAGAAACATTTAGACAAGTACATGTATAAGTACAGGCTTAGAGGGGATATGGGCCAAATGCAGGTGGTGGGAATAGTACAGATGGACTTGTTGGCCGGTGTTGGCAAGTTGGGCCGAAGGGCCTGTTCCCACGCTGTACGACACGATTACTCTAATTGGAGGGGTTAGAATTCAGGGAGATAACAGTGGGCGTTAGATGTTTTAGTTCGCTATAATGGTTTGTGGTGGAAAATTATCAGGTTGTTTCCCCCCCCATGAGATGCAGCGAAGAGATGGAGTAGGCTGAGCACATAAAGCAATTCCTTATGCAGTATTTAAGACTTGCTGCAGGTCCAACGTCTGTGAAACTGTTACATTGTTCAGAAGTAAGCACATCACACAACTTTCTTCTAAAATTCAATCGCAGTCCAAACTTAAGTGTGAATATTGAAGTAACCAGTAAGTTTTGTGCTGAAACATTGCACTGCCCATCAATTTTGTTGTATTCCATCAAATGATTACTGTCTTTAACTATTCATAGAAACATAGAAATTAGGTGCAGGAGTAGGCCATTCGGCCCTTCGAGCCTGCACCGCCAGTCAATATGATCATGGCTGATCATCCAACTCAGTATCCCGTACCTGCCTTCTCTCCATACCCCCTGATCCCCTTAGCCACAAGGGCCATATCTAACTCCCTCTTAAATATAGCCAATGAACTGGCCTCACCTACCTTCTGTGGCAGAGAATTTCAGAGATTCACCACTCTCTGTGTGAATTTTTTTTCCCTCATCTCGGTCCTAAAAGACTTCCCCCTTATCCTTAAACTGTGACCCCTTGTTCTGGACTTCTCCAACATCGGGAACAATCTTCCTGCATCTAGCCTGTCCAACCCCTTAAGAAGTTGATTTATTGAGGTGACAATCAAAAAGGGCTCTAGTACCATGTTGACATCTAAATCAAAAGTAATTGTCTATCCTTTAAACTTTAGAGATACAGTGTGGAAACAGGCCCTTCGGCCCACCGAATCTGTGTCGCACTGTGATCACCCCGTGCACACCAGCACTATCATACACACTAGGGACAATTTACAATATACCAAAGCCAATTAACCTACAAACATGTACGTCATTGGAGTGTGGGAGGAAACCGAAGATGTCAAAGAAAACCCACGCAGGTCACGAGGAGAACGTACAAACTCCGTACAGACAACATCCGTGGTTAGGATCGAACCTGGGTCACTGGTGCTGTGAGGCAGCAACTCTACCATTGTGCCACTGTGCTGTCCCCTTTACACCATGTTGACATCTCCCTGGCTTAACTATAAGGGTTTCAGGACTGGATCATCTATGAATTTTTCCTTCTATGATGGTAAATAAAATGTTCCTCTTCCCTTCACCCACAGTACAACGATTCTTAATTCAAGATGGGAGTGGGGGTGGTGGTGGTTGAAGGGGTGTAGTTTGACTATGAGGAAATTTAGCTACCATTTTATAAAGCTTAGGCAAAACAACCCATCTACGCACTTCCAATCTCTTTGCCCAAGGAAAGGTTTTATTGCCTTCGTGGTGATGAAGCATAAATTCACCAGGTCTATTGTTGACATGAGGGTTTGTGCTTTGAGGATAAGCAGAGCCAGCTGGTTCCTGACAACATAGGAGGGTGATTAGCCCTTTGTGTCTATGGTAATTCTCAGAGTAGCTCCTTAAATCTCAAACACTCCATTTATTTTGCTGCAATATGCTCTCCCGTACACGACCATCAGCTCCGCACTGATTCTCTTCACACCCAACTCTTCCAGGAGCAATTTTCAGTCAGCAAGTGACCCAGATCTTGGTGACGTGAGAGAAAGCTAGAACACACATCCAAGGCTGCAAGAAATTGCAGAGAATTGTGGATGCAGCCCAGACCGTCACGCAAACCCTTCCATTGACTCCATCTGCACTTTACGCCGCCTTGGCAAGGCCACTAGCATAGTCAATGACCAGTCTCACCCCAGTCACACCCTTTCTCCCCTCTCCCATCACGAAAGAGGTATCGGGAGTTTGAAAATGAATATCTCCAGGATCATTGACAGTTTCTTCCCATCTGTTAACGGGTAACTGAACCATCCTATCACCAACCAAACATCCTGACCAAACATCTACCTCATTGGAGATAGACAAAAATGCTGGAGAAACTCCGCCGGTGAGGCAGCATCTATGGAGCGAAGGAATAGGTGACGTTTCGGGTCGAGACCCTTCTTCAGACTGATGTGGAGGTTGGGGGGCAGGAAGAAGAAAGGAAGATGCGGAGAAAGTAGGCTGTGGGAGAGTTGAGAAGGAGGGGAAGGAGGGAGAAAGCAAGGATTACCTGAAATTGGAGAAGTCGATGTTCATACCGCTGGGGTGTAAACTGCCCAAGCGTAATATGAGGTGCTGCTCCTCCAATTTGCGGTGGGACTCACTCTGGCCATGGAGGAGGCCCAGGACAGAAAGGTCGGATTCGGAATGGGAGGGGGAGTTGAAGTGCTGGGCGACTGGGAGATCAGGTTGATTAGTGCGAACCGAGCGAAGATGTTGGGCGAAGCGATCGCCAAGCCGACGCTTGGTCTCACCGATGTAGAGCAGCTGACACCTAGAGCAGTGGATGCAATAGATGAGGTTGGAGGAGGTGCAGGTGAACCCCTGCCTCACCTGGAAAGACTGCTTGGGTCCTTGGATGGAGTCAAGGTGGGAGGTAAAGCGACAAGTGTAGCATTTCCTGCAGTTGCAAGGGAAATTACCAGGAGAGGGGGTGGTTTGGGAGGGAAGGGAAGAATTGACCAGGGAGTTATGGAGGGAATGGTCTCTGCGGAGCAGTCTCTATGACCTCATTGGAGATGCTCGGGCTATCTTTAATCGGATTTTACTGGACTTTATCTTGCACTATTCATCATTCATTTTAGACTTTATCTGTACTCTGTGGACGGCTTGATTGTAATTATGTATAGTCTTTCCGCCGACTGGATAGCATGCCACACTCTAACTCAATACACGTAACAATAAACTAAACTAAACTAGAGAAAACCCACACAGAAATCCATGTCGGAGAAAGAAACAATCTGGTTGAATCTTACAAGATGCGAGGGAGCTCAACAGAATAAATGGAAAGGATCTGACTCCCTTTGTCAGGAACAAGATGCCCAACCCAAATCCTCATCACCTATCCATGTTCTCCAGTGATGCTGCCTGGTCCACTTAGTCACTGCAGCACTTTGTGTCTTTTTTTTGCACAAGAAGGCAACCATTAGTCAAGAAAACCTATTCCATTCTGAGAAATGCGAATGTTTGTAAATCTTTGTTCCCAAGATCTGTGGATGATTAGTCATTTAATACACTAAAGGCTGAAGTCGCTTGAGTTTTTGAGTAAAATTGAATCTAAGGATATGTGTAGGAAGGAACTGCAGATGCTGGTTTACACCGAAGATGGACACAAAATGCTGGAGTAACTCAACGCGTCAGGCAGCATCTCTGGAGAAAATGAATAGGTGACGTTTTGTTTCGACACCCTTATTGAAGGGCGGTACATTCAGAGGGGGTGAGGTTAGAGTAGGGAAGTCAAAAAGTTATGGTGGTTGATGTCAAGCCGGCAGTTAGAAATGAAGAGGTCTAATGAAGGTAGAAGGCTGTCTAGGGGAGCAAGACAAGGGGGACCGGTGGAGAAGGGAGACTAAGGAACTGCAGATGCTGGTTTACACTGAAGATAGACACAAAATGCTGGAGCAGCAGGTCAGGCAGCATCTCTGGAGAAAAGGAATTGATGACGTTTCGGGTTGAGACCCTTCTTTAATAAGAAGAAACATCAGATGCTGGTGCCTCCAGTGCCCCCCTCCCTGACTCTCGGTCTGAAGAAGGGTCTCAATACGAAACGGCACCAGTTCCTTTTCTACAGAGATGCTGCCTGACCCGCAGAGTTGCTCCAGCATTTTGTGTCTATCTTTGAATCTAAGGCTTGGTGTACATGTAAATTGTCCCTAGTGTGTGTAGGATAGTGTTAGTGTGCGGGGATTGCTGGTCGGCGCGGGCTCGGTGGACTGAAGGGTCTGTTTCTACGCTGTATCTCTACACCAAAATAAACTAAACTAAACTCAAAGGATTGGTCTGATCTCACTGTGGATCCCCTTCCCCTCTAGCTGTCTCCTCCCACCCTCCCATCCGCCCGCCCTCGGGCTCCTCCTCCTCCTCCCCTTTTCCTTCTTTCTTTCCCCACCCCCCATCAGTCTGAAGAAGGGTTTCGGCCCGAAACGTCGCCTATTTCCTTCGCTCCATAGATGCTGCTGCACCCGCTGAGTTTCCCCAGCAATTTTGTGTACCTTCTGTCTGATCTCACTGATAGCTGGGAGCAAGCTCAAGGTGTTTGTTACCATTCTCCTGCTCCTTTTTCTTATGCTAGGGTCTTAAGCAAAGATCAATACTGTGCATTTAAGTACATCTGGATTTATATGTCATGGGAGTGACTGGATGGGAACATGGTACAATGAAGTTACAAGCTTGCAATTTTCTACCTTCAGCAGTGTGCATTCCTTACCATTTATATTCATAGAATAAACCTATTAAAGTGGACCCGTATCAGACAGGAGCTATAGAGATGGAGCGCTCACTTAATTAAAGATTAAATGTGGGCCTCCTGGCATTTGTGTGGAAACAAATATGACTATTTTATGGCCTTGTTTTGAATTACCAAAGAACGTGGAGGGTCCGTAATTCAAACAAATGGGAAAAAACCACAGAAGATTCATGCCAGCTATCTAAAACCGAGACTAAATAATCACACAGAGAATTGAAAATCCCATCTAAAATAAAACACACTATTTAACAAAAAAAAATTGAATAATACTGTGACCATTTCTATTTAGTGTTCCAATGACACACAAACATCCAAATGATTAATAAAAGTGTGAAGTTAATATAGGGACATGCTTTACAATACAGCAAATCACTGTGCCTATTTATACCACTGCCATTGCAGATTAACTGCAGATCTCATAGTTACAATGAGTTTACTTTAGACTTTTGAGATAGCGCTTCGGACCACTGAGTCCATGATCACCACATACACTAGCACTATCCTACACACGAGGGACAATTTACAATTTACAAAGTGCAATAAACCTTCAAACCTGTAAGTCTTTGGACTATGGGAGGAAACTGGAGCACCTGGAGAAAACCCACGCGGTCACAAGGAGAATGTACAAACTCTGTACAGATGGCACCCATAGTCAGGATTGAACCCGGGACTCTGGCGCTGTGTGAGGCAGCAACTCTACCGCTGCACCACTGTGCTAAACTCCAGCAAACTCATAATGACTAAGAAGGTTGCATGCTCATTCAGTAATAGAATCATGGTGCAGAATATAATATATATAATATAATATAATGTAATATCTTTTTCTTAATTTGTTTTTTAATTGTCATTGCACATAAGCGCAACGAGATTTGGTATGCAGCTTCCATCCGATGTCATAACTTAAATAACTAATAGAATTTAGATTTAGATAGAAGAAGGCCACCTTGCCCATGCCAGCACTCAAAAACATTTCATTCACTTCTCAACAGTCTTCTATAAGCAAAACATCATTTGTAAAGAGCCACAAATCATCCTATGTTGAAGCGTTAACTTTTGGTTGAATGTTGTAAACTGGTGTCTGAGATAAATGGTGGTAGATGGTGCCGGAGATTCCTCTAGTCTGTCAGCCCATCAGCAATTTGAACTTTAACATTTCAGTCTGCCTGTAATTATGTGGGTGGGATTTATTACGTAGTTAGAGGCGTGTTTGTGGCTGGGATTTTCACGCATACACGCTAGTAGTTTTTAGTTACTTGGAGGAAGCATGGGGAAGAAGGCACAGCTTTTGACTATCCCTGGAGTTGACCTATGGAGTTCATCCATGCACGAGTTTGACTATGAGTAAGATCATAATGTACTTAAACAAGTAGATGTTTTGGACGAATATCTCACTGTTTTTACTACTACAATCTATATTACTAAAAGCAAGATCTCGACCACTTCCTGTTTTTCTGTTTCATGATTTCTGATAAAACGCTGCCATGTACGGCTATGATTTTTGGCCATCTTACTCAGAGTCCCCCTCCGCTGTGCAGGACAAGAGGATGTTTCCCATCGATTAAAAATAAAAGAGTTATTAATGTTTTTAAAAATGTTGACATTCTCTCTGCTGCTCCTGCTGGTATGAGGCGGGAGGGACTATAAAACCCGGAAGTGTTGCGGCTAACTCAGCTCTCTGCAAGATGGAGGTTGGTAATGGTTGCTTTGAAATGTAGCACTGCAAATGGCTGTTGGTGGTGGTAACTGCTTTGAAATGCTACACTTGCAAATGGCTGTTGGAGGTGGTAACTGCTGTGAAATGCTGCACTTGCAAATGTCTGTTGGTGGTGGTAACTGCTTTGAAATGCTGCACTTGCAAATGGCTGTTGGTGGTGGTAACTACTTTGAAATGTTGCACTTGCAAATGGCTGTTGGTCTAAACTTGACAACTTCCTGTTTGCACGCGATATTGATTTTAGATGAAACACTACCACTTATGGCTGTGATTTTTGGCCATCTTACTCAGTCCCCCTCCACTCACCAGGTGCAGAGGATTCTTCCTATCAATGAAAAATAAAAGTGTTATTAGTGTTTAAAAAAATGTTGAGAATCTCTCTCCTGTCAATCACGCCATGACGGCCACGCCCCTTCTGGTGGGAGGGGGGAGGTATTATAAAATCCGGAAGTGTGGTGGTGGCTCAGTCTCTGCAAGATGGTGGAGGGAGAGGTCACGACTCTGTCTGAGCTGTGAATCAACTGAACACACTGGATGTCTACTGAATGGTGAGTGTGGTGTTTACGTGTTGTTTCGTGTGGTTTTATGGTGATTTTATGGTGATTTCTCCTTGCATTTGAATGTGGTGGCCTTGCACCCTGCATGAAATGGAATGAAACTGCATTTGAATTTGGTGGCTTTGTACCTTGCATGAAATGGTATGAAACTGCACTTGAATTTCGTGACCTTGCACCTTGCTTGAAATGTTTTGAAACTGCACTTCAATTTGGTTGTCTTGCACCCTGCTTGAAGTGGTATGAAACTGCACTTGAATTTCGTGACCTTGCACCTTGCTTGAAATGGCATTAAACAGCACTAGCATTTAGTGGCCTTGCACCCTGCTTGAAGTGGCATGAAACTGCACTTGGGTTTGGTGGCCTTGCACCCTGCTTGAAGTGGTAGGAAATGGCACTTGAATTCAGTGACCTTGCACCCTACTTGAAGTGGTCAGAAACTGCGCTTGAATTTGGTGGCCTTGCACCCTGCTTGAAGTGGTAGGAAACTGCACTTGAATTCGGTGGCCCTGCACGCTGCTTGAAGTGGTAAAAAACTGCACTTGAATTCGGTGGCCTTGCACTCTGCTTGAAATGGAATTCCGAAGAATAGCCGTGAGTCAACTGCTCGCCCACCAGCCGTGAGTGAGCTGCCAGGACATCAGGCTTGAGTGACTGAGCAGTCACCCCAAGAATCCATTTGGCCCACAATGTCCATACTAGCCCTCTGGAAGCCAGTCCCTTCAGCCCACAATATCCACACTAGCTCTCCAGAAATCCCCCCCCCCCCCCCCCCATTGGCCACCAATATTGGAATTGGTGCAGAGGTGGAATATTGCGTTGGGGGACGGGCCCTCCCGTGTGAATATGGGACCCAACAGGTCCCACTTAGTCTAATAATGAAACTATTAATCAATAGACTATGTTGTGAAGATTTATCTTTTGACTGCATTGAATGTCTTGTGGCGAGCTCGTGGATACGTAAATAAACTATCTCCTTACCCCTGTCTTCAACCATAGTGGCTAGAGGAAAAAATTCCTTGTACGATATAATAATCTGCCACTACAGCATTGTAAGGCAGCAAATCTACCGCTACATCTCCGTGCCACCCATAATCGGCATGCCACATGATTATCATAAGTCTCTCTGCACTCTTTGTAGCTGAATTGCTTCGTTGATTACACTGATTTTGGTCCATTCAACTAAATCCGATATAACTCCAATATCATCTTCATGGTATTTATTCACATTATATAGTGATTTACTGTAGTTTGCCTCGCAGCTTTGCTGTTCAGCTATATTGATTTTGTTTTGTCATGATTCCTTTTTCATGCTGGGGACCTGAAAGGAATATTTACACCTCAGAATGTTCCACACAAGGACTCCAATGTACTTCAAGTACAAACATCACTACGTTTGAGGACTATTTTGTTACTACAATGCTTGTAACAATTTTGTAAATTTATCCAATGGTTCATGTACGAAGTGCAAACGTACAGTGAAATTATTTTCTTACAAACAGTCCAGTTGGATATTGCCAGACGCAAGCACGTCCCAGATTAGTAAATTGTACAGAAATAGTCATGAGGTCATAAGATCATATGGAATAGGAGTAGAATTAGACCATTCGGCCCATCAAGTCTACTCTGCCATGGAATCATGGCTGATCTATCTCTCCCTTCTCATCCCATTCTCCTGCCTTCTCCCCATAACCTTGGACACCTGTACTAATCAAGATTCTATCTATCTCTGCCTTAAACATATCCACTGTCTTGGCCTCCACAGCCTACTGTGGTAAAGAATTCCACAGATTCACCACCCTCGGACTAAATACATTTCTCCTCATCTCTTTCCTAAAAGAACGTCCTTTAATTCTGAATCTATGACCTCTAGTGCCAGACTCTCCCAAAAATGAAAACATCCTCTCCACATCCACTCTATCCAAGCTTTTCTCTATTCCCTAAGTTTCAATGAGGTCCCCCCTCATTCTTCCAAACTCCAGCGAATACAAGCCCAGTGCCGTCAAACGTTCATCATAGGTTCACCTACTGATCCCTGGGATCATTCTTGTAAACCTCTTCTGGACGCTGCACACCCAGCACATCCTTCATGCTCTGTGTAATGAGCAGTGCCAGATCCAGGCGAGCCCCAGGCTGCTGAGAGCCTCCAGCCATCACCTTCCTTGGATGTGCGGGTCGATCTGTGATCTGGCTTCCCTCTCCTCGCCCATCCACCTTTGTACACCGGGGAAGCCTCCCACAGCCAACCTCAAGGGAGCGGTAGACCAGACCTTCTCCTCTCCTGCAGGCCTCAATCCTCGCCTGTTGCATCCATCGTCATCACCAACTCAATCCTCTCGGTTGTGAGCATGGCTCAGCTCGGCGGGCTCCCCTTTCCAGGCCAGGTTCACCGGCAACAACAGCATCAGGATTGGTTCAGAACTGTTTAGATAAGATGTGGGTCAAACAAGGGAAAATTGAGCTCACGTGAATAGGGAGTGTATCTTGGTGGGCAGGGATGAGTTGGATCAAAGGCCAAGATCCATTAATTCGACCCACTAAGGCAACATTCCATTTACCTACTGTTTCCTCCATTTACCTGCTAACTTACTGTATTTTTTGAATGAGAATCATCTAGGACTCTTTTACCAAGAATAGGGGAATCAAGCACCAGAAGACGTAGGTTTAAGGGGAGAGGGGAAAGATTTCATGGGAACCTGAGGGGTAACTTTTTCACACAAAGGGAGGTGAGTATATGGAATGAGCTGAATCATTACGGTACATCCATTAAGGTACATCCAAGTAGTTATCACTGTTGTCCAGGTACATCCTTTATGGTCAGATACATCAAAAGTAGTCACTGCTGAGAACTTTGTCTAATGCCTTTACTCTAAGATTTTTCACTGGAAAACAACTTCCTCCTCAATGAATACTTATTCACTTTAGTAGAACAAAATGGAAAAGCAGAATCTTACCTGAAATGATGAGAGATTAAGAATTGTTGACACTCAGAGTGTCATAGAGTCATACATAACACAAAGCATGCCCTTTGGTCTAATTTGTCCTTGCCAACCAAGATGCCCCATCTATGCAAGTCCCACCGACCCTAATTTGGCCCATATCCTTCTAAAACTTTCCTATCCATGTTCCTATTTTCTTTGCAATGTTATTGTTAATCCTGGGCAGATTGGAGAGGCCAGGACTTTAAAATGGGGTAAAAGCTTCAGTGCTGCTGGGAGATTTGGTCAATTTGGAAGTGCTCTCTGCAGAACTGGGGCAAGCTACAGAGTGGTGCCAGTTTGTCTAGAGTCTAGATCCAAGCTGCAGGAAAAGAATAAGAACATCTGCAGACCCTGTCATTTAGGTGCAAAATGCATAGAATGGATTGGGTGACTGCAAACTAGACATACACCTTGTAAATAATTGTAGATAATGTTGCAGAGTTCTACTTTGCTTGTAATTGGATTGTAAAGAGACCACCCCCATGTGGTTCAGCCCCTCAAGGTCCGGGGATCTATAAAAGTCCGTTGCCACGAGATCCCTCATCGATCTTCTGGGAGAGCGCTTAGGACTGTGACCTTCTGGAGTGTCTCTGTTTGAGCGAGTGCTTGAACAGGCAGATACGAGGATCGAACCCGCGGTGGTTACGTACAGTGGTGGGAACTGTAATTGTGTTTTGTTAAAATAAAGATTAGTTGATCAAGTGCTTGATTCAGTGATTTTTCGAGCAATTTACATTATTATAGTACCTGCCTCAACCACCTTCTATGGCAGCTCATTCCAATGTACCCACCACCCTTTGTGTGGAAAAAGTTGCCCCTCAGGTTCCTGTTAAATTGTTCCCCTCTCCCCTGAAACCTATGCCTTCTGGTTCTTGGTTCCCCTATTCTGGGTAAAAGTGTCCTTGATGGAGATGGATGCTAGCAGGCAGATGGAGGAAAGAATTGGTAAAATGAATGTTGCCTTAGTGTTTGTTATGAAGGAAAGTAGTTGACTGGAAGTATCAGGTAAAATTTAACAAGCAACTGAATAGAATGTTGGGGATAAGGCAAGCACAGGGCAGCAATACAGAGTACCACAACAAATGAAGGCAACAGATTTTGGAAGAAGCTTCTTTAGACTTTATACTTTAGAGATAAAGCACAGAACCAGGACCTCCTGCCCACCGAGTCCGTGCCAAGAGTACAGCGATCCCCGTACTCTTGCGCTATCCTACACGCCAGGGACAATTTCACAATTTTTATCGAAGCCAATTAACCCACAAATCTACACTACGTCTTTGGAGTTTGGGGAAAAAATCGAGGCACCCGGAGAAAACCCACATTTTCACAGGGAGAATATACAGACAGCACCCATAGTCAAGGTCTTACAAGGCTTTCTGGCACTGTAAGGCAGCAACTCTACCGCTGCGCCACCGTGCCAAAACATCCTTGCCTCTCTTGTGGAAGTGAGTTACTCCATGGCTTTAGTTTTTTTTCCCAACAGGACAGCATCTGCGGTTCATAGAGTCATAGAGTGATACAGTGTGGAAACAAGCCCTTTGCCCAACTTGCCCACAATGCCCAACATGTCCCAGCTACACTAGTCCCAACTGCCCTTGTTTGGTCCATATCCCTCCCTCCTATCCATGTATCTGTCTAACTATTATTTAAATGTCGGGATAGTCCCTGCCTCAACTACCTCCTCTGACAGCTAGTTCCATACACACACCCTTTGTGGGAAAAAGTTACCCCTCAGATTCCTATTAACTATTTTCCCCTTCACCTTAAACCTATGTCCTCTGGTCCTCGAATCACCTATTCTGGGCAAGAGATTCTGTGCATCTACCTTGCGATTTCACCTTTAAAGTCCTGAAGCTCCCAGATCCTGACACCAAGTAGCTTGTATCTATATTACCACAGCCTGAATATAAATTTGATTAGTTTTAATTATATATGAAACATTTGTTCTGGGTGAGCATGTCTTTCTACCACTACCAGACTCTGCAAACTCAACACATATTAAAGCATGTGCATCCAATGATTGCTAGTCAGATTATTTAATGCCCATTATTCCTTGTCTTCAACAGATAAACTCCTCCTGCTTTGTTCCTAGTCTAATTGTGCCGTTCCTTATGAAAAATCTACCGGAATATAATGAACCAGAAATCTATTACAAGTGTAATATGTTCAAAGGCATGAAATAAAATAAAAGATAAAAAAAAGCTCTTTGAAAACAAAGTGGTTCCCACTAATTTACGAAATTGCTTATTTTGTCAGTTTAATAAAGTAAGCAGTTGTACTGCATGAAGTAAAGCTTGCTACTGACAAAGGCACTTCATCATTTGTAAACGCGGCCTAATCTAATAATACTATGACATTTCTAATTAGGTTTCTATCGAAACTTTAAAAGGGAATGTTGCTCTTTAACAGTCAACTTCCTCGCAAAACCCAGGTTCATTCCTTAACTAAGGATCTCTGCACTGAAATTGTTTGCAAGAGCGTTTTATATAAATGGTTTGGACAAATGAGTATTACCAGCAACTTGGCCCGGGCTAGCCATATCAAAGCAAGGGCCTAGAGAGCACATCAATGCCAGTATTTCCTTAGAAGGGTTTGGAAGTTCAGCGTATCCCTAACAACTCTCACCAACTTCTACAGATGCGCTGTAGAATATATTTTATCTGGATGCACCGCAGTTTGGTTTGGGATCAATTCCATTCAAGACCGCAAGAAATTGCAGAGAAATGTGGACGCAGCCCACACCATCACATAAACCAACATTCCTTCCATTGACTCCATTTACACACAGCAACGCCACCAGCGTAATCAAGGATGAGTTTCACCCTGGTCACTCCTTCTTCTCCCCTCTCGCATCAGGCAAGAGGTACAGAAGTGTGAAAACGCACACCTCCAGATTCAGAGGCAGTTTCTTCCTAGCTGCTATCAGGAAACTGAACCATCCTACCAGCAACTGGAGAGCAGTCCTGACCTACGATCTACCTCATTAAAGACCCTTGGACTATATTTCATTGGACATTACTGCAATTTATCTTGCACTAAACATGTATAGTCTTTTCATGACTGGATAGCACGCAACAAAAAAGCTTTGGACTGTACTTTGGTATACATGGCAATAATAAACTAAACCAAACCAAACTAAACTGAAACAAAACTAAAATCATAGCATTTAAAAGACACTTAGACAGGTGCATAGATAGGAAAGGTTTAGAGGGAAATGGGCCAAATGCAGGCAAATGTGTCTTGCTTAGATGGGGGCACCATGGTTAGCATGGACAAGTCTTTCCACTGACTGGTTAGCACGCAACAAACTGATCCTCGGTACAATGTGACATTAAACTGAACTAAACTAAACTAAAATGTGGGAACATAGGACTAGCTTAGATGTGATATGTTGGGCAGCACAGATAAGTTGGGGCGGTGACCATTTTTCCATGCTGTATGACTTTAACTCGATGGTGCTTTGCTTTCTATTGAAGTATGCTGGTTACCCACATCCAGAAAGATATTTAAACCTTACAGATTGTATTAAGTTTTCAGAATGAAGTGCTGGAAACATTCAACAGGTCAGGGATCACCCATGGAGGGACCACCAATTAAGGTGTTGGGTTTTATCTAGAAGATTGCTGGTTTTCAAGCTCTTGAATAGAATATTACAGTGCAATTGGCAATACTGCAGGTCAAAATGCCCAAACAGCTACTGACTGATAGAGATAAGATGGAAACTTCGAACAGGTGCCTGCGAACATTGATAATAGGATAATGGATGGTGACAGATACATGTTGAAAAAGAATATATTATTATAGAAATGCTATGGTTTATCTCAAGAAGAGAGGGAGAGAGAAGAAAAGACTGACATATAGGAATGTTATTTTATACTCAGAGTGTACCTGTCACAAAATGTTTCCTGTGATGAATTTGTGGAACATCTTCCCTATCTCAGCACTGCAATATTGTGGCAGGCATTAGACATATTTTCCTTGTGGAATCATGTCCTTTAGGGCTTAGTTTAGTTTAGTGTAGTTTAGAGATGCAGAATGGAAACAGGCCCTTCGGCCCACCGGGTCCACGCCGACCAGTGATCCCCACACATTAACACCATTCTACACACACCCGGGACAATTTATATTTATAGAAAGCCATTTAACCTACAAACCTGCACGTCTTTGGAGTGTGGGAGGAAACCAAAGTTTTTGGGGAAAACCCACGCATGTCACGGGGAGAACGTACAAACTCCATACGGACAGCATCCGTGGTCAGGATCGAACCCGGGTCTCTGCCGCTGAAAGCGTTGTAAGACAGCAACTCTACCGCTGCGCCACAGTGCCGTCGAACGTATTGAAGCTCTTGTTAGAAATTCCCATTTAGGAACGCCAGTGGGTTGTCTTTGTTTCCTGGTTCAAACACCATAATTGGGCAGAAGGTCAAAAATAAAGGACAGCACCTTGCATGGTAAGGGCTTTGTATTTCACTTGATGAATTCTGTGACAATTTGATTATCATGTATAATGCCTGTAGCCTGATAGACTAACAGCTTAGAAAGTTTGATGAAGGTTCCTGACCCAAAATGTTGCCTTTCCATGTTCTCCAGAGATAATGCCTGACCCACTGAGTTACTCCAGCAGTTTGTGTCTTATTTTGTAAGCCAGAAACTGCAGTTCCTTGTGTCTCCAATAGACAACAGACAATAGACCATAGGTGCAGGTGTCGGTCCTTCGGACCTTCGAGCCAGCACCGCCATTCACTGCAATCATTGTTGATCATCCACAATCAGTACCCCGTTCCTGCCTTCTCCCCATATCCCTTGACTGCACTATCGTTAAGAGCTCTATATAACTCTCTCTTGAAAGCATCCTGCGGATCGGCCTCCACTGCCTTCTGAGGCAGAGAATTCCACAGATTCACAACTCTCCCGGTGAAAAGGTTTTTCCTCATCTCTGTTCTAAATGGCCTACCCCTTATTCTTAAATGTGGCCCCTGATTCTGGACTCACCCAACATCGGGTACATGTTACCTGCCTCTAGCGTGTCCAATCCCTTAATAATCTTATATGTTTCAATAAGACCCCTCTCATCCTCCTAAATTCCAGTATATACAAGCCCAGTCGCTCCATTCTTTCAACATATGACAGTCCCGCCATCCCGGGAATGAACCTCATGAATGAACCTACGCTGCACTCCCTCAATAGCAAGAATGCCCTTCCTCAAATTAGGAAACCAAAACTGCACACAATAATCCAGATGTGGTCTCACTAGGCCCCTACACAACTGCAGAAGGACCTTGTACTCAACTCATGTTGTTATGAAGGCCAACATGCCATTAGCTTTCTTCACTGCCTGCTGTACCTGCATGCTTACTTTCAGTGACTGATGAACAAGGACCCCCAGATCTCGTTGTACTTCGCTTTTTCCTAACTTGACACCATTCAGATAATAATCTGCCTTCCTGTTCTTGCCACCAAAGTGGACAACCTCACATTTATGCACATTAAACTGCATCTGCCAAGCATCTGCCCACTCACCCAACCTGTCCAAGTCACTCTGCATTCTCATAGCATCCTCCTCACAGTTCACACTGCCACCCAGCTTTGTGTCATCTGCTAATTTGTTAATGTTACTTTTAATCCCTTCATCTAAATCATTGATGTATATTGTAAATAGCTGCGATCCCAACATGACCCCAATAGTCACTGCCTGCATTCTGAAAGGGACCTGTTAATCCCTACTCTTTGTTTCCTGTCTTCCAACTAATTTTCTATCCATGTCAGCACTCTACCCCCAATACCATGTGCCCTAATTTTGCCGACTAATCTCCTATGTACGACCTTATCAAATGCTTAAGGGCCTGTCCCACTGTAAGAGGTAATTCAAGAGCTCTCCCAAGTTTAAAAAAAAAAATCAAACTCGTTGTAAGTACGTAGAATGTATGGAGCGGGTACGTTGGAGCTCGGGATATCTCTTAGCGGCTCGTAACGCTAATGGCAGGTACTCGGGAAACGCGGTAAGCTCGTGAAGATTTTTCAACATGTTGAAAAATGTCCACGAGAGCCCCGAGAACCTACGAGCGGCTATTACCGTAATTCTCCGAGTTTGAATCAGGGGAAACTCGGGAGAACTCTTGAATTACCTCGTACAGTGGGACAGGCCCTTTAATTGGGATAATTATCAGCACATGAGCTACAAGACCTGTGTAGTGAGCTGTTAATGTTAAAGCGGTGGCTGTCGTCCCCTAAATATCTTATCTGTTTGAGTAAGTTTAAAAAGGACAGAGAAGATTTACGAGGATGTTGCCTGGACTCGAGGGTCTGAGCAATAGGGAGAGGTTGAGTAGGCTGGGACTCTTCCTTAGAGCACAGGAGCATGAGGGGTGATCTTATAGAGGTGTACAAAATCATGAGAGGAATAGATCCGGGTCGCACAGTTTCTCTAGCCCGGAGTAGGGGAATCGAGGACCAGAGGACATAGGTTTAAGGTGAAGGGGGATAGATTTATTAGGATTTCACACAAAGGGTGGTGGGTATATGGAACGAGCTGCCAGAGGAGGTAGACAAAAAAGTGCTGGAGAAACTCAGCAGGTGAGGCAGCATCTATGGAGAGAAGGAATAGGCAACGTTTCGGGTCGAGACCCTTCTTCAGTGATCCAGAGGAGGTAGTTGAGGCAAGGATTATTGCAATGTTTAAGAATCAATTAGACAGGTACTTAGATCGGATAGGTTTAGAGGAATATGGGCCAAATTCAGGCAAGTGGCTCGTGTAGATGGGACATGTTGGTCGGTATGGGCCAAAAGGCATGTTTCCATGCAGTATGACTCTATGACTATGATTACCTCTTATTTATTTGAACTCTCCTGTAAGCAAAGGCTCAACTTGTTCAACCTTGCCTTATAAGACCTTTCAGTATAAAAGTCAATAAGTAATTTTAAAGCACGACAAGACCTTGCTTAGGCCACATTTGGAGTTCCTTGTATATCCTTGAAATGATTTATGTTGCTTTAATCCTTCCAAAATCTATCTCCAAGATAAAAAGAAAATAAATGAAACAAGAGCTTATCATTTTGCCTTTGTGAGTCTGTTCTTTCAGCAATCTTTACAGTTTTAGAAACCAAACTAAAATTACATAAATTGTCCATTTTTTAATATTTTATGAAGTTTATTTTGTTTATTACTTGTCCTAAGTCACATTGGTGTCCTGAACTGCAAAAATTCTACTTAATTAAAGAAAACATTTTTTTTTTGAAGTTGCATTGAGAAATGATTAGCCGTTGTCACTTGTGCATGAAGTGAAACTCCCTCCAAACCAGTTAGATTTCAATCAGTACTTCATCCATTATTTAAGTTGAACCAGAAACCATGAGCTGTATTGCAGGTCCCCCGGCTACATCTGAAAGCACCCAAAGGAATGGTGCTATTTCAGTGGAGATGGTCAATACTGAGCATCGATGTGCTGGGAACATCAAGGCAAAATGAGAGATGGGCCAGAAGATTTTGACAGACACTCCAGATGATGCATAATAGGATAACAAATGCTTATGGCTATATGTTGAAGGGAAAAAATCAATACAGTGATAACATGCTTTATCTCAGGGAAACAAAAATACAAGGAAACAAGAGATTGTCAAACAATGACCATCACCAACAAGAGAGTCTGAACTCCTACCAGTGACAGTCAATTATATTGCAAGGACTGGAGGTCATCATTATCCAGAAGTAACTCAGAAGGAACTCTACCTCAACATTCGGCCGAAGTAACTCAACGGGCCAGAAAAAATCCCTGGAGAATATGGATGGGAGAAGTTTCGGGTCGGAATGCAAACTGTCAACTATCCATGTTCTCCAGGGATGCTGCCTGACTTGCGGCGTTACTTCAGCATTTCGTGCCTTTCCTTGGGAAGCCAGCATCTGCAGTAACTAGTGTAACCGGGATATGTTGGCTGGTGTGGGCAAATTGGGCCAAAGGGCCTGTTTCCATGCTGTATCACTCTTTGACTCTATGACTCTAATGCACGATGACATTGCCTGCCGATTCGCGATCTTTACCACAAAAGGGGGATGGAGGGTTCAAGTGCATGTGAACACCACCATCTATCTGCAGCTTCCCCTCCAAGTTACAGGCCTATCCTGAGTTAGAAATGTATTGCTGTTCCTTCATTGCCACCATGTATAAACCCTCAAACTTCTATCTAACCGTAGTCGAAGAATCTTCACCAGAAAAATTACAGTGTTTGCTGAGCTGTTGCCGGGCTGAGGCAAGGCACCAGCTCTCAGACACCTCCTCATACTTATCCTTGGACCCTAAGCCCACAGATCAGCACCAGGCCATTATGCCTCAAACGTATCCCTTATCACATCCAGCTGTTTGCCCACCACAGCCTCCAACCTATCACTCCCCAGCCCCACACAGCCCGCTTTTACCTTCTCCCCAAATAAACAATGAGTCTGAAGAAAGGTTCTGATCCATAAATGTCAACTATCCATGTTCTCCAGGGATGCTGCCTGACCCGCAGAGTTAATCCAGCATTATGCGGCTTTTAACAGTGTATGTATGACTGGTATGCATGTAATATATGGGGTCTGAAGAAGGGTTTCCGACCCGAAACATCACCTATTCATTTTTTACAGAGATGCTGCTTGACCCGCTAAGTTACTCCAGCATTTTGTGTCTATCTTTGGTGTAAACTAGCATCTACAGTTCCTTCCTACACAAATCGCAGGGTTTTTTTTAACACAAATCCGTCAAGGCCATTTTGGGGTAACAAAACGGCCTTGACAGATTTGCTTTTTCATTGATGCTCAGATCACAAAAAAATAAATGAATAAAAATTTTTTTGTTTTACTCAACCTGCACTTGAACCAAATAAGTTGAATCATAAAACATGAATTGAAACATGTTGTTCATAAAGCGAACACACATTTGAATCGCTCAAATACCAACTTTCGTAACTATGGATACACTTTTTTGTGAAGGAACTATCAATTGTTGTTTATATAAATGTCTATATGAGCAACATTCTTGGGAATGCCATCACTATATGAAGGACTTTGTATATTTGTTAACACTGATCAATATGAAACTAAAGTGCTCATCAACCACCAAATGTCTGTTTACCAGTTAACTGTTGTTCAGGAGGTAATATTCTCATCTCCGGCTCCAATATCAACAGAGGGTGAGAGGGACAAAGTGTAATGGAGTTTCATTACTGAGAATCGGGCAGCACGGTGACACAACGGTAGAGTTGCTGCCTTATGCCCCTGTCCCACTTAGGAAACCTGAACGGAAACCTCTGGAGGCTTTGTGCCCCACCCAAGGTTTCCGTGCGGTTCCCGGAGGTTTTTTGTCAGTCTCCCTACCTGCTTCCACTACCTGCAACCTCCGGCAACCACCTGCAACCTCCGGGAACCGCACGGAAACCTTGGGTGGGGCGCAAAGTCTCCAGAGGTTTCCGTTCAGGTTTCCCAAGTGGGACAGGGGCATAACAGCACTTACAGCATCAGAGACCCGCTTTGATCCCGACTACGGATTCTGTCTGTATGGAGCTTATACGTTCTCCCCGTGACCTGTGTGGGTTTTCTCTGAGTTCTTCGGTTTCCTCCCTTACTCCAAAGACTCCGAAGGGTTGTAGGTTAATTGGCTTGGTACAAATGTAAAATTGACACTAGTGTGTGTAGGATAGTTTTACTGTGCAGGCATTGCTCGTCGGTGCAGAGAGATGTGCGGGGCAAGTTTTTTTACACAGAGGGTGGTGGAACGTGCAGCCAGGGGTGGAGGCAGAGACAGTGGTGATACTGGTGTTTAAGAAGGCACATGGATATGCAGGCAGTATGGATCACGTGCTGGCAGATGACAGTGGTTTATCTTAGCATTATGCTGGGTGCAGACATAGTGGATTGAAAGTCCTGTTCCTATGTTATTCTCAATGGTTCTTCATTGTCACATATACACAGCACAATGAAATTATTTTGCATCACCCACAAATGCGCAGTCGCCATATTTGGCTGCCATTTACAAAGTTGGACATGATGGAGAGCCCCTGGTCTGGGTAAAGTTCTATGTTCTATGTTCCATTGTTCTATCAGACAACAAGTTTAGTTCAGCTTAGTTTAGAGATACAGCGCGGAAACAGGCCCTTCGGCCCATCGAGTCCACACTGACCAGTGATCCCCGCACATTAACACTAATCTACACACACTAGAGACAATTTATAATCATACCCAGCCAACTAACCTACAAACCTGTATGCATTTGGAGTGTGGGAGGGAACTTCAGGTCCTGAAGTAAACCCACGTAGGTCATGGGTAAGTAAGTAAGTAAACTAAGTTTATTGGCCAAGTATTCACATACAAGGAATTTGCCTTGGTGCTCCGCCCACAAGTAACAACATGACATACAGTGACAGTTACGAATGACTCAGAAAACACTAAACATTAATCATAATAAAACGCCTCAAACCATTCTCTGTTGTACCTTTTTGACTGCGGAGTCGATGGTAGCCCCCCACTTAAGGTCCTTGGAGATGATGGTTCCCAGGAACTTAAAAGACTCCACAGATGTGACTGTGGTGTTGTTGATGGTGAGTGGGGTGAGGGGAGGGGGAGCTCTCCTAAAGTCTACAATCAAATCCACTGTCTTAAAAGCATTGAGCTTTAGGTTGTTGCCACGGCACCAGGGCGCCAGCTGTGACACACAACGTAGTCGTAGGGTAGAACGTACAAACTCCGTACGGACAGCACAGGACCAAACCGGGGTCTCTGGCGCTGTAAGGCAGCAACTCTACCGCTGCCCCACCATGTGCATTGTGCCGCCTCAAGTATTGAGGCAAATATTTCAATAGGGTTTGACATCTGATGACATGTTAAAGCAGGGTCCAATCCACCCTCTCAACTGATTATAAAAGCTGGGAATTGGAAACAAGGAATTGCAGATGCTTGTTTACCAAGGAAGGCCACATAATGCCGGAGTAACTCAGTGCATCGGGCAGCATCCCTGGAGAACGTGGATAGGTGACGTCTCAGGTCAAAACCCTTCTTCAGACCTTTCATCGGAAAAAACAACCAGATGCCAACTCGAAGAGCCACAAATATCTGCCAGCACATATTCTTTAACCAACTTTATTACCACCTTTCTGGTTGCGAGGGCTTTCTGTGTGCAAACTGATTGCCATCATACCTATCTTGTGAACAATAGATTCACTTCAAGGTTTGTTAATGTTTTCCTTATCATTTGTGATCAGAGATGAAGATCAGAAGGGAAGGTGGACAATATTTCAGGGTTACGATGAATGGTCAGTTTCTCTCTCCATGGCTGCTGTCTGGCCAACTGAGTGATTCTGACACATTTTGTTTTTTTAATTTCAGCTTTCCATTATCTGGATATTTTTATTTCCATTATCACCATACAGTTTACACCATTTTAGTTTAGATTAGAATTTAGAGATACAGCGTGGATATAGGCCTTTCGGCAACCGAGTCCGCGCCGATTAGCGATCCCCGCACATCAACATTATCCTACACGCACTAGGGACAAATTAGCATTTTACTAGGTCAATTAACCTACAAACCCGTACGTCTTTGGAGTGTGGGAGGAAACCGGACAAAAACCCTCCACGGGCACGGAGCCGTCATGTACAAACTCTGCAGAGACAGCACCTGTAGTCAGGATCGAACCCGAGTCTCTTGCATTGTGAGGCAGCACCTCCACTGCTGCGCCAACATGCCATCACTTAGAAGGGTTTTGACCTGAAACGTCGCCTATTTCTTCTCTCCATATTTGCTGCCTCACCCGCTGAGTTTCTCCAGCAATTTTTGTCTACCTTCCACTTACTTACATGGAATGTTTTGAAAACAGTTAACACTGCCAACATTACTATGTGTGTCATAGTGCCCTGCCAAAGAGGTATTATCATTTTTATCCTCAAAGTCTCTCTGACTTGTAAAGGGGATATAATTATCATATTCATTCCAGATATAAAACAGCCACCCAGACTCGGTGATGTGTTCGTTTGATTGTTCTACGGATCAGTCAGTCACCTACTTATATGACAGAACCTTGAAGTCTTCCCATGTCTGCTAAAATAAAAACCTTAAAGTCAACCTTGATCAGAGTGATACAGCGGCAACAAAAATTGTATCAGAGTACTGGAAGAAAATCCGTGTTCTGAAATGCCATCACTTGAAATAACAGTGATTGTATGTCTGGGAATAATTGACTGGGGGGAAAAGTATTAATAAACTAAGATATGTGGAAAACTGAGCCGTGCACATAGGTTGCTGTAAAGATTCTAAATAATCATTAATTTCATCAGTAGAATGTAATGGCAATGAAATGAATGACTTGGTGCCACATGTGAAACACATTAACAACGACTGCATTATTTTGGTGACTTTTATTTCCTGATCTCCGCAAAAATGCTAAGATAAATGACTCTCATCTGCCTGCACATAAGGGGCACAGTGGCACAGCGATAGATTCGCTGCCTTACATCGCCAGAAACCCACCGTGTCTCCCTGTTCTGCATTAATTAATGTCTGTAAAATATCTGTATGTCTGTCGGGCGTCACAGTGGCACAGTGGTAGAGTTGCTGCTTTACAGCGCTAGGGGCCAGGGTTCGATCCTGACAATAGGTGCTGTCTGTATGGAGTTAGTACGTTCTCCCCGTGATCTGTGTGGGTTTTCTTCGGGCGCTCCGGTTTCTCCCCACGCTCCAAAGACATACAGGTTTTGTATCTTAATTGCCTTTGGCATAATTGTAAATTGTCCCTAGTGTGTGTAGGATAGTGTCAGTGTGCGAGGATCACTGGTCAGCGTGGCCGAATGGCCTGTTTCCACACTGTATCTCTAAAACTAAAACAAAAATGGAAGCGTATGATCTCAATTATAATCACATTGCCTGTTTCTTATTCTTTGCCGGAGCATGCTGTCTGTAAGTAAGTGCCACACGTCCTTAGATTTGTGTAACAGAGACAGCATGTCATAGGGTATGAAACACTCCATGGATCATGAGGTCTTGAGAAGCTTTTAATAAGTAACCTTTTCTTTCCCTGAGGAAAAGGGAGGTCAAGATCTCTGAAGCCGCATACAAAGACTCGAACAGGAGACATGGGAGATCTTTGTGAAACTCAGTCAGTATAAATCAGACGCACCAAACATATTCTGAGCTCTACCATTAAAAGGCAAAGAATACAAAGCAGGATTGTTTTGCTGAAGCTTTAGAGAAGAAACTCTTCTCGAAAAAAAACACAGAAAGTGCTGGAGTAGCTCAACATTTCTGGAGAACATGGATAGCAAGACATTCTTGCCATAGAGGGAGTATAGAGAAGGTTCACCAAACTAATTCCTGGGATGTCAGGACTTTCATATGAAGAAAGACTGGATAGACTCGGCTTGTACTCGCTAGAATTTAGAAGATTGAGGGGGGATCTTCTAGAAACTTACAAAATTCTTAAGGGGTTGGACAGGCTAGATGCAGGAAGAATGTTCCTGATGTTGGGGAAGTCCAGGACAAGGGGTCACAGTTTAAGGATAAACATTTTTCACACAGAGAGTGGTGAATCTCTGGAATTCTCTGCCACAGAAGGTAGTTGAGGCCAGTTCATTGGCTATATTTAAGAGGGAGTTAGATGTGGCCCTTGTGGCTAAAGGGATCAGGGGGTATGGAGAGAAGGCAGGTACAGGATATTGAGTTGGATGATCAGCCATGATCATATTGAATGGCGGTGCAGGCTCGAAGGGCCGTATGGCCTACTATGTTTCTATGTTTCTATAGTGATGTTTTGGGTCGGAACCCTTCTTCAATCTGATTGTGGTGGGGGGACGAGAGCTGGGAGAGTGGAGGGGCAAGACAAAGCCTGGCAGGTAATAGTTGATACAGGGGTAGGTGGAGTTTCTGCCTTACAGCGTCAAACACCCGGGTTCGATCATGGCAATCGGTGCTGTCTGTACTTAGTTTGTACATTTTTTCTTGTGACCAGATGGGAATTCTCTCTGTGCTCTGGTTTCCTCCCACACTCCAAAGATGTACAGGTTTGTAGGTTAACTGGCTTTGTTAAAATTGTAAATTGTCCCTAGTGTTAGGATAGGGTTAGTGTGTACGGGGTGATCGCTGGTCAGCATCCCGAGGGCCTGTTTCCGTGCTGCATCACTAAAGTCTAAATTCTGAAGTCTAAAGGCGAGAAGAGTACTTTTTTATAGGCAGATGATTGGACAAAGGGTGGAAATGAAAAGACTGAAGGTGTGAGACAAAAAGATTGAAAAGTTGTGATTTGTGAAGCTAGAAGAAAGAATGTAGGTGGAAGGGGAAGTGGAGTGCATATATCCGAAGATCTTTCCTGGTCCCAGCACACTGGTGCAATTATAAAGAAGGCACATCAGCACCCCTACTTCCTGAGAAGATTACGGAGAGTCGATATGTCAAGGAGGACTCTCTCGAACTCCCACACCATCCTGGCCACATGCTCATCTCTCCGTTGCCATCGGGAAGAAGGTACAGGAGCTTCAAATCTGGAACATCCAGGTTCAGAAACAGCTGCTTCCCCACAGCCATCAGGCGATTAAACACAACATCAAACAAGCTCTGAACAATAACAGTCTATTTTTACTATTGCACTTAATCTGTTTATTTATTGTGTATATATATGATCTATGGTATATAGACACACTGAACTTTTATCTCCTGTTCTGTATTATGTTTACATATTCTGTTGTGCTGCAGCAAGCAAGAATTTCATTGTCCTATCTGGGACACATGACAATAAAACTCTCTTGACTCTTGAGGGATTAAATAGGTAGAAGACCAGGTAGGGAATGGTGGAAGAGGTGGAAATGGAGGTAGAGGTGGAAATGGAGGTATATGAGAGAAGGAAGGGGGAAGTTATGTGGCTCCCCCTAAAATTGGAGAATTAAATCTTCATACTGTTGGGTTATTCATTAATTCTGCCTGATCCTGCCCCACTACACACAGGATTGTCCTGGCAGACCATTGGTTCTGCCTCGGGTCTTACTCTCATTGCACAGACATGCATTGAGGTATGACTGGTAAATATCAGGAAATAAAAGTCACCAATATAGTGCAAATGCTGGAAATCTGAAATAAAAGCAAAAAAAAGTGGAAGTGCTCACCAGGTCAGGCATCATCTGTGGAACGAGAAACAACAATTTAGAAAGATGAGGGGGGCATGTCATTGAAAGTTACTGAATAGTGAAAGACCTGGATAGTTTCCAATTTCAGCTAACGATTCCTAACAATTTCACACAAAGGGCAGTGGGTGTATGGAATGAGCAGCCGGAGGAGGTAGATGAGGCAGGTCCTTTCGCAACATTTAAGAAACTTTCAGACAGGTACATGGCTAGGACATGTTTAGAGGGATATGGGTCAAATGCAGGCAGGTGGGACTAGTGCCGATGGGACATGTTGGTCAGTGTGGGCAAGTTGGGCTGAATAGCCTGTTTCTACACTGAATGAATCTATCACTCTAAATAATTCTCCAGTTGGTAGAATTATGATTTCATCTAATCTTAAACTAGTTGGGCCTTGTATGCAGATACTTTCAAAATTTACGTACAAATGTACATACTTTCAAACGTACATAAGTAAAATATTTCCACGTTATGGCTCTGAATGGCTCAATTGTAATCATGTATTGTCTTTCTGCTGACTGGTTGGCTCGCAACAAAGCTTTTCACTGTACCTCGGTACACGTAACAACAAACTAAACAAAACTAACCAGTTCCAGGTATGGACTCCTATATATTGGCGGGACCAAGTGCAGACTCGGCGATTGTTTCGCTGAACACCTCCGCTCAGTCTGACTATACCTACTTGATATCCCAGTTGCTAAACACTTTAACTCCTCCTCCCATTCCACACTTACCTTTCTGTCCTGGGCCTCCTCCATTGTCAGAGTGAGGCCCAGGGCAATTTGGAGGAACAACACCTCATATTTTGCTTAGTCAGCTTACACCCCAGCGGTATGAATATAGACTTCAATAACTTCAGGTATCCTTTGTCTTC
The DNA here is from genome assembly GCF_010909765.2 of Amblyraja radiata. Classification (NCBI taxonomy): domain Eukaryota; kingdom Metazoa; phylum Chordata; class Chondrichthyes; order Rajiformes; family Rajidae; genus Amblyraja; species Amblyraja radiata. The sequence continues at coordinate 78,414,826 of NC_045962.1, read as the reverse complement.
CCACTCTCTCCATCCCTCTCCCCGTCCCAGTTCTCCGACTAGTTTGACTGTCCTTGTTTACATTTTATCTGTTTGCTTTGTTGTTACCTTCTCCTCGCTATCAATGATCTATTCTATGATTATCCTTGAACTTCATCGCCTTTGCCTTATTTTCACACCTCACCTGTCCTTTTCTCTGTGTCTTCCTCTCCCCTGATCCAGTCTGAAGAAGGGTCTCGACTGGAAACGTCACCCATTCTTTCTATCCAGAGATGCTGCATATCCCGCTGAGTTACTCCAGCATTTTGTGTCTACCCTTCTGTATAATCATCTCATATCTCTCCAGCAGAGCCGTAAATACCTTCAGTGTTAATTGAAATGGGACAATATCTTGGAGCTATTCCACAACACACAGAAATGTTTCTAAAAATAACCATGTCTACTTGACATTGTCCCATATGCCAAACAGATTTTGTTGCACTAACAATTTGTATACAACTATGTGATGATACAGTCCCAGTCCTTTAAAAAGCTGCAACCAGGCAAATCTTCCTCGAGCACTATAGATCTCATGGGACTACGCTTCCTTGGAACATGTCAATGAACACACTATTATGAACCTGGACCCTCTCTTCCTTTGAAATTTTAATGAAGGATTGGATTATTCCAATGCTCTGAGGTCAAAGAGCTGGAATAGGCCAGATGGGAGGTAGAGGACAGTCAGAATACCAATGCAAATAAAATTACATACCTACACCTTAAAACTTAAAATTGTCCCTTTAACAAGTGAAGTTTCTCTTTTGCATAGTTTACAGAAACTATGCAGTATCAGACTCTAAACTGTATCTCATTACAAGGGATGGAGAACTGTGAATGCATGTCAGGTAAATGTATTAAAACAGCTCAGAATTTTCTGTCGAGGGCCACAATTGTAATATAGTCATGGAGTGCCCTGAGATTGTGAAAAGTGCCTCACTAATTCATTTCATAACTTCATACGTTATAGGAGCAGTAGGCCATTCGGCCCATCATGTCAGAGGGTGGTGAATCTGTGAAATTCTTTGCCACAGAAGGATGTGGAGGCCAAGCCAGTGGATAGTTTTAAGGCAGAGATGTTAATCCTGGCTGAAATCGAGCAGCCATAGTACCCACACTTTAATAAGGACTTATGGATTGCTAGGCCATTTTGGTCAAGTCTGGTGTTCGCTGTAGAAATGGGACAAGCTTCTGATGGTGCCAGCAAGTCTGTGGCCCAGATCAGTGTTGCATAGTCAGTTGACAGATAAATGAGATTTCTGCAAAGAACATCATAGGAAATGTAAAATGCATGAGGTTAATTGGTTCTCTGCAAGAGCCTTGTAAATAATTGTAAATAATGTTGCGAGAGAGTTACCCTGTTAAGTGTTGAAATGTTAACCCCTGTCTGGTTTGTTTGAATCCCAGGGTAAATGTTGCATATTCAAGGTTCTGTTAGCCTCTTCTAGAAGCTTCACCTGCAACAATGTGAGAAGTTTCTGTAATTGGTCGGTTTACCTGTCAGTAATGTATTATTGTAATTTGTTATACTTGATTGGATTGTAAATATATCACCCCTCTGTAGTTCGGCCCCTCAAGGTTCGGGGACCTATGAAAGGCAGCCCCCATGAGATCTGTTGTCGATCTTATGGAAGAGCGCTTGGGGCTGCGTGACCTTTTGCAGTGTCTCTGCTTGCACGGAGCTTAAAGGCTTGGCAAGGTAGATACGGATCGAACCTGCAGTGGCTTAGAATATCGTATAGGGTGATTTGTTGTGTTCTCTAAAATAAAGTTTAAGTGTTCCAGTGTTTGAATCACTGTTTTATTGACTGACCTAGACTGGGGGGAAGTTTACAAATAGCTTATTTACAGAGATAGATACGTGTTTGATCAGTACGGGTGTCAGGGGTTATGGGGAGAAGGCAGGAGAATGGAGTTAGGAGGGAGAGATAGATCAGCCGTGATTGAACTTGATGGGCTGAATGGCCTAATTCTACTCCTATTCATTTTGACCTTATGAGTCTATACCGAGAGGCCAAGTTGGAAAAATTCTTGCTAGGCCAGGGAATTAAATGTTTCCAAGGTAAGGCAAAAACATAGAACGTTACTGCACAGGCCCTTCAGCCCACATTGTCCGAACCACAGTACTGGTTATAGACACAAAATTCTGGAGCAACTCAGCTGGTCAGGCAGCATCTCTGGAGAAAAATAGAATGGGTGACGTTTCGGTGACTAGAAATGTCATGTTCTATGTTTCAGTAATATATGAGATAAATTAAGAAATATAGATCAAAAACTTGCCTTCTTTATAAAATTTGGTGACTCCATTCAAATGAACATACATGGTGTAAATCTGATGGATCAGATATAAGTAGGAAGGAACTGCAGATGCTGGTTTACACCGAAGATAGACTGAAAATGCTAGAATAACTCAGCGGGACAAGGCAGCATCTCTGGAGAGAAGGAATGGGTGGCGTTTCGGCTCCAGACAAGGATCAGATATGAACCATGTTCAGTCTCAGCTTAGAAGTCGGTGGTGGAACCTCACCTCTGGTATTCTCCATATATCTATGCTAGAGTAATTAAACCTCTGGCATTCTCCATGTATTTATGCTAGTGTAAGTAAACAGGGAACGGGGGTTCCCCTCTTCGACTATAGATGAGGCTCTCACCAGGGCCTCCTCTCCATCCCGTAGCTCCGCTCTCTCTCCCCATCCCCCCCACTCGTAACAAGAACAGTGCCCTCCTTATCCTCACCTTCCACTCTACCAGCCGTCACATACAACAGATAATCCTCCGACATTTTTGCCACCTCCAATGGGACCCCACCACTGGCCACATCTTCCTGTCTCCTCCCCTTTCGGCTTTCCATAGAGACCGCTCCCTCCGTAACTCCCTGGTCAATTCATCCCTTCCCACCCAAACCACCCCCACACCTGGTACTTCCCCTTGTAACCTCAGCAAATGCTACACTTGTCGCTTTACCTCCCCCTTGACTCCATCCAAGGACCCAAGCAGTCTTTCCAGGTGAAGCAGAGGTTCACCTGCACCTCCTCCAAACTCATCTATTGCATCCGCTGTTCTAGGTGTCAACTGCTCTACATCGGTGAGGCTTGGCAATCGCTTCGCCCAACACCTCCGCTCAGTTCTCATTAACCAACCTGACCTCCCGGTGGTTCAGCACTTCAACTCCCCCTCCCATTCCGAATTCGACTTTTCTGTCCTGGGCCTCCTCCATGGCCAGAGAGAGTCCCACCGCAAATTGGAGGAGCAGCACCTCATACTTCGCTTGGGTAGTTTACACCTCAGCGGTATGAACGTTGACTTCACCAATTTCAGGTAGTCCTTGCTTTCTCCCTCCTTCCCCTCCCCTTCCCAGCTCTCCCACAGCCTACTGTCTCTGCCTCTTCTTCCCCTCACCCACCCCCACATCAGTCTGAAAAAGGGTCTCGACCTGAAACGTTAACCATTCCTTCTCTCCATAGATGCTGCCTCACCCGCTGAGTTTCTCCAGCATTTTGTCTACCTTCGATTTTTTCCAGCATCTGCAGTTTTTTCTTAAAGATTGAAAGTAGAAATACTGATGTGCACATTGATACGAGCTTGTGATTCATAAGTGACCCATTGCCTAAGAAAAAGTTGAACGAGATGCAACATTTTATCAGCAAAGTTTTCCACTTATTGATTTTGCGCACTTCCAATAACTACTCCTGTCTGACATTACAATTCTGAACGCAACATTTTCACTATCCTTTGAGAAAAGATGATGGATTTACGTTCAAACGTGCAGAAGCAGAGATCGGTGCTCCAGACTTGAAATCACAAGGGATTACACTAAGACTTTCTCAGGTATAAAATCATGAGAGGAATAGATCAGCTGGATGCACTGAGTCCCTTGCCCAGGGTTGGGCAATCGAGAACCAGAGGACATAGATTTAACGTGAGGAGGGAAAGATTGAATAGGAATCTGAGGGCTAACTTTTTCATGCAGATGGTGGTGGGTGTATGGAACGAGCTGCCAGAGAAGGTAGTTGAGGCAGGTGCTATCACAATGTTTAAGAAACATTTAGACAGGTTCTTTAGTAACTTGTCAGTTTCTTTGTTGAACTAAATTAAGGCGCATGTTGCAATCAAAAGCGCTTGAACAATTGGTAGGACAGTTTTAGAAGCATACTAGACTAAGTGGGACCAGTTGGGTCCCATGTTCACACGTGAGGGCTGGCCCCCCAATGCAATATTCCACCTCTCCACCAATTCCAATATTGGTGGCCAGTGGAGAGGGGGGGGGGGGGGGGGCTTCCCTGGAGCGCTAGTATGGGTGTGGTGGGCCAAAGGGACATTTCCAGAGGGCTAGTATGGACATTGTGGGTGGAATGGATTCTTGGGCTGGCAGTTCAGTCACTTAGGCCTGGAGGGCTGGCAGCTCAGTCACTCAGGCCTGGTAGGCTGGCTGCTCAGTCACTCAGGCCTGGTGGGCTGGCAGCTCAGTCACTCAAGCCTGGTGGGCTGGCAGCTCAGTCACTCAGGGCTGGTGGGCTGGCAGTTCAGTCACTCATGGCTGGTGGGTTGGCAGCACAGTCACTCAGGGCTGGTGTGCAGGCAGCTCAGTCAATCAGGGCTGGTGCGCTGGCAGTTCAAGCATGGATATTCCTTGAAATTTCATTTCAAGCAGAGTGCAGGCCACCAGACTCAATTTCACAGCATTTCCGGAAAATTGCAGGCCACCAAACTCAATTTAACAGCATTTCAAGCAGAGTGCAGGCCAGCAAATTGCCAAACAACTCATTGCATTGTCATTAAGGGCCAACAAATCATTTATTGCAAGTACATTGCAGACTCACATTTCAGTTGATTCACAGCTTAGAATCACAGTTGTGGACTCTCCCTCACGATCTTCCAGAGTGACTGACTCATGTCCAGGCATCTGGGGTTTTATAGTCCTGGCGCCCCGGCATCGTGGTGATTGACAGGTGATAGGCTGATCTCATGATTTTTTAAACACTCATAACTTTTTTATTTTTAATCGATCAGAAAAATCCTCGGGACTGCCTCAGCGGCGGAGTACTGTGAGTAAGATGGCCAAAAATCATAGGGATATCTGGTAGCATTGTTTCTAAAATTAATAAATAGCCCAGACAGGAAGTGGTCAAGATAAGACTTTTAGTTATATACAGTAGATGGGCCAAATGCAAGCAAGTGGGATGAGTGTAGATGGGACATGTTGGCAGGTTGGGCCGAAGGGCCTGTTTCCACTTTGTAACACCCAATAATTATTTGATTCTATGACTCCATTTCATTTAGATCCTTTTACTTGATAACCATAAAACCAAGCATATAGTTAAAATAGGTTCCGTTAGGACGGTAAACAATTTTTGCAGCATCACAATATTAAACCGCTGATGCATATCCAGGGTTTGGCTTTAAATAAATTCCATGAGGTGGATGGGTGAGTAATCGTGGCACGGTTTGACATCGCAGCGAGTGCATCCTCTCCAGAGACTTGAATAGAGAACACAGACTGACACACTCTATTGCAGCCCTGAGGGAAGTGTTATATGTGGCTGAGATGTTCAGCTGACAATTCGCACCCCCTCGGTTAAAAGTGTAAGTTTAGTTTAGTTTAGTTTAAAGATACAGTGTGGAAACAGTCCTTTCGGCCCTCCGAGTCCATGCCGACCAACGATCACCCATACGCTAGTTCCATCATTCACACGCTAGTGACAATTTACAGAAGCCGATTAACTTACAAACCTGCACGTCGTTGGAGTGAGGGAGTAAACCGGAGCACATGTTGGCGCAGTTACAGCGAATGCAGCGCCGGGGACCCGGGTTCGAACCTGACTATGGGTGCTGTCTGTACGGAGTTTGTACGTTCTCCCCGTGACTATGTGGGTTTTCCCCGAGATCTTCGGTTTCCTCCAACACTCCAAAGACGTACAGGTATGTAGGTAAATTGGCTTGGTGTATGTGTAAATGTGTTAATATGCGGGGATTACTGGTCGGTGCTGACTCGGTGGGCCGAAGGGCCTGTTTCCACGCTGTATCTCCAAACTAAATTAAACTAAACTAAACAACCGGAAAAAAACATGCGGTCACGGGGAGAACGTACAAACTGCGTACAGACAGCACCTGCAGTCAGGATCGAACATGGGACGTACAGGTTTGTAGATTAATTGACTGGTAAAATTGTGTGTAGGATAGCGCTAGTGTATGTGGTGATCACGGGTCAACATGGACTCAGTGGGTTGAAGGGCCTGTTTCCGCGCTGTATTTCTAAAGTCTAAAAAATCTAAATTCCACCCACCCTCTCCCTCACTTAGCTCCTTCTGCCCATCATATTTCACTACTCCTCGGTCCAGCTGTAACCTACCTGCTCCTGAATCATTTCAGTTCAGTTTATTGTCGTGTGTACAGAGGTACAGTGAAAATAATGTTGTTGCGTGCTATCCAGACAGTGGAAAGACAATACATGATTACAATGGGGCTGTAGACAGTGTACAGATAAAGGAGTTTTAGTGCAAGTAGTACATGATTACAATCTAGCCATTTACAGTGTACATATACATGGTGAGGGAATAACTTTTAGTGTAAGGTAAAGCCCTAAAGAGTTTAAGGATAAGGGAATAACGGAGCGAATATGAGAATAAGCGAATTGCGAATAATACCCCTCCCCCTCTCCGGTTCTTACCACTACCTTCCCGTCCCTTACTCAGTCCTGATACAGGTTTAATGCAGTTTAGAGATACAGCTTCATGCTTCTTGTATGTGATATCATCTTGGCAGTTATCCAATTTTCAGAGGGATCTTGGAATATTGCAGCCAATGCATCCGCTAACTCAAGAGCTTGTTTTTTAAGAGATACAGCGTGGAAACAGGACCCTCAGCCCACCGAGAACGCGCCGGCCAGCAGTCCCCGCACACTAACACTATCCGACACAAGAGGGACAATTTACAATTATACGAAGCCAATTAACCTACAAACCTGTGCGTCTTTGGAGGGTGGAAGGAAACCGGAGATCCCGGAGAAAACCCACGCAGGTCATGGGGAGAAGGTAAAATGTATAGGAAAGAACTGTAGATGCTGGTTAAAAGCGAAGGTAGACACAAAATGCTGGAGTAACTTAGCTGGACAGGCAGCATCTCTGGAGATATGGAATGGGCGACGTTTTGGGTTGCGACCGACCCTGCTTCAGTCTGAAGAAGGGACTCGACCCTTCAGTCAGCGATTATTTCAAAAAAATCAAAACCTGACCCGCTGAGTTACTCCAGCATTTTCTGTCCATCTTTGGTATAACGTGCTAAAAACAAGGAAATTCACCTGACCTTCATGTGACTATAAAATATCTGTCTATGCATCTATCATCAGTAATGTCAGTATAGCTGGATAAGCAATATCTTCACGTTAGAAACAGCAGTATGAAATTATAAGAAGACGCAGGAAACCAACTTGATGGAGAGTGCTTTCTTACATGTTTCATGCTTCTCATAAGTTGTAAATGACTGAGGGCCAGGCATGGATCCTTGCAATATGCCACTGGACATAAACCACCTGAGAATAATCTGCCTTTCCCTGAGCTTTGTTCTCCGTCCGTTAAATCACTCTTAATCTTTGCTGTATTCTCCCTTCATTGCAAGCACGGTAGTGGAGATAACAGAGACTGCAGAAGCTGGAATCTGGAGCAGCAAACAATCTTCTGGAGGATCGACACAAAAAGCTGGAGTAACTCAGCGGGACAGGCGGCATCTCTGTAGAGAAGGAATGGGTGACGTTTCGGGTCGAGACCCTTCATCAGACTTCTGGAGGAACTGAATGGGTTGAGGAGCATCTGGTGGGGGTGAAGGATTAGAGAGAAACCGCGCAGAAACAGTCCGTGCCGACCTGCGATCACCCCCATTCACCTGCGCTATCCTACAGGCACTTGGCACAATTTACATTTTTTTAACCAAAGACAATCAACCTACAAACCTGGACATCTTTGTAGTGTGGGAGGAAACCGGAGCACCCGGAGAAAACCCACGCGGCCACGGGGAGAACGTACAAACTCTGTACAGACAGCACCCGTAGTCAGGGTCGAACCCGGGTCTCTGGCGCTGTAAGGCAGCAACTCAGCCACTGCACCACCGCGACGCCCACACTTGCCGACATTTTGTGACGAGCGACTGTGCATTTCACCTGGGCATATTGTTTAGTCCTACATTGCAAGGACGTGCTGGGGGGTTTCTTATCCCAAAGTGCAAGCAGGTAGCAAAAGAATCAAAGGAGGTTGATGGGGATGTGCGAGGGAATTACTTGCAGAGTCACAGGATAATGAGTTAGAGAATGGGACTAACGGGACTGACACTTGCAAACCAGAGTAGACCCAATGCAACACAAAATAGGTTTAATGTTGTACAGAGTCATAACTATCCCCAATAGTGAAGTATTGGTGCTTATTGCTGACCTTGAAGAAAGCTTCCCACAAAGACCCAACACTCCATCAAGTTGATTTCCTTTGTCTTCTAATAATCTAATTCTGGTATTGTTAACATGAAGATATTGCTTATCCAGCTGTACTGCCATTACAGCTGATAGATGGATAGATAGATACTTTATTGCCATGTGTACCATGAAAGTACAGTCAAAATCTTTGTTTTTTTTGTATACAAAGTACCTCAAAGAGGCGCCGCATGGTGCTGGCAAAGTTATAAAGCACCCTTAAATATTGTTGTTGCATTCTTCATTTCCCCCCACCCACTTCCATCCCACCTCCCCTCTTGTTCTCAGCAGTTCCCCCACGCTGGGTCCCCCTTTGTTCTCAATAGACAATAGACAATAGGTGCAGGGGGAGGCCATTCGGCCCTTCGAGCCAGCACCACCATTCAATGTGATCATGGCTGATCATCCCCAATCAGTACCCCATTCCTGCCTTCTCCCCATATTCCCTGACTCCACTATCTTTAAGAGCCCTATCTAGCTCTTTCCTGAAAGTATCCAGAGAACCGCCTCCACCGCCCTCTGAGGCAGTTATTCCACAGACTCACAACTGTGTGAAAAAGTGTTTCCTCATCTCCGTTGTAAATGGCTTACCCCTTATTCTTAAACTGTGGCCCCTGGTTCTGGACTCCCCCCACCATCGGGAACATGTTTCCTGCCTCTAGCGTGTCCAAACCCTTAATAATCTTATATGTTACAATAAGATACCCTCTCATCCTTCTAAACTCCTGAGTATACAAGCCAAGCCGCTCCATTCTCTCAGCATATGACAGAATACTCACAACTGCACACAATAGTCCAGGTGTGGTCTCACTAAGGTCCTGTACAACAACTCCTATACTCATGGCCTCTTGTTATGAAGGTCAACATGCCATTCGCTTTCTTCACGGCCTGCTATACCTGCATGCTGCCTGAATTATTGGCCCAACACCTGGTCCCCCCTTTGTTCTCAGCGGCCCCTCCTCACGCCTGGTCCCCTTAGTTCTTATAGGGGGGATCTTATAGAAACTTACACAATTCTTAAGGGTTTGGACAGGCTAGATACAGGATTGTTCCCGATGTTGGGGAAGTCCAGAACAAGGGGTCACAGTTTAAGGATAAAGGGGAAATCTTTTAGGACAGATGAGAAAAACATCTTTTACACAGAGAGTGGTGAATCTCTGGAATTCTCTGCCACAGAAGGTAGTTGAGGCCAGTTCATTGGCTATATTTAAGAGGGATTTAGATGTGGCCCTTGTGGCTAAAGGGATCAGGGGGTATGGAGAGAAAGCAGGTACAGGATACTGAGTTGGATGATCAGCCATGATCATATTAAAATGGCGGTGCAGGCTCGAAGGGCCGAATGGCCTACTCCTGCACCTATTTTCTATGTTTCTATGTTTCTCCGCGACGTGGCCCGTCCACCTCCGCTCCCAGCGACTCCAATCTCGATGTTCCACGTCCGCCCCTCGGTCTTGACGCCGTGGATCTCAACAACGGCGGGGGCTCGGGCCTGTTTGGAGTCCGCGGAGTATGAACAGGGCCTACCAGTCCTACCAGTAGTTCCTCCGTCGTCCGTCCTTCCGTGGTGAGCGACGAGTCAATCGCACTGCAAAGAAAACCATTCCCAATCAGCAAGCTACTGAATAAAAAGGATGCTTATCTTCCCTTTGCTATAAATTCCTAGAAAGCAATATAAAGATTGAGAAACAAAATGGCATTAACCGAGAAAATGAAGTCGGAAACAAACTCCTCTGTCGGCAAATGTAAAATGCACAATATTTTTATGCATAAAATATTACTTTCCTGGGATATACATATTTTTTTTCAGAGCCAGAGAGATTTTTTAACAATAATCGTTACTTAGTACCCTGGTCAATTTCCATTAAACACCATTGAACGAGACTAAATACCATCCAGGCCACACACTCATCTCTCCACTGTCATCAGGTAGAAGGTACAGGAGCCTGAAATCTGCAACATCCAGGTTCAGGAACAGCAATAAACTATGAACTATAACAGCCTATTGCACTTTATCTGTGTATTTATGTGTGTATATATATATATATATATATATATTCTATGGTATATGGTCACACTCTGATCTGATCTGTATTTATGCCTAAAATATTCTGTTATGCTGCAGCAAGCAAGAATTTCATTGTCCTATCTGGGCCACATGACAATAAACTCTCTTGACTTGACTAAATATTTCAATTATTCTTAAGAATGAGCTTTGGCATAGGACTTCAAAATTATTTTCTTTAGACTTCAGACTTTAGAGAGATACAGCGTGAAAACAGGCGCTTCGGCCCACCAAATCCACCCTGACCTGCGATCACCCTGTACACTAGTACTTGCACTATCCTAAACACTATGGACTATTTTTTTTACAATTTACAGAAGCTAATTAACCTACAAACCTGTACGACTTTGGAGTGTGGGTGGAAACTGGTGCACGCGGGGGAAACCCACGTGGTCACGGGGAGAACGTACAAACTCCATACAGTCAGAATCAAACCCGGGTCTCTGGCGCTGTATTATGGGCCTGTCCCACTTAGGCGATTTTTTAGGCAACTGCAGGCAACTTGTTTGTCGCCACATGTTCGCCGGTGGTCGCCGGGAGTATTCTCCTCAGTCGTGCAAAAAGTTGTAGCATCTTTCTGGTCGCTGCTAAATTTTCAACATGTTGAACATTTTTCACCGACAGTGGGTTTGACAATGAGCTTGACTTCTCCTGACGTAGGTGCTGTCTTAGATTGTCGCCAGGATGATGTAGGTTGTCGCCGGTTTTACGGCGACCTGTTACGACTATGACAGTCGCCGGCAGTTGCCTAAAAAAATCGCCAAGTGGGACAGGCCCATAAGGCAGCAACTCGACCGTTGCTCCACCATGCCGCATGTAATACCCAGAGGAATCCCACGTGGGCACGGGGAGAACGTCCAAACTCCGTATAGCCAGCGCTTGTGGTCAGGATCGAACCTGGGTCTCTGGCGCTGTAAGGCAGCAACTCTACCGCTGTGCCACTGTGCTGACCTCAATTGTGAATTCAGTGATTATAAAAAGGTTTTCATCAGCAAGAACACCCTGTGGAAGGGCAGGGAATCATTGACTGCTGCATCTGCTCCCCTGGGTTTGTGTACTTCTTCAAGGGCTCCGTGGCTTGTAGTCAGTTTTACAGTGCAATATAGGTTACACTAGATTATCACCTTAGACAATAGACAACGGACAATAGACAACAGACAATAGATGCAAGAGTAGGCCATTCACCATTCAATGTGGTCATGGCTGATCATCCACAATCAATACCACGTTATTTCCTTCCCCCCATATCCCTTGACTCCGCTATCTTTAAGAGCTCTGTCTAGCTCTCTCTTGAAAGCATCCAGAGAACCAGCCTCCAACCAGAATTCCCTGAGGCAGAGAATTCCACAGATTCACAACTCTCTCCTCATCTAAGTGGCTTACCCCTTTTTCTTAAAATTTGGCCCCTGGTTCTGGACTCGCAACCGAAGATGAGAGGGTCAAGTTATGACCTCTTTGCAATGTTCCAAATGTCAAAGGGGAGTTGCTGGATTAGATTGGGAACACCTTTTCATTCTGGGGAAATAATTTAGGTATCAGTCATTGAAAGATGTGAGTCTGTGAAAGATGAATTGAAAAAAAGAAATGTAAGAAGTAGGAAGTTGTTAAATTTTGAATGAAGATGGAGAATCAACCGTAATAGAATTTACTAAGGTATTAATAAAGTTGAAGAAATGCTGAGATGATTTAAAAATGAGCATGACTGAAGTCGTTGCTGTTTTTCCTATCAACAGTTAAAATTAAATTGTATTAAAATTATATTTGTGCAAATGTGTTTATTTGTCGTATGCAATGGAAAGGAACCAAAACAATTTTTTTTTTACGCTGCAAATTTTACCAGCATCAACTTGTATAAATCCTTCCAAAGTCTCAGAGTGCATATTAACTGGTTTCGACTTGAATGCCCAGGAACAAAGGGGATTACAAAAAATGGTGGACACCACCCAGCATTCCTGTTAATATTGACTAAATTAGAGTTGTTATAAAATGGAGGATCATTGCATTTGCAAGGCCTGCTTGGCCTCTGTCCGTGAAAAGCTACAGGCTGTGAGTTGGCGCCAGCTAGTCTGAACCCTAGATTGATATGCAGGATTGGGAAAGGTCCAGATGTCCTATCCATTGTTAAAATGTATGAGGACTTTGCAGAAGAACTCAAAGGTGTTGCAAATGCATTATCAGGATTGGTCTGCTGCAGATGGGTTGTAAATACTGTTAATATTGTTGCAAGGTGTTTGTGTTACTGTTTGATGATTGGCTGAAGTGTGAAGCCTTGTTTGAATTGTTTATACTCCCTGGGAGAATGTTGCATAACTTGATTAACTGACTTCTTTCTAGAAGATTCTGTAGAAACATTGTAATGGTTGGGTTGAGGAACTGTCAATAACACTGCAATGTAATTGATATTTGTGATTGGTTTGTAGGGGCTGCCACCGCCATGTAGTTCTGCCCCACAGGGTCCGATGACCTATAAAAGATGATCCCCCACTGGGATCGTTGTCGATCTTCTGGAAGGGCGCTTGGGACTGCGTAACCTTTTGGAGGTGTCTGCTTGCACGAGGCTGAAGGGCTTGGACAAGCAGAGACAAGGATCGGACCCACGGCGGTTAGGTAATGTATAGGGAGGTTTTTTTTGTTTCATAAAATAAAGTGTAGTGGTCCAGTGCTTGTCTAAGTGTTTTACTGAACTAGACTAAGGGGGGTTAGCTCTAGGAGCATAATTACATTCTCACCATTAAAGGGATCTACAGGAGGCACTACCTCAAAAAGGCAGCCAGCATCGTCAGAGACCCACACAGCCCTGTCCACACACTCATTTCACTCCTGCCATCGGGAAGAACTTATCAGAGTTTGAAATCTGTGACATCCAGGTTTAGAAACAGCTTCTTCCTAACAGACATCAAGTCAAGTCAAGTCAAATCAGGCTATTAAGCACTACGAACTCCAACCAAACTCTGAAATACAAACAGGCATGGTTGCACCAGGGTACAATTGTAACATTTTAAAGATACTTGGACAGGTAGATCACAAGATCATAAGATCATGTGATAGGAGCTGAATTAGGCTATTCGGCCAATGAAGTCGACTTCACCATTCAACCATGGCTCATCTATCTCTCCCTCCTAACCCCATTCTCCTGCCTTCTCCCCAGAACCTCTGACACCTGTACTAATGAAGAATCTATCTATCTCTGCCTTAAAAATATATCCGCTGACTTGGCACAGATTCATCACCCGCTGACTAAAGAAATTCCACCTCATCTCCTTCCTAAAAGAACATCCTTTAATTCTGTGACTATGACCTCTAGTCCTGGACTCTCCAACTAGTGGAAACTTCCTCTCCGCAACCACTCTATCCAAGTCTTTCACTGTTCTGTACGTTTCAATGAGCCCCCTCCCCCCCCCCCCCATTCTTCTAAACTCCAGTGAGTAGAGGCCCAGTGCCTGTCAAATGCTCATCATATGTTAACCTACTCATTCCTGGGATCTTGTAAACCTCCTCTGGACCCTCTCCAGAGCCAGCACATCCTTCCTCAGATATAGTGCCCAAATGTGCTCACAAAATTCCAAATACGGCCCGACCAGCGCAATGCAGCCTGACCAGGTACATGGATAGGAAAGGTTTAGAGCGATGCGGGCCAAATGTAGGAACATGGGATTCGTTCTGCTATTAAGCCAGCTGCGCATAGATGAACTGTGCTGGAGGACCTTGTTTTTGAGCTGCGTGATTTCATGAGACTGGTGAAGTGTTGCAAAGACTCTATCCTGGGGGGAAGGGGGGGGGTCGATGCAAAATCAGCCAGGTTTCAAGGGAGGGAGAAATAAAATGCACATTATTTTCTTTCTCTCCTCTCACTTTGTCAAAAGAAAGCAATATAAAAACAGGAGAAGCATAGTTGGAGGCTACTCCAGCTCCTAGTCTTTATTCCGCCATTCAATAAGATCACGACTACTCTTTCAGTGTCACTTTCTCTCACTGACTGCATATCCTTTCATTCCTCTGAATGGCGTGAAAATCTATTGATGCAACTGAACCTCCAGAGTCCTCCAGAAAGATGACTTGCCAAGCTGTATTACCAAGTCATCATGGCCTGCAGGGTGCAACCTCTTATTTTGAAATGGTGACACTCCGTTCTAAACCCCCAGTCACAATCCACCATGTCAAGCCTCTTTTGAATGTTATTCATTTAATTGAGAGCATCACTTATTCTGAACACTCGAGAGTAAAAACCTGATCTGCCTAAGCACTCCTCATAGGGCCAGTGATGTGGAAGTGTGAGTCATGGTTCTCCGCACTGCAAATGTATTGTGTGCCAGAATCGCCCAAGGATTTACTCTTGGTCCAGAATCCAAGAATAATCAGCTCTGTAATCTCTTTCACGTCATGGGGAAATACAGAATTTCAACCCAGCACGATGAAGTTGGGTGATCCCTGAAATCTGAACATTAGCATTAGGATAGTCGCAAAATGCAGGAGTAACTCAGCGGGACAGGCAGCATCTCTGGATACAAGTGATGGGTGACGTTTCGGGTCGAGACCCTTCTTCAGACTGAGACAGGGCAGAGGGAGACACAAAGATATGGAAGGATAAGGTGTGACAAAGAGACATCAAAGGGGACTAGATTAGTTTAGTTTTAATTTAGAGATACAGCATGGAAACAGGCCCCACGGGCCACCGAGTCTACACCGACCAGCAATCCCCGCACATTAATACTATCCTACACACACTAGGGACAATTTACAGATACACCAAGCCAATTAACCTACATACTATACCTGTACGTCTTTGGAGGGTGTGAGGAAACTAAAGATCTTGGAGAAAACCCACACAGGTCACAGGGAGGATGTACGAACTCCGTACAGGCAGCACCCGTAGTCGGGATTGAACCCAGTCTCTGGCGCTGCAAGCGCTGAATGGCAACAACTCTACCTGCTGCGCCACCGTACTGTTCTTAAGATCAAGGAAAATGTAGAATAGATCAAAGTTAGCTGAAGGCAGGATGACTATGATGCATACAATCAGTAAAATTGTATTATATATTAGGATGGTTGAAACTAAGCAAGGAGAACTTTGAACAGAGAACATCGTTCCTACTTTGCCCGAAACGTTGACCCGAAACATTACATATTCAAGTCGAAACGTCACCTATTCCTTTTCGCCAGAGATGCTATCTCACCCGTTGAGTTACTTCAGCTTTTTATGTCTATCTATAGTTCCGACAAGATCTGCCAACTGCATCAATAGGATAGTACATACAGCACATGATCATTCTGGGGATAAAGAAAATTGTGCAGATTACATAACATAATTAATTATTCTTTCCTTTAGAAACAATGCATTCTTATTCTTACACTCAGAAAACAAGAAGAGAGACAAAGTGCTGGAGTAACTCAGAGGGTCAGGCAGCATCTCTGGAGAACATTTGATTAGTACGGGTGTCAGGGTTATGTGGAAGAAGGCATGAGAATGGGGTTAGGAGGGAGAGATAGATCACCCATAATTGAAAGGTGGAGTAGACTTGATGGGACGAATGGCCTAATTCTGCTCCTATCGCTTATGACCTTATGAGCTTATGAACATGGATAGGTGACGATTCAGGTCAGGACCCCATTTCAGATTTCAGAATTAATCCAGCACTTTGTGTCTTTATTTCTGAACCTACAGTTCCATGCATCTACAAAGCAGGAAGAGGGGGGAGGGTGGCGGGGGGGGGGGGGAATGATGATATGAATGGACTGCCATCAATCATAACTGTTTCCCTAAAGTCAAAACAGACTGCAGGATCTTTGAGCATAAGTGCTGAAGGAACTCAACGGGTCAGGCAGCATCTGTGGAGGGAATGAACAATGATTCGGGTAGGAAATGGGGTAGGAGATTGCAACCTTCAAGTGGTCCACCCTGTTTCAACTAATGCAATTAACCCAACGTGCACAAACAAATAGATGTGATGTTTTGGTGTCTACAACTTTAGGCTGTGCATGCCATACGCAGGAAGAAGGGGTAGGAACTCTTCAAATTGACGTTTTATGCCCAAAAACATGGTTCAACTGATGGTGATGTCAGCAGTAGATCAGTGGATGGTGTACTGTACCTCTGAGTTAGATGATTGTATGACTAGTTCCCTGCTCCAAAGTCCAACAGATCCAACAGTACAAAATTAAGGGATTCACAAAAAGCTGCTCAGTTGAAGGCTGGAATCCCACAAACTTTCATATTCCAAAGGCGTGTAGGTTTGTAGATTAATTGGCTTCTGTAAAATGCCCCTAGTGTGTAGGATGTGGAAGTAAGATAACATTGAACTCGTGGACGGGTGATCGATGGTCAACGTGGACTCAAATAGGTTGAAGCGCCTGTTTCCCTGCTGTATCTCTAAACTAAACTGAAGTAGGGCAATGGCATTGATTAGATGGGCCAAATTACCTCATTTTAGATCATAAGATAATATGACATGGAAGGTGTAACTTTATTGCAAGTCAGTGTAGGAAGGAACTGCAGATGCTGGTTTATACCGAAGATAGATGCAAAATGCTGGAGTAACTCAGTCGGGACAGGCAGCATCTTTGAATAGAAGGAATTTGTGACGTTTCGGGTCTGAAGAAGGTTCTCGACCCGAAAAGTCACCCATTCCTTTGCTGCAGAGATGCTGCCTGTCCCGCTGAGTTACTCCAGCTTTTTATGGCTATCTTTAATGCAAGTCATTATATTTTCGAAAAATATGTAGACTGTATATTCATATTATATGTTTTAACAGTAGCTTACTGCCACTTCAAATCGAATCTCGATTTTAATGAAAAGATTTTGATGTATGTTGCTAAATTTGCTCAGAAATTCAAGTGGTTCATTTAGCCGGATGCGAAATACTCACAGCATAATTTGAAAATTGAGGCCATCAATGATCGTAAAGTCATTGCCATCATAAGAGTATTTCATTTCATTTTAAAATTTCACCAATCTTGTCCCGAGGGTGCTGCCTCTCAACAGTTTAGTACTTTTCCTCAAATAGCCATTCTTCATTATTTAGGCAAGATTAATAGGTTGCTCATCTGTGAAGTGTGTTGAGTATGGTCATGACCTTACTTAACATACATGTTGTATTATGCTTTACCAGCGGTCATTCTGTAATAAATGGGAAAGGGAAGCCAACCAGATTTCTATTGAAAGGATTATGGCCTGAAACGCTAACTCTGTTTCTGTCTCCGCAAGTGTGAGTACTACCATCATTCATCTCTTTCTATTTCTGATTTCCTTGTTTGCCTCCATCCATTATAACAGCTTCCTCATACAGTCATAGAGTCATACAGCACAGAAACAAGGCCCTTCTGCCCAACTTGTCCATGCCGACCAAGATGCCCCATCGACATTAGTCCAACCTGCCTGCGTTTGGCCATAACCCTCTAAACCTCTCTTATCCACAAACTTGTCCAAGAGTCTTTTAAATGTTCTTATAGTATCTGCCTGAACTACCTCCCCTGACAAAATGTGTAGGAAAGAACTGCAGATGCTGGTTTAAATCTAAGATAGACACAAAATGCTGGAGAAACTCTGTCTGAAGAAGGGTCTCGACCCGAACCATCACCCATTCCTTCTCTCCAGAGATGCTGCCTGTCCCGCTGAGTTAAACCAGCATTTAGTGTCTACCTTCTCTGGCACCTCATTGCCACCACCCTCTGTATGAAAATGTTGCCCCCATGGTTTACATTAAATCTTTTCCCTCCCACATTAACCTATGTCCGCTGGGTTTTGATTCCACTACTCTGGGTAAAAATTTCTGTGCATTCACCCTGTCTATTCTCCTCATGAATTTATACACCTCTTTGAGATCAACCCTCAGCCTCCTGCGTTCTAAGCAATACAAATCCCACACCACCTTGCCACACTCTCATTTCATTTCTGTCATTGGGAAGAAGGTATAAGAGCCTGAAAACCATGACCTCCAGGTTCAAGAACAGCTTCCTCGTAACACTGGATATTTTCAATGGAGAATTAGATATAGCTCTTAGAGCTAATAGAATCAAGGGATATGGAGAAGGCAAGAATGGGGTACTGATTGTGGATGATCAGCCATGATCGTATTGAATGGTGGTGCTGGCTCGAATGGCTGAATGGCCTACTCCTGCACCTATTGTGTATGTTTCTATGTTTCTAACAACCATCAGGCTATTGAACACCACAAATACCAACTCCAGGTAAAATTCAAAGTATTTTGGTTGCACTCGAGACTTTTGGCTTTTGTTTGTTTTCGCACGATATTGGGGTTTTCTATTTATTGAACTATATATTTTTTGTTTATTATATTATCTATTGAGCACTGTGTTTACAAGCCTATTATGCTGCTGCAAGTAAGAATTTCATTGTTTGTTTTATCGGTACATATAACAATCGAACATTCCCTCTCTTGCCCAACCTCTCCTGACTGCTCAGGCACTCAACTCCTGTCAACATCCTCATAAATCTACTCTGCCCTTGTTCCAGCTTAATGGCATCCTTCCTACAGCAAGCTGACCACAACTGAACACAGTAGTCCAAATGTGCAGGAAGAAACTGCAGATGCTGGTTTAAACCGAAGATAGACACAACAAGCTGGAGTAACTCAGCAGGTCAGGCAGCATCTCTGGATAAAATAAATTGGTGATGCTTCGGGTCGAGACCCTTCTTCAGACAAAGAAGGATCCTACTCCAAATGCTGCCTCACCAACATGTTGTACAACTGTAACATAACAACATGACTTCTATATTTAATACTATGACTGATGAAGGTCAACATACCAAAAAGCCTTCTTGACCACCCTTATAAACTTCCATTCTGTGTTTCAAGTGAATTCAATGGGTGGCACAGTGGCGCAGCAGTTGGGTTGCTGCCTTACAACACCAGAGACCTAGCTTCAATCCTGACTAAGGGTGCTCTCTGTATGGAGTTTGAGGTTCTCCCTGCGACCGTGTTGGTTTTATCCGGGTGCTCCGGTTTCTTCCCGCATTCCAAAGATTTGCAGGTTTCGAGGTTGATTGGCTTCTGTAAATTGTCCCGAGCATGTAGGATGGAATTAGTGTAAGGGTGATTGGTGGACACGTGGGCTTGGTTGGCTGATGGGCCTATTTCCTCGCTGAATCTCTAAACTAAACCAAACTAAACTAAACCTGCACAGTGGTACTGCAGATGCTGGTTTACATTGAAGATAGATGCAAAACGCTGGAGTAACTCAGCGGGTCAGGCAGCATCTCTGCAGAAAAGGAATAGGTGACGTTTCGGGTCAAGACCCTTCTTCAGACTGAGTCTCCTGAGAGGCTGCCTGGCCCGCTGAGTTACTCCAGCATTGTGTGTCTATCTAAATGAAACCTGCCCCCAATTGTGAGCATTTAAGCTGGGACTCATTTAGTCCATGCAACAAAGGTCATTCTTTTTTTTTCTCTACTTGAAGATTTAATTGGAAAGCTTATTGGTAGCTTGCCACCAAAATTGCTTTTGAATTTGTAATCCTCTTAAATTCTGCACTTCATGCACAAGTAGTTCTGGATTAGAATGAGCCTCTTGGTCGGGTTGCTTGTCCCAAACACCACACATAGAAGGCTTAGTAGAATCATGACTTAGTTTCAGCACTTGGAGCAGGGAATAATGACCTCACTTACTCAGTCTGTCTCTTCTCTTTCTTCAAAACTGTCTCCTAAAGTTTAGAGATACAACGCGGAAACAGGCCCTTCGGCCCACCGAGTCCATGCCCACCAGTGATCCCCGCACATTAACACTATCCTGCACACACTAGGGACAATTTACACATACCCCACCAAGCCAATTAACCTACATACCTGTACGTCTTTGTGGTGTGGGAGGAAGCCGAAGATCTCATAGAAAACCCACGTGGTCACAGGGAGAACGTACAAACTCCGTACAGACAGCACCCGTAGTCGGGATCGAACCCTGGACTCCGGCGTTGCAAACACTGTCAGGCAGCAACTCTACCGCTGCGCCACCATGCTTTTAGTGATATAATCATTCAGTAATTATAGTGCATAGATCATAAAGCATTCAGTGATTATGGTGATCTAGTGATATTGCTTTCAGTGATATAATCTGAAGTTCCAGTGAAATTCCAGTTGATTATATCACTGGTAACAAACATCACCTACAGGTTGATTGATTGATTTATTGAATGGAATACACAGCCATTCAGCCCACTGAGTCCACACCAACCATCAATCACCCATTCACACCAGTTCTATGATATCCCACTTTCACACCCACTCCTTTCACATATGGGATAATCCTCAGAGGCCAATTAAACTATAAACCCGCACCTCTTTGGGATGTGGGAGGAAGCCGGAGAACCTGGAACAAACCCACTCAGTCACAGGGAGAATGCGTAAACTTTACGCAAGACAGCACCCGAGGTCAGGATCGAACCCAGGTGTCTGGCGCTGTGAGGCCTCGGGTGAAAATGCAGTGTGTTTTCAACGTCTTGTGTAGAAATCAGCAAGCGGTTTTCTACTGAGGCAACAGAGTGACTTGGGCAGAACTTTTCAAACTATTCCCAAGAATTATTCATGTTTCAATTATCCAAGGCAGTCGACTAGTTTCTTCCAAGATGTGCTTACAGTTTCCCTATATTTGCATAAATCAGATCCAATACCTGAAACAGCAGTCAACTTCAAAAATTCCTATGGCCCACATTTTGTTGAAACTCTGTCTTGCTAATAATGTGCAAATTGGCCCAGAAAAAAATGTGGTAAGGAATGGATGCCCCATTAGCGTCAAACCAGTGCAAGTTGTTAGCTAATTGGCATTGTGCTGTGGCCCACTTCTTGAAAGCAACACCTTGTGCAGAACCAAACCACAATTTCCATCAGGGTGCTTCACTCGTGCATTACTTGCCCATTAAACCCACCAACAAAAAGTCACATCTGGCGACTCATAGTGCAAGCAACATTTTAATGGCACAATTATGATAAACGCAGAATTGTGCATGATAATGCTCAATGATCAACCTCTCTGGTGCAGTATGTGAACTATTCTAAGAGCAGAGTTTAACTTTTGTTTAGTTCGGAGGTACAGCGCGGAAACAGGCCCTTCGGCCCACCCTTCAGCCTGCCGTGCAGTTTCTCTCTCCACCTCTGGCCAACTGAGTGATTCCTACACATTTCGTTTTTTTTTAATTTCAGCTTTCCAATATCTGCATTTATTTCCGATTTTCACCATACAGTTTCCACCATTTTAGTTTAGGTTAGAGTTTAGAGATACAGCGCAGACATAGACCCTTCAGCCACCGAGTCCGCGCCGACCAGCGATCCCCGCACCCCAACACCATCCTGCACACACTGGGGACAATTTGCAATTTTACCGAAGCCAATTGACCTGCAAACCTGTACTTCTTTTCAGTGTGGGAGGAAACCGGAGCCCCCGGAAAAAACCCACGCAGGTCACGGGGAGAACATACAAACTCCGTACAGCCAAGAACCCATCAGGGTCAAACCCAGATCTCTGGCAGCAAATCTACCACTTCCTGAAGCTGTGAATTATTTTAGGAAATTATGACATTTTACAATTTGTATTTTCTCGTCTCTCTCGCTCTCTCCCTGAATTTTTTTTTTTTTTTCCATTGCTTATATTTCTCTTGGCGTCTTATCCCAATGGATTCAGCCCTATTGTCCTCGCTCTGTTCATCTTATCAAGTCTTGTTAGTAAATACCCTGTGTTGCAAGGATCACAGGTGCATTATTTTGCACATCGCACTGATATCAGCTCACACATCCGACAAGTATGTGGAAATACTTTTAAACTCATGCATACACATGCTCGTCAATTAACAGAGCACACTGTGGGATTCTAATGCTCACTATACAGGGAATTGCAGATGTTTGCATACACGCTCAAGAAAAAGATAAAGCTGTCGACTGCACATCTGCCAATTTGTGCATCTTCGAGAAACAAGCTCAGAGAAAAAAACCTCAGGCAAACATGGGTTTGTGTGTGTATATGTTAAGGTAAGATCATAGGTGTCTAACTTAGAGTCATAGAGTCTTACAGCGTGGAAACAGGCTCTTCGGCCCAACGTGCCCACACCGGCCAACATGTCCCTCTACACTAGTTGCACCTGCCTGCATTTGGCTGATTTCCTTCTAAATCTATCCTATCCATGTACCAGTCGAAATGTTTCACAAACATTGTGATAGTACCTACCTCGACCAACTACCAAACTTTGCATGAAAACATTACCCCTCAGGTGCTTATCAAATCTTTCCCCCGTCACCTTAAACCTATGTCCTCTGGTTTACGATGCCCCAACTCTTCCACAAGAGACTTTGTACATCTACCCGATCTATTCCTCTCATGATTTTGTACACCTCTATAAGATACTCCTCATCCTCCAGCGCTCCAAGGAATAGAGTCCCAGCCTGCTCATACCTCTCCTTGTAGCTCAGGCCCTCGAGTTTTGGGAACATCCTTGTAAATCATCTCTGCACCCTTTCCTGCTTGACAACATCTTTCCAACAACATAAAGCTTTTAGACGAGGATAGTTAAAAATAATAAATAGGGATTTTCAAAGCCATTTGTAGATTCTAATGAATGAATGAATGAATGAATGCATGAATTTTACTTTGGAGTCACGTGAGTGACTACGTGAAGAACCCCGGCAGGACGCATGCGTGGCATATCGCTACACGCATTGCAACGAGTCACAGCAGGCATAGCCTTAGCGGCAGAATTTGAAAGCCGGGAACAGCAGGTAAGGAGACTCTGCGTTCTTTCCACTTACTTCACAGGTGGAGGCATAGACAGATCCACAAAGGCTGCGAAAAAGCTGGCGGGGGAGAACCACGGAGTTGCGGGCAGCCAGCAGCAGCAGCCAACGGCACGTCAATCTCCCGTAATGGGAACAGCTGTGCCCGACTTCGCTCCCGCACCGGCCACAGCCGTGCGGTAAAGCGAAGCAAAAAACTAACAGAGTCGTTGACTCCGATGAGTCCGACTTTGAACAGTCGCGAGCGGCCAGTGCCCATGAGCATTGGGGCCGGTTGGAGCGGCTTCAGGAGCAGCCGCGAGCGGCCAGTGCCCGTGAGCATTGGAGCCGGTTGGAGCGGCTGGGAGCGGGGAACAAGAGCAGCCGCGACGGCCAGTGCCCGTGAGCATTGGAGCCGGTTGGAGCGGCTTGAGGGGCAGGAGCAGCCGCGAGCGGCCAGTGCCCGTGAGCATTGGGGCCGGTTGGAGCGGCTTCAGGAGCAGCCGCGACGGCCAGTGCCCGAGAGCATTGGAGCCAGTTGGAGCGGCTGTTGGAGCAAATACTCCAAAGTGGCAGGCTCCGGGAGATGGAGACTAGTCACAGTGGGCAGCTAGTAAGTCCTACAGCAGTACCTCTTGTAGGGCTGCACAGTGTTTCTCCCTCATCAGAGGGGAGTACGGGGGGGTCAATTTTGGGCTGACCCTGAAGAGGGGTGTGCAGAACATACCCCTAGTGTGCATGGGGTGCAAGAAAACCTATTGGATATGGTGTCCCAGTTTATTCAACCCGACCAAACTGGCCATAACCTGGAACCTAAAATAGCTGCAAGTATCGACTACTTGTCATTCAACCAGCTATAAGGACAGGCATTATTGGACACCACAGCAAGACACTTACCACCAGGGAACTGCAAATCACTGAATGTTCCCGATGTCAACCAGTGTATTTGGAAACATGTCGGAGCCTCAATCAGAGCCAGGGACTTGAAACTACAGAAAGTTCTGAAAGTCCTAACAGCGAGAATTACGGCTTTCGCCCGCACAATAAACGAAAAAGACATGACACAAGATCACCAGGATGCACTGGCTTTATTTTGCAACTCCCAATACGAGTTAAATAGCAGTAGGAAGAGTGCCATCCAACCGGCTTTAGACCTCAAATTTGCAGGCTTGTGCAAACCTGGAACCTCCAAACCACCAATATTACTATTTGGAGGTGAGTTATCCAAACAGGTAAAAGAACTTGACAAAGAGGGTAAAACCCTGGGGCTCATTAAAGCAACGTCTAAAAACTACTTCGGCCAGAAACAGCACCCCTACACACCACCAGTCGGCCAAGACAAACTGGTGAAAGCTCGAAGGCCAGGAACACTCAACATCGGTCTTTTTTTTAGGCCATGGCCCAGACCGGCCTTCCTGGAAAATGCGCTAACCCTCAACACCGACCCAACTACAGATCCAGACACCGGCGCCTCAACGTCCACGGAGGATGCCGAAAAAGTAACAAACCTACCACTAATAACCATGGAGGTAGGTGGGTCTGGTTCCTTACGAATTAAAGGGAGCATGGAGGTTGGTGGGAGATTACAATTCTATCTGGATGCATGGAATAAGTTAACTACCGACACATATTTTAAGCAGTATAGGGTTATACCATAGAATTTATACAAAAACATAACCCTCCAGTTCAGCATGTACCGAACCGAATGTTCGTGCTTACAGGCAAAGAAAAATCAAAAGCGCATGTTGAACTACAGTGGCTTTATAAAAAAGGAGTAATTGAGAAAACCCAACACGAATCACAGGAATTCGTGTCCAAAATCTTTATCATAAACAAGAAAGATGGTGGTTGCCGCATCATCATAGATTTGACTAATTTGAATACTTTCGTACAATATATTCATTTCAAGATGGAAACCTTTGTTACTGCTAAGCAATTGATTTCCAAAGGTTACTACATGGCAAGCATCAATTTAAAAGATGCTTACTATACAGTACCCATAAGAGGTGACAACAGATGTTATTTAACACAATGGATCATCTGGGGTTCACCCTTAACTCAGATCATTTGTCAGTGACTTTGCCGAAAGAAAAGGTTACAGCCTTAATAGAGGCTTGCAGCAAAATCATTGACATCACTAAACCATCCATCAGACTGGTAGCAAGAATAATTGGCAAAATAGTGGCTGCGTTTCTAGCCACACAATTCGGACCTTTACATTATCGAAATTTACAGAGGGCTAAAATACGAGCACTCAAACATTTATGGTGGTCATTTTGACAGACCAATGAAGCTACCAACAGAGGCCATAATGGAACTAAAATGGTGGAAAGATAACATTAGGCATTGTTCCAATCCAATCATTATCAGCAACCCGTCTATGGTACTACAAACTGATGCCAGTGCACTTGGTTGGGGTGCTACCAATTCCATCTACAGCTGTGGGGGAGATGGAATGCACAGGAGGCATCATTATTACAAACACTGGGCATAAACTACCTGGAAATGTTAAGTGCATTCCATGGCCTTAAGTCATATTGTTCTGGGTTATATCACCAGCATGTTAGACAACACCACCGTGGTAGCATATATCAACCATATGGGTGGAAACAAATCGACATCATGTGACAATCTGGCCAACACAATTTGGCAATAGTATATCCAGAGAGATATTTGGATATCAGCTACCTATTTACCAGGTGAACTAAATTTAGTGGCAGACACCAGGTCACGCAAATTCAATGAAAACACTGAATGGATGTTGGATAAAAATGTATTTGCTGAAATTACAGCATGGTATGGAACACCAGATATCGACCTATTCGCATCCAGGCTCAATCACCAGTTATCGAATTATGTTTCATGGGAACCAGACCCTGGGGCAGCGGCAACAGATGCATTTTCGCTGCATTGGGGGATATTGTTTATTTATGCATTCCCTCCTTTCTGCCTCATCAGTCGGGTATTAAGGAAAATACAGCAAGACTCCGCGTCTGGTATTTTGATAGTACCCGATTGGCCTACTCAACCATGGTTCCCGGTGATACTCGACATGGTATTAGAACCATGCATCACCATCCATCATAGACCTAATTTACTGGTTCATCCCGCAACAAGGGAAAGTTACCCATGTCATAATTATATAAACCTATTAATTTGTAGAGTTTGAAAGCACCTCTACTACACCTGGGACTGACGGACCGAACGGTGCATATTATTTCAGCGGCCCACAGACAGTCCACCAAAAATCAGTACTTGGTGTACATCAAGAAATGGGAAATGTACTGTCACAACAATAACATCACCCACAGATCTATGAACATCCTGTCTGTTCTGGAATTCCTGGCAAGCCTCCATTATGATGAGGGGCTCAGTTATAGTGCCATCAACTGCGCCAGAAGTGCTCTGTCAACATACCTGTGGCAAGGAACAGTGCGGCATTCTGTTGGGACACACCCCCTGGTAACCAAACTTATGAGGGGCATTTTTAATGTTAATCCCCCAAGAACCAGGTACTCCCAAATATGGGATGTGAGCATTGTACTGACCATGTTAAAAAACTGGTCTCCAGCTACAGCTCTGTCCCTACAGAAACTGACTATGAAAACAGTCATGCTGATGGCCTTGGACACGGCACAAAGGGTCCAGTCGCTACAGAAACTATGGCTGGACTACATGACTATTTCATCTGGAAATTTAACTTTTCACATCAATGAATTAGTCAAACAGAACAGACAGTGGTCAGCAGGCCTAAAAACAGAATTCAGGGCCTACCCGACAGATGATCGTCTCTGTATTGTAACACACTTACTATTATATATGGAGTATACTAAGATCATCAGAGGCAAAGAAATGTCACTTTTAATCAGCTACAAACAGCCACACAAAAAAGTGAAAGTCCAGACCATCTCGAGATGGCTAAAACAGGTCCTAATAAAGGCTGGAGTAGACACTAGCATTTTTAAATCTCACTCCACCAGGGCTGCAGCTACATCGGCAGCTATGAAGTTGGATGTTCCTATGGACCAAATCCTCAAGACAGCAGGATGGTCAACGGAGAAAACTTTCCAACGATTTTATAACAAACCAGTCATTGAACCTGGAACATTTGCAGAAACAATTTTAAATTCTGTAATATAATTTTACCCCATAAATAGGGGCTATAATTTGGTGTTAATATATTTATCGTTGGTTTTTCAATATCGTATTGACGTCTAATGATGTTAACACTATTCTCCCCATAATCAAGGCAGATGTGATGCATGGATTCGTTTCCACGGCATGAAATCACAGAGCTTTAAAATCTTCACGTAGTCACTCACGTGACTCCGAAGTAAAATAGTAAGATTAAACGAAAGCTTACCAGTTTGAAGCTTGATCGTTATTTTATGAGGAGTAACGTTGAGGGATTACGTGCCCTCCGCTCCCACCCTTGATCATATACTCAACTGGTATCTCTTCTCTAATCTTACTGTTTAGTCATTACAGTTATCTGTGATTTCACACCGCTGCTTTGAAGAATGGCACACATGCGTCCTGGCGGGGTTCTTCACCCAAGGTATGCAAAGAGTGGCCACATAAAGGCCGACGACAAAGTGACAAAGTATCCCACGCCAGGCCTTCATTTGTTCTCCCCCCCCCCCCCTCCTCATTCCCCTCTGACCCGGCAGTTCCCTCCACGCCGTGTCCTCCTTTGGACTTCCCCCACCCCCCTCATGGCAGTCCCGTGAAAGCAGAGAGACGTGGTATTAATTAGATTTGTTTGGAAAAGGGTAATAGGGGGCAAATGAACTTCTTCTGCATTGACCCCTTCTGTGAGATGACGTTTCTATATCTCGCTCCAGGGAATTCTATTGACAATTTTTCCATCTATATAGCTGCATCTTTTTTTTAAATCTGAAAGTTTTTTATTAACATTGTCAAACAGAGAAATAATAAGCCTCAAACTGTCTTTGGAAAGACAAATTTTTGTCTGTGTGTCACATCTAGACCGTAATTCCACTGAGCAGGTATAAGTCCCACAACTCATTGATTTAAAAACTGACATGTCCTAAGGTTGGTATGTAGTTATCAATGCATCTAAATTCCTTTTCTATTTTTCCACATTCATAACCAGCTTTGATGTAACTTTAGTTTTCATAAGATCATAAGCGATAGGAGGAGATTTAGGCCATTTGGCCCAAGAAGTCTACTCCGCCATTCAATCATGGCTGATCTATCTCTCCCTCCTAACCCCAGTCTGCTGCCTTTTCCTCCTAACCCCTGACACTCGTACTAATCAAGAATCTTTCTATCTCCACCTTAAAAAATCCAGCGACCTGGCCTCCACAGCCTTCTGTGGCAAAGGATTCCACAGATTCACCATCCTCTGACCAGCGTTTCAGTTCAGTTTAGTTTAGTTTAGAGATACAGCGTGGAAACAGGACCTTCAGCCCACAGAGTCTGCGCTGACCAGCGATCCCCGCGCACTAACACTATCCTACAGACACTAGGGGCAATCTACAATTATACCCCCAAAACAATTAACCTACGAACCTGTACGTCTTTGGAGTGTGGGAAGAAACCAAAAATTCTGGAGACAACCCATGCAGGTCACGGGAAGGACGTTCAACTCCGTACAAACAGTACCTGTAGTCAGGATCGAACCCAGGCCTCTGGTGCTGTAAGGCAGCAACTCCACCATGCCCATACCCTTCAGGATTATAGGTACAGTTCTACAGTGCAGTGGACTGCACCTCCACTGATTCCTCTGTCAAACTTCTCAAGTTTGAGGAAGACACAACCCTGATTGGACTGATCCAGGATTGGGAGGAATCTGCCTGCAGACAGGAAGTGACACAGCTGGCGTCCTGGTGCCATCACAACAACCTGGAGCTCAATGCTCTTAAGACAGTGGAATTGATAGTAGACTTTTGGAGAGCTCCCCCTCCCCTCACCCCACTCACCATCAACAACACCACAGTCACATCTGTGGAGTATTTTAAGTTCCTGGGAACCATCATCTCCAAGGACCTTGGGGGGGGGGGGGACAATCGACTGCACAGTCAAAAATGCCCAACAGAGGATGTACTTCCTGCGGCAGCTGAGGAAGCACAATCTGCCACAGGCAATGATGGTCCAATTCTATACGGCCATCGTGGAGTCTGTCATCATCTTCTCCATCATGGTCTGGTTTGGCTCAGCCACCAAGCACGACATCCGGAGGCTGCAGCGAATCGTCCGATCAGCTGAGAAGGTTAATGGCTGCATTGAGGAACTGTACACTGCAAGGGCCAGGAAGCGAGTGGGTAAGATCATCTCCGACCCCTCTCACCCTGGACACAAACTCTATGAATCACTTCCCTCTGGAAGGCAACTTTGGACTGTCAAAGCTGCCACAGCCAGACATAAAAACAGCTTTTTTTCCACGAGTAGTAGCTCTACTCAATAACCAAAAATCTGTGGCCTCCTTTTGCTCTGGTATTTTATTTAATTCACATGTTTAATCAATAATGTTTTATTATTAATGTTTAATGTTTTATGTGTCATTCCTAACTGTCACTGTATGTCATGTTGTCACTTGCGGGCGGAGCACCAAGGAAAATTCCTTGTATGTGAATACTTGGCCAATAAACTTATTCATTCATTCATTCTTTCACGACTAGTTAAAACAAAAAGGCGCTGGTGAACACAGCAGGTCGGGCAGCATCTGTGGAGGGAATGGACAGGACATGTTGTGGGATGGGACCCTTCTAATAAAAAAACCATCTAAAATAAACAATAAACAATATATAAAAAGCTGGATGAATCTTTAAGTAACCTCAGTAGTTTTGCTTAGTAATTTGGATTCTTATTTTCACAATAGAAGTCGTCTTCACACAATGTGAAGATAGACACATAATGCTCGAGTAACTGAGCAGGACAGGCAGCATCGCTGGAGAGAAGGAATGGGTGATGTTTCGGGTCGAGACCCTTCAGTCTGAAGATGGGTCTCGGTTTATCTTCGGTTTAAACCAGTATCTGCAGTTCCTTCCCCCACACAATGTGAACTGCATAGTGTAATCTGGAAGAAATGAAACCTACCATATTATATCTGAACTGGTAGACCCATACGTTCAATTATATCATTTGCTTTGCAGAAGCACCAGGGCAGAAGCTGCTATCCTTTCCTGAAGACATTTGAAAACATTGACAGTGACATTTGTATTGGAGAGGTGGAATTTGCAATTATTTACCTGAATCAATCGTTAGCGCGGCACGGTGGTGCAGCGGTATAGTTGCTGCCTAACAGCACTTACAGCGCCAGAGATCCGGGTTCGTTCCCAACTACTGGTGCCGTCTGTATGGAGTTTGTACGTTCTCCCCGTGACCACGTGGGTTTTTATCCAAGATCTTTGGTTTCCTCCTATACTCCAAAGACATACAGGTTTGTAGGTTAATTACAAGATACAAGGTACATTTATTTGTCACATGTACCAATCGGTACAGTGAAATGTGTGGCCACCATGAAATGTGTGGTTACCAATTGGCTTGGTATGAGTGTAAAATTGTCCCAGGCGTGTGTAGGACTAGCATTACTTTGCGGGGATCGCTGGTCGGTGCGGACCTGGTGGGCCAAAGGGCCTGTTTCTGCTCCATATCTCTAAACTAAACTAAACTAAAGCTGCACTCTAAGCATGTGAGAACATTATACCCACCATGCCTATTGCTTTAAAAATGCAACCAAATGCACACTGGGGATATGAGTAACGGTGTTTGCCACGAGACTAAAGACAAATTTCTCCCCTGGGATGTTTGGAGAAACATTATGCTCTATTTACCTAATTTCCACTCACTTAACGGGTTGTAATGATACTCCAGGGATCAAAACTCACACACAACCGAGACTCTGTTAGTTCGGAAGCTGTTACCTTTCATTTCACTTCAGCAAAACTTTATAATACTTTGCGATCACACTAAATTCGCTTCCATTCAACGGAGCAGAAAGAAACATGACAAACAAAGTAAGGGTTAGACTGAATTATATTATACCGATTGCGGCAGGAGCAGAAATCGCTTTTCAAACATGGTGGGGGGACACAATGAGGCCCAACATCTAGGACAGGGATCGGCAACCTACGGACCACGGGCCTGATCCAGCCCGTAACCCAAAATCATCCAGCCCGCAGGCATATATTTTTCAATTAGTTTTCGCGACCTGGGAACTGCAGCCAGTCCCGGGGCAGGCGAGCCGACCTGGGAACTGCAGCTAGTAGAGGCTGCTAGATTCTAGGAGCTGGCAGCCTCCGACTGGAATTGACCTTGAGGGCCCCGGTCACAGAGCCTGTGGACTTACTGTGGACTTACTTTGGGCGACAGATGGCACAATGGGCTAAGTGTTCGGCTGGCAACCGGAAGGTAGCCGGTTCGAATCCCGCTTGGAGTGCATACTGTCGTTGTGTCCTTGGGCAAGGCACTTCACCCACCTTTGCCTGTGTGTGAATGTGTGTGAATGTGTGTGAGTGATTGGTGGTGGTCGGAGGGGCCGTAGGCGCAGATTGGCAGCCACGCTTCCGTCAGTCTGCCCCAGGGCAGCTGTGGCTACAGAAGTAGCTCACCACCACTGAGTGTGACTGAGGAGTGAATGAATAATGCGATGTAAAGCGCCTTGAGTATTAGAAAGGCGCTATATAAATCCCATCCATTATTATTATTATTACTATCACTTACTACTTACGGAGCTGGCTGACTTCGGAGGCTGTGGTGGGGTTGCGGCTGCGACTCGACTGTGGAGGCTTCGGTTTTGCTGCAACAAGTTTCACAAATCATGGGGGGAGATTGTCCCCCACCTCTCAAAACATGGGGGGGGGGCAGGTCGAAAATGAGGCGAAAATGAGGCCACCTTGTCTGATCTGGGGCTTTGAAAGAGCTGTCTATTAGACTCAAGATAGACACAAAAAGCTGGAGTTACTCAGCGGGACATGCAGCATCTCTGGAGAGAAGGAATGGGTGACGTTTCTGGTCGAGGCCCTTCTTCAGACCTAGACCCATTGCCACATTCCTTTCCTCTGCCATTCGAGAGCATGGACATTTGATGCACAAAAAATACCCATCTTCTTCTCAAACTCTTTTGCCATTTATCTTTAACTTACCTTCTCTTGTTATCAAATTTCCTGTCAGTAGAAACTTTCTTGCTCTCTACTCCCTTCAGAGCACCCTCAGAAATTTGAACACCTCTCGTAAATCAATTTACTGGAGAACAATCTCTGCTCTCTGCAAAAGTCTGAAACCCTTCATCCTCAATCATATTCTGGTGAATGTGCACTATCTTCAAAGCACTGATATCCTTCCTAATGCAATTACAGAGTCATAGAGCATGCAATCAGGCCCTTCAGCCCAACTCATTCAGACTTACCTAAAAGTCTCATCCAAGCTAGTCTCATTTGTCCATATCTGTCTCATTTCCCTATAAACCTTTACTAATCTTGTACCGGTCCAAATGTCTTTTAAATGGATTCATTGGACCTGCCTCAACTACTGACGAGGGTGTCGCCAGGACTCGAGGGTCCGAGCTATAGGGAGAGGTTGAATAGACTGAGACTCTATTCCTTGGAGCGCAGGAGGATGAGGCGTGATCTTATAGAGGTGTATAAAATCGTGAGAGGAATAGATTTGGTAGATGCACAGAGTAGGGGAATCAAGGACCAGAGGGCATAGTTTTAAGGTGAAGGGGAAAAGATTTAATAGGAATCTGAGGGGTCATTTTTTTCACAGGTTTTGGAGGGTTGTGGGCCAAACGCAGTGGTACTAGTGTAGCTGGGGCATGTTGGCCGGTGGTTGGGCAAGTTGGGCCGAAGGACCTGTATATTTGTTCCATGCTTGGGACATTTGTGTTGACTGCTAATCTAATCGCTGAGCACAAAGACAGGGAGGTTTATCTTCCAATATACCAGGGAGGAACAGATCTACGAGAAGGGTGGCCATGGTGATGCAGCTTTAGAGCTGCTGCCTTACAGTGCTTGCAGCACCGGAGAGCCAGGTTCGATCCCGACTACGGGCGATGTCTGTATGGAGTTTGTATGTTCTCCCCGTGACTGCGTGGGTTTTCTCCAAGACCTTTGGTTTCCTCCCACACTCCAAAGACATACACGATTGTCGGTTAATTGGCTTGGTGTATGTGTAAATTGTCCCTAGTGTGTGTAGGATCGTGTTGATGTGCGGAGATCGCTGGCCGGCAAGGACTCTTGGTGGGCCGAAGGGCCTGTTTCCGCAACGTATCTCAAAAACTAAACTAAACTAAAAGGGTGTTTCTGGCTGTTCTCTACGGAACTGCCAGCCAGTCGTAAGTATGCACTTCCCCAATAATATCCAGCCTACCAAGGAACCACGATAGACATGACAATGATTCCTGAAAAAAGATCTATTAAACATTAGATTAAGCCATGAGGAAATGTTTTGAAAATAATCTATTTGACGTTGCCAACCCACAAAGGTCTTCCAAGGTTTGGAATGATGGATTGTTAGCTTAACAAGAAGACAAGGCTCATTCCAAGCTGCCACAGACGATCTGGAATAGCTGACTATGAGTTATAAATAAAGGAATATAAGAGTGCA
The DNA here is from genome assembly GCF_010909765.2 of Amblyraja radiata. Lineage (NCBI taxonomy): Eukaryota > Metazoa > Chordata > Chondrichthyes > Rajiformes > Rajidae > Amblyraja > Amblyraja radiata. The sequence goes on along the minus strand of NC_045962.1, from coordinate 78,381,013 downwards.
ACTTTCAAATACACTTTCAAAAATATAAAGGGAACAAGGGGCAGGGAGCAGGTATGTGAGATTTTTGAGTACCACTGATATAAAACAATTCTAAGTCATGAAATATGAGAGAAAACGAAAAAATAGATCAATTTTTTTTCACGAGTGAGAGTGTTACTGTTGCCATTCTATCATCAGCTGGGGTATTTTGAGGCAGAATGTGTCAGAAGAAATATGATGTATGGGGGAAGGAATGTATATTTCTGTTCTTTTTGCCAGGCACAGGAGTGGCAAATGGATCTAGATGTTGGGAGAGTAATGTGAAAGGTGTATTGCACAGTGGTGGCACAGTTGCTCAGCGGTAGAACTGCTGCCTCACAGCATCCCTGTTATCCGGGTTCCATCATGACTACGGGTGCTGTCTTGTACTTGTATTTCCGGTGGCGCTTGTGCCAGCTACCTCCACCTTCAGCCCGGTATCTTTTTTTTTTTGTTTTTTTTTTTGTTATGTTGAAGTGTGTTTTTTATGTTTTTTTAATGTTTTAATGTGGGGGAAGCGGGTACGGTGCGGGGGATACCGTCCTTCAGTCGCTTCCTGGAGAGGACGCGACTATTATTCGAGTCGCGTCCTCGCCCCCACCCCCCCCTAGCGGCCTACCTACTGGATTGGCGCGGCCTTTCCTGTCTGGACCGACCAGAGCTCCAGCAGCGGCGGGACAGCGCTGATACATCGCGGGGCTGGAGATGCCTTACCGGGGATCGCCGTCTGGAGCCCGGAGTGCTGGGCCTGCTGTACCGACATCCTGGAGCTGTGGTTCGCGGAGCTCGCAACGCGGGCGGCGCTGACAAACATCGTGGGGTCCTGCGACTCTGCCCGGCTCGGCCTGCAGACTCGGGAGCTGCGGACTCCGGTGGGAGGCAGCTGATCGGGAGGTCCGGGCCGCTGAGGAGGATTTTCACTGTCGGGGTTCGGCGTCGGCGTTCCATCAGCCCGGCGAGAGGGTCTGAGCATCGGGCCGCCCGGTGCGGCGACTGCAGGTGCTTGGAAGGCCCCGACTACGGGTGAACATCTGGGAAGATCGGAGGGGAGGCTGGCTGGACTATGGTGCCTTCCTCACCTTGGTGCCATTGTGTTATGTTGTGTCGTGGACTTTCTGTGTTTGTGCTTTTTTTTTTTTTTTTAATTTTTTAATTCTATTTTATTTTTAATATGTTTTATTATTTATTATTTATTTATTTTTATGATACTGACTGTAAAGGGAAATTCATTTTGTTGTCTCTAATTGAGACAATGACAATAAATTTGAATACAATACAATACAATACAATGTCTGTGCGGAGTTTGCACAGGAGTCTCCCCTGTGACCGTGTGGGTTTTCTTCCGGGCGCTCCGGTCTCCTCCCACATTAGAAAATAGGTGCAGGAGGAGGCACCTCCTTCGGCCCTTCGAGCCAGCACCGCCATTCATTGTGATCATGGCTGATCGTCCCCAATCAATAACCCGTTCCAAAGACGTGCAGGTTTGTAGGTCAATTGGCTTCTGTGAAATTGCCTTGGGTATGTTGGATGCAAAAGTGGGATAACATAGAACTAGTGTACAGGTGTGGACAAAAATGCCGGAGAAACTCAGCGGGTGAGGCAGCATCAATGGAGAGAAGGAATAGGCGACGTTTCGGCTCAAGACCCTTCTTCAGACTGAAGTCGGGGGGGGGGGGGGGGGGGAGCAGGAAAAAGAAAGGAAGTGGAGACAGGCTTGTGGGAGAGCTGGGAAGGGGGAAAGGATGGAGGGAGAGAGCAAGGACTATTTGAAATTAGAGAAGTCAATGTTCATACCGCTGGGGTGTAAACTACCTAAGCAAAATATGAGGTGCTGTTCCTCCAATTTGCACTGGGCCTCACTCTGGCAATAGAGGAGGCCCAGGACAGAAAGGTCAGATTCGGAATGAGAGGGGGAGTTGAAGTGCTGAGCCACCTGGAGATCAGGTCGGTTAGAGTGAACTGAGCGGAGGTACGGGCAATTGTTGGTCGGCATAGACTCGATAGGCCGAAGGGTCTGTTTCCATGCTGTATCTCTCTAAACTAAACACAAAGTTCAGGAGAAGGCAGCTGATCAGCCACCATCTGTGGAGGGAATGGACAGGCAACGTTTTGGACCCTTCTTCAGACAACACAAGTTATTCAGAATAACAGTCGTCACTGGATACCGATGGCAAATTTCTATTGCGAACTCCGTTTAATTATAGAGTAATTGAATTGTTAGAGCACGTAAAGATGTCATTTGTAGTCCCATCCTCACAGACTCACCCCCTTTCTCTTTTTCCACTTAGCGATGTAAATTGGTTTCCCTCAAGTGCCTCTTTAGGAGTCTCTTGCTCCGAGCAGGTGAATCGAGGACAAGGGGACATAGGTTTTTGGTGAAGGGGAAAAAATTCAACAGAAGTCTGAAGGGTACCTTTTTCACACAACGGGTGATGGGTGTGTGGAACAAGCTGCCAGAGTAGGCATTTGAGGCAGCGACTATCCCAACATTTATGAATCAGATAAACAGGTACATGGACAGGCAGATTTGGAGGGATATGGGCAGTGTAGCTGGGACATGTTGGCCGGTGTGGGCAAGCTGGGCAGAAGGGCCTGATTCCACGCTGTATCACTCTACAACTCTATGCATATTTATCTAACTACCCTCCCCTTAAAAACCCCAACCTCCCTGGTGTTGATGTTGGAAGCATATTCGGTGGGCGGCGCGACTCTCGTCAGCAGCGGCCTCTGCAGTCCGTCTGCGTTTTTATTATTTTATGTCTATGTTTTTATGTAGTTTTTGTTATTTTTTGTTGGGGTATGTGTGTGGGGGGGGTGGGGGTGGTGTGGGGGGTAACTTTTAAATCTCTCCCTGCACGGGAGACCCAACCTTTTCTTTGTCGGGTCTCCGTTGTCGTTGGGGCTGCAACGAGGAGCGGCCTCCAACAGGAAGACCGGGGCTGTGGTGCCGACTACTCACCTCACCGACGCGGAGCTGGCCGAGTCCTCAGCGGGTGGAGCTGTGGTGGACGCTGCTGCGACCCGACCCCCGGAGATTCGGTGGCTGCAACTGCGGGTTTGGCGGACGGTAACACCGGGAGCCCGCGGGTCCCTGGAGGGAGACCGCTTTTCGGGGCTTCCGCAGCGGCGACTTCTCCCGCCCGAGTTGCGGGGTTGAAGAGCTCCTGGAGCGGGGCCTTACAGCACCGCCCCGCGCGGCTTGGAATGGCCGCGGGGCTGCGAGCGCCCGCCGGGGGCTCTAACACCAAGACCCGGTGCGCGACCTTGCATCACCCGGCGTGGCTTTAATGGCCACGGGACAATCGCCATCGCCCGCCGGGGGCTTTGACTTTGACTCTGACATCGGGGGGGGGGGAGTGCAGTGGAGAGATAAGTTTTTTTGGCCTTCCATCACAGCAATGTGATGGATGTTTATGTAAATTATGTTGTGTCTTGGGTCTATTTGTTTGTAATGTATGGCTGCAGAAACGACATTTCGTTTGGACCTCAAGGGGTCCAAATGACAATAAATTGAATTGTATTGTATTGTATTGTAGTGTATACGATAGTGGCATTTTAGACATTTTTGGATAAGCATGGAAATGCAGGGAATGGAGGGAAATCAATTATGTGCAGGCAGATAAGGGTTGGTCTTGGATACTCAGCAGGTCAAGCAGCATCTCTGGAGACAAAGAGTAGGTGCCATTCGGTCAATCAAGATCATCTGTTGTTGCCCCTTATTTGTTCTGGCTTTTTTCTCACCTCTAGTTTATTTCCCCCCCCACCTCCCACCTCTGCTTTCAGTCTGAAGAAGGGTCTCGACCCGAAACGTCGTCTACTCCTTTATCTCCAGCGATGCTGCCTGACCCGCTGAGTTATGCCCCTGTCCCACTTAGGAAACCTGAACGGAAACTTCTGGAGACTTTGCGCCCCACCCAAGGTTTCCGTGCGGTTCCCGGAGGTTGCAGGTGGTTGCCGGAGGTTGCAGGTAGTGGAAGCAGGTAGGGAGACTGACAAAAACCCCCGGGAACCGCAAGGAAACACTGGGTGGAGCGCAAAGTCTCCAGAGGTTTCCGTTCAGGTTTCCTAAGTGGGACAGGGGCATTATGCTGCAATTTTGTGTCTATCTTCGGTGTAAACCAGCATCTGCAGTTCCTTCCTACACATCCACTGGATCGGACAATGTGTCTTGTTGGCCAAACAAATGAGCAGACCCATGAGGAGGTCCATGGGTCCTAGGAAGCTCGACTTTATCCCAATTGCAATACCATAGCATTGTCATTTACCCCCATAACATTGTCAGGTCCAGTGAAGTTATGAATGGAGACTCAGGAACATTCATTACAAGCAATAGTGAAGGCTCTGTCTGAATAAGAACTCCGATTAATTGGGTAATGAATGGATGTTATTATTTCTAGATCCTCGGGGATATAGCCGTCAAAGTTTCACAATGGCAGCAAAGGAGAAGATAATGGATTAAATGTGCTACAATATGCTTATTCCTACCAGGGATACATAAAGATCCTTATGCAAAAGAAGGTCAGCCCCAGAGTTTCACTTGCATTGTGCTTCAGTCATACGGAATAAACTGTTCTCAATTTATTGGATAAATTGTGGAGAAAGGGAAGAAGTGTATTTAACGTTTCGTTGTGGTCACATCTGATGAATAGTGCACAATTCCACAGCGCAGCAGCAGAAATACGACAATTCATCTCTGCTAATATATTCCTTAATAAAGACAGAACTTAATTAATGAAAGTTGTGTAGCTGAAACCTGTAAAATTATTAAGAAATATACGCCTGAGGTAATTTGCTTTTAATTCAATTCAGTTAAAGAGTGCAATTGCCTTGCTCACATTGGCATCCTGTGGCCGCATGTTATATGTGATCGATTATCTTTCTGTCTGGAGCTGTCTAATTCTTAGCTCTCCAGTTTCCTTGCTAAATCTGTTCATTACGAGGCAGTACGTTTTGTACCTTTAAACCTGGACTGTTCAGAGTTTAGTTTAGTTTAGTTTTACTTTAGAGGTACATCGAGGAAACAGGCCCTTCGGCCCACCGGGTCACGCAGACCGGCTATCCCGCACGTTAACACTATCCTACACACACTAGGGATAATTTTTACATTTACCAAGCCAATTTACCTACATACCACCTGTACGTCTTTGGAGTGTGGGAGGAAACCGACGATTTCGGAGAAAACCCGCGTGGTCACCGGGAGAACGTATAAACTATGTACAGACAGCACCCGTAGTCAGGGTCGAACACCGCGTCTCCGGCGCTGCAAGCGCTGTAAGGCAGAAACTCTACCACTGCGCCACCGTGCCGCTCTGCTTCCTGATAATGGTAACTTACCCGGTTATAATTTCATCCAGACACAAGGAACTACGAAGGATTTATGAAAAAAAATGACACAATGTGCTTGAGTAACTCAGTGGGTCGTGCCGCAGCTCTGGGGAACATGGATGGGCGGTGTATCGTGTTGGGACCCTTCTTCAGAGTGAAGAAGCATCCCAACACGACATGTCGCCTATCCATGTTCTCCAGAGATGCTGCCCGACCCCCTGAGTTACTCCAGCACTTTGTCATAGAGTCACAGATTCATAGAGTGATACAGTGAGTGAACAGGCCCTTTGGCCCAACTTGCCCGCACCAGCCAACATGTCCCAGCTACATTAGTCCCACCTGCCTGCGCTTGGTCCATATCCCTCCAAACTTGTCCTATCTGTGTACCTGTCTAACTGTTTCTTAAACGTTGGGATAGTCCCAGCCCCAACTACTTCGTCTGGCAGCTTGTTCCATACACCCACCACCCTTTGTGTGGAAAAAGTCACCCCTCAGATTCCTATTAAATCATTTCCCCTACACCTTGAACCTTCGGTTCCACTACTATGGGCAAGTGATTCTGTGCATCTACCCGATCTATTCATCTCATGATTTTACACACCTCTATAAGTTCATCCCCTCATCCTCCTGCGCTCCAAGGAATAGAGACCCAGCCTGCTTAACTTCTTTATCTAATACTATATATATATATATACTTTTTTCCAGTGTCTTTATATATTTTCGATGAAATAGAGGCTGGAAGTGTGATTAGTGCTCCAATTGTGATCAAAGGTAATATGTAGGCAGTTAGTTTTAACATTTTTCCTGCATTTTGTTTCATTTTTTCTACAAAGGAATCCTAGTCCTCTGTTAACATTTTATAGACCTGCTGTTCCGTGTTACAATCTTTATTCATCTTTGTCTGCATTCCCACTCCTCTGAGCCATTTAACGCTATTTTTTTCCCAAGTGAGGTGCTGCCTTTATATCTTCTGCCCGAAAACGTGCAGCATCGCTCTTATCTATATTGAAATTCATTTTCCAATTACACCAGCCAAATTAATCCAAATGCTCATCCCCATTTCGTGCTGAAGAGTAAGATGCAGATATGCTATTTGAGAGGATTTCCAATTCATCAGAGAAACTGAGAGATAACAAGACATTTCTGGTTGGTATAAAATAAAAAAGAGCAGGGAAGGGACTTGCACCGTCCTCAGATTGTGGTATTTAAGTCTCACAATTTGGCAGCGCGAAAGAAGGCCGTTTACCCTCGATGCTACTGCCAGCTCTTTGGTAGTGTTCTACGAATGATGGGGTTATGGGGAGAAAGCAGGAGAATGGGGTCAGGAGGGAGGGAAGGATTCATGTTCACAAGTTATAGGAGTGGAATTAGGCCATTCAGCCCATCGAGTCTACTCCGCCATTCAACCATGGCTGATCACTGCCTCCCAATTCCATTTTCCTGCCTTCTCCCCATAACCCTTGACACCCATTCTAATCATGAATTTGTCTATCTCTGCCTTAAAAAAATATCCACTGCCTTGGCCCCCTCAGCCCTCTGTGGCTTTGGCCCACCCAGTCCACACCGACCAGCGATCCCCGGGGACGACAGATGGCACAATGGGCTAAGTGTTCGGCTGGCAACCTGAAGGTGGCCGGTTCGAATCCTGCTTGGAGTGTGTATTGTCGTTGTGTCCTTGGGAAAGACACTTCACCCACCTTTGCCTGTGTGTGAATGTGTGTGTGTGTGAGTGATTGGTGGTGGTCGGAGGGGCCGTAGGCGCAGATTGGCAGCCACGCTTCCGTCAGTCTGCCCCAGGGCAGCTGTGGCTACAGAATTAGCTTACCACCACCGAGTGTGACTGAGGAGTGAATGAATAATGCGATGTAAAGCGCCTTGAGTATTAGAAAGGCGCTATATAAATCCCATCCATTATTATTATTATCCCCGCACATTAACACGATCCTACAATGGGGACAATTTTACATTTTATACCAAGACAATTAACCTACCAACCTGTACGTCTTTGGAGTGTGGGAAGAAACCGAGAATCTCAGAGAGAACCCACGCAGATCACGGGGGGAACGTACAAACTCCATCCAGACAAGCACCCATAGTCAGGGTGAACCCGAGTCTAAGGCAGTTCCTCAACTGCTATGCCACCGTGCCGACCATTCATTAGAGAAAGGAATAAAAAGGAGATGTTGGTACAAGGGTGGGGTATCGGGTCGTGACCATTCTTCAGAGTCAGGGGAAAAGGGATGGTGGGGGGGGGGGGGGGGAGGAGAAGAGCTGGAGGCGAGAAAATACCAGGACCAAGCAGGGCCAGCCACAAATAACCTCAGGCAGGAGGGCAGTGCCTGGTAATTCCATTGTTGGCTAGGGAAGATGTGATCTCGAGCGAAACAATGGAGAAACTGTGGATCGACACAAAAAGCTGGAGTAACTCAAGGGGTCATGCAGCATCTCTGGCGGAAAAGAACAGGCGACGTTTCGGGAAGAAACCCTTCTTCAGACTGAGAGTCAGGGGAAAGTGGAACGAGAGATTTAGACTGCGATATAGGGAGATGATGAACAAATTAAATAAAGATATGCAAAAAGTAATGACGATCAGGAAAGGTGGAGCCCACAATGGTCCACTGTTGGCTGTGGGCGAGGTGCTAGCGAGTTATACAGGCAGTGAAACTCAACGGGACTACAGGGAAACTAGTTGTAAACTATTCAAGCGGAATATGAGAAAGCTGTTCCTGCAGTTTGCATGTGGCTTCACTCAGGCAATGGAGGAGGCCCAGAACAGAAAGGTCTGTGTGGGAATGGGAAGGGGAGTTAAAATGGTTAGGAAACGTAACATCTAGCAGGCCTTTGCGGACCGAGCACGAGTGTTCAACAAAATGGTTGTTGAGTCTATGCTTGGTCTCCTCGATGTAACTCTTCTCAGTGGTGCAGCAGTAGAGTTGCTGCCTTACAGCGGCAGAAACGTGGGTTCGATCCTGGCCACGGTTGCTGTTTGTACGGAGATTGTACGTTTCCCCTGTGGCCGCGTGGTTTTTTTTCCCTTGTGTTTCTGGTTTCCTCCCACATTCCAATAACGTACAGTTTGTAGGTGAATTGGATTTTATGAATTGTTAATTGTCACTAGTTTAGTTTGATTTAGTTTAGTTTAGTTTAGTTTAGTTTAGTTTAGTTTAGTTTAGTTTAGTTTAGTTTAGTTTAGTTTAGTTTAGTTTGGTTTAGTTTAGTTTAGTTTAGTTTAGTTTAGTTTAGTTTAGTTTAGTTTAGTTTAGTTTAGAGATACAGCTCGGAAACAGGCCCCTTTGGCCCACTGAGTCCAGTGATCCCCACACAATAACACTATCTTACACACACTAGGGACAATTTACAATTTGACCAAAGCCAATTAATCTACAAACCTGTACGTCTGTGGGCGGAAACCGAAGATCCCAGAGAAAACCCATGCAGGTCACGGGGAGAACGTACAAACACTGAGTGTAGGATAATGCTAGTGCACAGGTGATTGCTGGTCGGCGCGTACACGTTGGGAGCATGAGCCTGTTTCCATGCTGTATCTCTGAAGTCTAAAGGCCGCATCAGGAGCACCAAATGCAGTAGATGAAGTTAGTGGAGGTCTCCCTTCTTTCCCTCCAAACCTCTTCTGGACCTGGTGTGCACACATTTTCCCCACCAGCCCCATTACCCTGTTCCTTTCTCCTTCTTCTTACACTCTGCTCTCATCATTTAAACCTCAGGGTCCCCCATCCCCCATTATCCGCCCCACTTTCTCCTCTCCCTCTGTTCCCTTTCTACCCATATCCCTCCCTCTGGCTTTCCATTTCACCATTCTTCATCTTTCCTTATCTGACACCGTTTTTTGTCTCCTTTTCACCTCTAGCTTCTGCCACTCTGTCAAGTTAAACCCTTTGAGCCTGTATTTACCTACCACTTGCCAGGATAGACACAAAACGCTGGAGTAACTCAGCGGGACAGGCAGCACCTCTGGAGAGAAGGAATGGGTGACATTTTGGGTCGAGACCCTTCTTCAGACCCGAAACGTCTCTCCAGAGATGCTGCCTGTCCCACTGAGTTACTCCAGCTTTTTGTGTCTATCTTCAGTTTAAACCAGCATCTGCAGTTCCTTCCTACGTATCACTTACCAGGCTATGCCCTACCCCTTCTTCTCATTTCCAGCTTTCTTCTCCCTTCCCCTCAACACTCCATCACCTGAAGAAGGTTCCTGCCCCGAAACATTGTCTATCCATTTCCTTCCACAGATGTTGACTAGCCCATTGAATTCCTCTATCACTTTGTCTTTCCAGCATCTGCCGTCTCTTGTGTCTGCACTAAGAACTCATTAAATTATGAACATAGCACGGGTGTCAGGGGTTATGGAGAGAAGGCAGGAGAGTGGGTTTGAGAGGGAAAGATAGACCAGTCATGATTGAATGGCGGAGTAGACTTGATGGGCCGAATGGCCTAATTCTGCTCCTATGAACTTATGAACTCGTTAACTTTGCATGCACTGAATGGTGGACAGCAAGATGCCAATGACAAGTGAACTTTGGAAAACACCACTGAGTTTAATCTAATTGAAGTAAAAAAAAGATTTACATCTGGAATGATATCAATAGATGCATGTTTGGCCTTGGGAAGCAGGTTTTAAATTGGGAAGTGTCCAGGAGAATTTCTATTGCACAGAATGACCTAGAAATGTTTGCTATCACATCTGAATCTGTGAAAAATCAATTTGGGTCCATGTGATTAAATTTCAAGGTCACTGATGTTTTTCCAAGTGAGTGACTTGGAATGGATTTGCTGAAGATGGCACCTCGGACCTTGTCCTGTGTGAACTTGAGAGACTGGGTTAGGAGAGTGTTTTTCCATCACTATGTTATATTGTCCAAACCTATCACTGTTCAGTAGTAAACTGCTTACTATCTCTGACGTGCTGATGATAACACAGTTTAGGTTTAGAGATACAGCACGGAAATAGGCCCTTTGGCCCACCGACTCCGCGCAGACCAACGATCCACGCACGTTAACACCTTCCTACACACACTAGGGACAATTTACAATTATACCAAGCCAATTAACGGGCAACCCTGTACGTACCCAGACTAGATGCAGGAAGATTGTTCCCGATGTTGGGGAAGTCCAGGACAAGGGGTCACAGTTTAAGGATAAAGGGGAAATCCTTTGGGACTGAGATGAGAAAAGCATTTTTCACACAGAGAGGTGAATCTCTGGAATTCTCTGCCACAGAAGGTAGTTGAGGCCAGTTCATTGTCTATATTTAACATAGAAACATAGAAACATAGAAATTAGGTGCAGGAGTAGGCCATTGGGCCCTTCGAGCCTGCACCGCCATTCAATATGATCATGGCTGATCATCCAACTCAGTATCCCGTACCTGCCTTCTCTCCATACCCTCTGATCCCCTTAGCCACAAGGGCCACATCTAACTCCCTCTTAAATATAGCCAATGAACTGGCCTCGACTACCCTCTGTGGCAGGGAGTTCCAGAGATTCCCGTTAAGAGGGAGTTAGATGTGGCCCTTGTGGCTAAAGGGATCAGGGGGTATGGAGAGAGGACAGGTACAGGATACTGAGTTGGATGATCAGCCATGATCATATTGAATGGCGGTGCAGGCTCGAATGGCCGAATGGCCTACTCCTGCACCTATTTTCTATGATTCTATGATTCCATGACTTTGGAATGTGGGCGGAAACCGATGATCTCGGAGAAAACCCATGCGGTCACAGGTAGAACCTACAAACTGTCTAGCCAGTACCCATAGTCGGGATCGAACCAGGATCTCCGGCGCTGCAAACGCTCTAAGGCAGGAACTCTACCTCAGTGCCGCCATGCAGTTAATGAACTTGTTCAGGAAAATTACTGCCTGCAGTACCTTCTGCAGTTTTAAAGCTACTTAATCTGAACCTGGTAATGATGGCATTGAAAATCCATACACATGAGTTTATGGGCTCTCCGCATGTGTTAATGGCTGTGTTGAACATCCACAAAAAGCAATTCATTATTACTAGATCCTATTGTTAATTGCTGGTCTAAAAATAATAGCTCACAGGATTGGCAGATGGTTGAGACAATGTCTGGCCATTACCAAATGTTGCCACAGTAGACTTTATAATCGAGATATAGCCCGATTAATTGCAAAATACTAGGCTAAATGCATATTTCAGATTTATAACTGCTTTCAAATGAGCAAATATTCAGAACATTTACTGTGTCCATTGGTAAAGGAAATCATTCCTGTTTGTTGGAGTATTCTATTAGCAGGGCCGGAAAACACTGTCAAAACATGGGGGGGGGGGGGACACAATTTCTCGGTGGCTGCTCTCACACACACACACACACACACACAAGGCTTCAGCCATGGGCACTGTGACTGTAACATCGGGAGCTGACCTGGTTGGTGACCGACTCCAAAGTCCAGCAACAGCAGCTTCGTCCGCCCCGAATCGTCGGGCTTAAATTGGCCCATTTGTGGGGCCTTTCATCGCCCGGCCCGGCTTAAAATCGGGACGCATTTTATTTTAAGCGAGCCTTGATTTTAAGCCACGCCAGGCGGTGAAAGGCCCTACGAAGGGGCCAATTCAGCCCTTAGAGAGCGTCTGATACCCACTTGAATCTTTCAAAAGCTACAATGTGATAAATATCACTTAAACAAATAAAACTGAAGCAAATAAAGACAAACAGAAGACCCAACCTTGGAGAGAGAGAGAAAGAGGGAGAGAGGGGGAGAGAGGGGGGAGAGAGGGGGAGAGAGGGGGAGAGAGGAGGGAAGAGAGAGAGAGGAAGAGGACGAGAGGAGAGGAGAAGAGAGAGAGAGAGAGGAGAGAGAGAGGTGACGGAGAGGAGACGAGAGAGAGATGAGAGAGAGAGGAGGCAGATTGAGGAGAGAGAGCAGAGAGACGACTAGAGAGAGAGAGAGAGGGCGAGAGAGAGAGAGATGTCGAGAGAGAGAGAGAACGAGAGATGAAGAGAGAGAGAGTAGAGCGAGAGAGGGCAGGAGGAGAGAGATGAGAGGAGAGAGAGCGAGGAGAGAGAGGAGAGAGAGGAGAGAGAGGAGAGGAAGGAGCGATGAGCGAGAGCGAGAGCGAGAGGAGGAGAGAAGAGACGAGGATGTAGAAGAGAGAGAGAGAGAGAGAGAGAGAGAGAGAGAGAGAGAGAGAGAGAGAGAAAAAAATAGTACTAAGTAACGTGTGACCGTGAATGAGGGACTTACCTGCAAGCCAGCCACGAAACCCGTTCGACTGGAGCCCTTAATGACCTGACCCATTTAAATCCGATACCCGTTTAAATCTTTCCCATCCATCAATACATCCAATTAGTTCAAATGGTAATTGTACCCGTATCAGACAGTTTTAAGAAATCCTCCGTGAATACCTTCAAGACTTGAAGGTCAAAACACAATTGGTGACACATCGTGTTAATATGATGTTAATAGAGACATTTAACACGCCCACTGTCTCGCAGAAAGCAGAGATTTTATTAGGTTTTTTTTCACCGAATTTCAAAATCCGAATTACAAAACTTGAGGGGGATTGTCCCCCACCTCTCAAAACATGGGAGGAACGTGTGTCCCCCATCCTCCCCTCCCAGGATTTCCACCTATGTCTATTATTATTCATGTCTGGACTATGGAAAGATGGTTCAGGACATTTGGAAAACAATAAACATAGAGCATGGAACACGACAGCACAAGGCAGGCCCTATAGCCCACATCACTTTAATTTAGAGATACAGCTCGGAAACATGCCCTTTGGCTCACCGAGTCCACACTGACCAGCGATCCCCGAACATTAACATTATCCTACACACACTAGGGACAATTTACAATTATACCAAGCCAATTAACCTCCAAACCTGAACGTCTTTGGAGTTTGGGAGGCAACTGGAGAACTCGGGAGAAACCCCTGCAGATCACGGGGAGAACGTACAAACTTCGTACCGACAAGCATCCGTAGTCAGGCTCAAACCTGGGTCTCTTACGCTGCAAGGCAGCATCTCTACCGCTGTGCCACCATGCCGCCACCAATGCCGAAAGTGACAGAAGTATTTGAATCAGCTGCCTGGCAGTTCCAATTGCTATCAACATCCGGGCGCTAGGAACAGCGGATGCTGGATTACAAAGAAATACACAAAGTGCTGGAGTTACTCAGTAGATCATTTGTTGCCTGACCAATGAGTTATTCCAGTACTTTGTGTTTTTACTTCTTCTATCCGCTATCACCTTGTGAGTCTACTTACCTGTGCGATATACCATTTGCCTAATAAAATAATATGAATGATGTTGGATCAATGCATTGAAGAAGAGCAGGCGATTCTTTATGGCAGATTTTAAGATGAGAGGGGAAAGATTTAAGCTGAGGTGGAAAGGACAAACACAAAGGGTGGTGGGTCCTGTCGGAGGAGGTAGTTGAGGTCGCAATGTTTAAGAAACATTTCAACAAGCACATGGATAGGACAGGTTTGGAGGAATATGGCCCAAACAATAGAAAATAGACAGTGGGTGCAGGAGTAGGCCATTCGGCCCTTTGAGCCACGTCCGCCATTCACTGTGATCATTGCTGATCATTCACAATCAGTACCCTGTTCTTGCCTTCTCCCCATATCCCTGGACTCCGCTATCTTTAAGTGCTCTATCTAACTTTCTCTTGAAAGCATCCAGAGAATCGGCCTCCACTGCCTCCTGAGGCAGAGAATTCCACAGATTCACAGCTCTCTGGGTGAAAAAGTTTTTCCTCATCTCCGTCCTATATGGCCTACCCCTTATTCTTAAACTGTAGCCCCTTGTTCTGGACTCCGCCAACATCGGGAACATGTTTCCTGCCTCTAGTGTGTCCAATCCCTTAATAATTTTATATGTTTCAATAAGATCCACTCTCATCCTTCTAAATTCCAGTGTAGACAAGCCCAGTCGCTCCATTCTTTCAACATATGAACGCAGGCAGGTGGGACCAGTGTAGATGGGACACGTTGGTCGGTGTGGGCAAGTTGGGCTGAAGGGCCTGTTTCCACACTGTAGAACTCTTTTAACATGACTCTATATTTCTTGCCCAGCCAACAATGATCAATTCTCCATTTTCCTTGATCTCCATCCCCTTTTCTCCCATTTGCACACCATCCACTTCCTTATCTCTGTGTCTCCCTCTCCCCTGACTCCAGTCTGAAGAAGTGTCTCGACCCGAAACGTTACCCATTCCTTCTATCCAGAGATGCGGCCTGCCCCACTGAGTTACCCCAGCATTTTGTATCCTCCTTGTAGAATTGAAATATATTCTTTGAACATCTTCGGCTTCTTTCTTACTTCACTGTGCTGAAGCAGCCTCTCTCTCAGGACCAGAATCACATCACTCTGATTATTTTTCTGGGGAAAGTATATGTTCCCTGTTGTGTCACATAATGGGAGCAATCATTCTGTGCACTCCAGCATTCAATTTATAAATCTTTGAAGTATTCTACTTATATAATGAAATACATGCAGCATCGTGATTTTTTTTTTTAGACTATTTGGTATTAATAATGTAAATTGTGTCAGGCTTGGGATGAGAGTTGGAACAAACTATATAAATACTACCCTCGTGGGCCACACATTTGTCTTAATGATTGCACCTCCAGCACCAGTGCTATTCAGCTCCAGCCAGGACAAAATGGCCCTTTTGATTCGCAATTTGTTTATCACCCCCAAATAGTCAGTCCCTTCTCCACAGGTATACCATAGCTGCAGTGAGCAGCAGCCATGTGAAAAAAAAACACTCTGGCGCATTGGCAATGGCACCTGACAAGCACACAACTTGTGTCCCATCTGGAAGGATAAGTATAGAAGGTGCTTGGGATCATAAGGTCGCGTGAAACAGGAGCAGCGAGGGCCATTGTGTCCCACAGGCCTGCTTCATGATTCAATAGGATCTTGGCTGAGCTGCTACACCAGTTCTCGGCCCTGTCCTCACATCCCCTGATAGAGTCATAGAGTCATTTTAGAGATACAGGTTCCGCGAGGAAACATGCCCTTTCGGCCCACCAGGTCCGCGCCGACCAGCGATCCCCCCACATTAACACTATCCTAAACCCACTAGGGACAATTTTTACATTTACCAAGTTAAGGAACGTACAAACCTGCACATCTTTGGAGTGTGTGTGAGGAAACCGAAGATCTCAGAGAAAACCCATGCAGGTCACGGGGAGAACGTTCTAAACTCCGTACAGACAGCACCCGTAGTCGGGATGGAACCCGGGTCTCGGGCGCTGCATATGCTGTAAGGCAGCAACTCTACCACTGCGCTATCATGCCGGCCTACAGTCATACAGCATGGGAACAGGCCCTTCGGCCCAACTTGTCCGTGCCGACCAAAGTGTGCCTTTGGAAGCTAGTCTCATTTGCCTGCACATAACCCATATCCCTCCAAATCTTTCCGATCCATGTAATTGCCCAAGTGTTTGTTAAGTGCCATTATAATACCTACCTCAACTATCTCCTCTAACAGCTCAGTCCATAGACTGTGTGAAAATGGTGTTCCTCCAGGAGTTCATGCTGTAGGAGCAGAATTAGGCCATTTAACCCATCAAGTCTACTCCGCCATTCAATCATAAATGATCTATCTTTCCCTCTCAACCCAATTAACCTGCCTTCTCCCCATTTCCCCTGACACCCTTACTAAGTTGACATGTGGTTGTTACTAGGTTAGAGAGCTGAACTTTCTAATATCTTTCTAACTTTCTAATATTGCGCCATCTGTCGGGACCCACTTACTTTGGGCGACAGATGGCACAATGGGCTAAGTGTTCGGCTGGCGACCGGAAGGTAGCCGGTTCGAATCCCGCTTGGAGTGCATACTGTCGTTGTGTCCTTGGGCAAGACACTTCACCCACCTTTGCCTGTGTGTGAATGTGTGTGAGTGATTGGTGGTGGTCGGAGGGGCCGTATGCGCAGAATGGCAGCCACGCTTCCGTCAGTCTGCCCCAGGGCAGCTGTGGCTACAGAAGTAGCTTACCACCACCGAGTGTGACTGAGGAGTGAATGAATAATGCGATGTAAAGCGCCTTGAGTATTAGAAAGGCGCTATATAAATCCCATCCATTATAATATCTAAAATTCTCTCATTCTTGCTCTGAATTAAATTGATATGTAAACTTTCACAGCCCTTTGATTGAAGACATTTCTCCCAGTTGGTCTATTTCTTGTTTTGAGACAGTGACTCCCAAGTTCCAACATAAGGTCATGTCATAAGGGATAGGAGTAGAATTAGGCCAATTCGGCCCATCAAGTCTACTCTGCCATTCAATCATGGCTGATCGATCTCTTCCTTGTAAACCCACTCTCATGCCTTCTCCCCATAACTTCTAACACCTGTACTAA
Source organism: Amblyraja radiata (assembly GCF_010909765.2). Classification (NCBI taxonomy): domain Eukaryota; kingdom Metazoa; phylum Chordata; class Chondrichthyes; order Rajiformes; family Rajidae; genus Amblyraja; species Amblyraja radiata. Next base: position 78,364,316 of record NC_045962.1, on the reverse strand, counting down.
TTATGAAAGAGAAAATCAGCTGGAGGAAATATCCTCTGTGTGTCCTTTTTATTGACTGGAAGATGCAGCATGGAAAGTGGCCCTTCAGCCCACTGAGCCTGCACCAGTGATCGATCACCCATTCACATTAATTCTGCTATCCCACTTTCTCATTCACTCCCTACACATTAGAGACAATTTAGGGACAAATTACAGAGGCCAATCAACCTATAAACCTGAAGGTACACAAAATTGCTGGGGAAACTCAGCGGGTGCAGCAGCATCTATGGAGCGAAGGATCCATAGATCCTTCGCTCCATAGATGCTGCTGCACCCGCTGAGTTTCCCCAGCAATTTTGTGTACCTTCGATATTCCAGCATCTGCAGTTCCCTTTTGAACACTGACAACCTATAAACCTGTATGTCTTTGGGATGTGGGAGGAAACACGAGCACCTGGTGGAAACACAGATGGTCAGAGGGAGAACATGCAAACTCCACAAAGACAGCAGGCCAGATTAGGATTGAACCTGGGTCTCTGGCACTATAAGACAGCAGCTCTACCAGCTGTCCCATTGTGCCTTCCACTCTGCGATTCTGTTAAACATTTCTCATATTTTGCATGTTTCAATTACGTTGCTACAACAAATTCTATAAAATCCATGCTCTTATATTTGGCAAACCCTCTTCCCCTGGAACATGTTTAGTTTAGTTTGGTTTAGTTTAATATATAATTCGGAAACAGGCCTTTCAGCCAATCGAGTCCATGTTGGCCAGCAATCTCCGTACACTAACATTATCCTACACACTAGAGACAATTTACAATTTTTACCAAAGCCAATTAACCTATGAACATTTGTTTGTGAAAGAACTGCAGATGCTGGAAAAATTGAAGGTAGACCAAAAAATGCAGGAGAAACTCAGCGGGCGAGGCAGCATCTATGGAGAGAAGAAATTGGCGAAGTTTCGGGTCAAGACCGTTCTTCAGACCTACCTAGCCTAACCTACGAACATGTACGTCTTTGGAGTGTGGGAGGATGCCAGAGCATCTGGTGAAAACCAATGCAGCCACAGGGAGAACATACAAACTCCGTACAGACAGCACCCTTAGTCAGTATCGAATAAGGGTCTCTGGGACTGTAAGACAGCAAGTCTACTGCTGTGCCAACATGTCGGAAAACTTTGTTGAAGCTTTGTGTGATCCCTCTATAAGCGTTGGATCTTTTTGGGTTATGGAGTCTGATAATTACTCGTTTCTAAGCTTCCCCCCAGTCTAGTTTCAGTAAAAACCCTGAATCAAGCACTTGAAACAACTATATTTTATTTTACCAAAAGCGCGACACAGATCACACACTGTACCTATCCCACCGCGGATTCGATCCTCGCGTCTGCCTGTTCATGCCCTCTAGACCTTGCTCAGACAGAGGCACTCCAGAAGTTTATGCATTCCTGAGCGCTCTTCCAGAAGATCGATGCTGAGCCTCGTGATCGCGGACTTTTATATGGGGGCCGAACTACATGGGGGTGGTCTCTCAATATCCCAATTACAGATATCGACTAACCCCATACATAACAGGCATTTCCCTAACACAATGATACAACAGTTCAATACATGATACGCACAACGGACTTCGAGATGAAGTCAACTTGGAAACATTTACCCTGATTAACAGAAAACCCAGACAAAGTTCAACACCTCACCTGGCAAAGTCAAACTCTGCAACATTATTTACAGGTGTATGTCTGGTTTGCAGCCATCCAATCCATTCTATGCACTTTGCACCAGATTGACAGGGTTTGCAGAGCTTCCCATTCTTTACTTGCAAATTGTATCTAAGTTCTTGGTTCTTGGTTCTCGGTTACTTGGTCCTCCAAAATATTCCAACTGGAATTTAAACTGGAGGTGGTGAAGAGAGGGATTAAGCCAGAAAGGGTTATTGGGACACTCTGGCACCTCTTCACAGCCTGTCCAGCTCTGCAGAGAGTAATTCCATATTTGACCAAATCTCCCAGCAACCCTGAAACTTAACCCCATTTTGAAGTCCTAGCTGGACAATTTAGCTAGGATTAACAAGTCCAATGTTCACAGCACTTCAGTTAAAGTCTCACTAAAGCCCTAGGAAGCTGTAATAAGACATATTTCCTCTTGTACTCAAATCTGCTGGTAATAAGAACAATTGGCATCATTTTCAAGTTATCCTTCATATATTTTGGCTGGTCTTCTGGATTAAACTTCCTGGAATTTTCGTCATTACAAAGGTTGACTGGATCAAGAGAAATCAAGAACCAGAGGAAATAGGTTTAAGGTGAGGGGGGAAAGATTTGCTAGGAACCTGAGGGGCAAAGGGTGTTAGATGTATGGAACGAGCTGCCAAAGGAAATAGTTGAAGCAGGTACTATCGCAAAGTTAAAATAATAATTAAGGACAAGTACATAGATAGGATAGGTTTAGAGGGATATGGGCCAAACATAGGTAGGTGGGACTAGTATAGATGGGGCATGTCAGTCGGCATGGGCAAGTTGGGCTGAAGGGCCTGTTTCCATGCTGCATGATTATATGATTCTATGACGTTATGACTGCTCACTGCCCTTACTTCAGGGTTATCTTGGAGCAAACACAAATGCTGACCTGATCAATGACTCCCATAACACATAAGTTTAAAAAAAATTCAAAATATAAATGTTGAAATGGGATGCAATTAAAATGGAAGCATTTTATCCAGATCAAGAATAAACCACAAGCAAAATATAGAAGCATAAAAAAACAGTGTTTGCTAGAAATATGATATTATTAGAAAAAAAAGAAAATGTTGGAGATACTCACCACATCAGGCAACATTTGTAAAGAGAGCCACAATGTGCTGGAGTCAGCGGGTCAGGCAGCATCTTTGGAGAAAAAGGACAGGTGACATACCGCGTTGGAATCCTTCTTCAGACTTCACATCTTCAGATTTGGAAAGAGATTTCAGGTTATCGGCCTTTCTTCAGAACAGATGGAAGTCTGTGAAAATTTTATAATATAGTAATTTTCTTTCCTCAAGCACTACATCTTAGGAGACTTGCTTGATTGATACTTCTACGTTCAGTTTTAGTGTGGGATATCAATGCACAGCAAACCGTAGGTTGTTAATCCTCTTTCTCAGTCTTACCAAGAAGTAAATTCATGGTGGAGGGCTCTACCCGAGCCAGCTGCCTGCCCCTTTTCCGGGTTTACGTCCATGCCCGGGTGGGATTAGAAAGGGAATACGCCCTGTCTGCGGGCACCCTGAGGGAGTTCCGGGACCGCTGGGCTCCGCAGGGTGTTGAATGTATCCTCAATAAGGATTGTATCATAGTTGTATAGTAGTTTATTACATGTTTGTATTGTATTATGGTGGTGGGTTCTGGCTTGTTTTATTGTAGTGTAAATATTATTTTTAATAATTGAATAAATATTTTTGATTAAAATAAAAAAAGAAAAAAAAAAAGAAGTAAATTCATATCCATGGCTGCAAAATGCCTATTGGCTGTAGTCTAAGAAAGTAGACAAAGCATTGCCTCTGAGACTGCAGGGGTGATAAAGAACAAGCAATTAATCTTGATGACATTTAAACTTTAAGGTTAACATTTAACAGTGACAATCTGAAACCAGTATAGTATACAGCTTGCTTGGGATTCTTTTTGCTCCGTGCTTGTATGCATATCTCTTGTCTGTTAGTTCCATCTGAAAAGCAATTGTACTGTTATGAATGCTACATGTTTTGATAAGAGCTGACCTAGCAGCACACAGCTGGTATAGAGACCAGTTATAATTCATACTGCCCAGCCATTGAACAGCTAGATGCACGAGAGTGTCTAAAACGATAAGGGTAAGAGTTACCTGATAGCGAGAAGATATTAGTGCATTTTCTTCCCATTGTGTCGGAGTTTATTAGGTGGGATCTCAAAGGTGTTAAACCCTGCATGTATCGGATTTTGTCACTTCAATCACTTGAAATGTCACGGTCGAGTGACTGAGTGGCAATGGGTAGGACTGAGGAGATCGCCCCCCAAATTCAGGACCTGGACTACACTATGCCCCTGTCCCACTTAGGAAACCTGAACGGAAACCTCTGGAGACTTTGTGCCCCACCCAAGGTTTCCGTGCGGTTCCCAGAGGTTGCAGGTGGTTGCCGGAGGTTGCAGGTAGTGGAAGCAGGTAGGGAGACTGACAAAAACCTCCGGGAACCGCACGGAAACCTTGGGTGGGGCGCAAAGTCTCCAGAGGTTTCCGTTCAGGTTTCCTAAGTGGGACAGGGGCATTAGACTCCTCCAATACAAAATAATAGATAAATGTGGAAGAAAAGGGTGGCACGGTGGTGCAGGCGGTAGAGTTGCTGCCTTACAGCGCCAGTGACGTGGTTTCGAACCTGACAGCGGGTGCTTGTCTGTATGGAGTTTGTACGTTCTCCCCGTGACCTGCGTGGATTTTCTCCGAGATCTTCGGTTTCCTTCCACACTCCAAAGACGTACAGGTTTGTAGGTTAATTAGCTTGGTATAAATCTAAATTGATCCCTCGTGCGTGTAGGGCAGTGTTAATGTGCAGGGATCGCTAGTCAGTGCGGGCTCAGTGGGCCGAAGGGGACTGTTTCCCCTCTGTATCTCTAAACTAAATGAAAATAATTCATTGATTTATCAAATTCCTTCTCAACTAAGCTGAAAAAATAACATTTTAGTTTCCACTGCCCAGGTGTTAATCCCTCCGCGGAAATTTCCCATTGAATATTAAACTTTGTTCTCATTCCCAAGGTTTCAGTCCATTTGCGAGGTTCCTCTTTGATGATACTGTAAGTAAGCAGTAAGTAAGCTAACTTCAAAGATTGTTATCAACAACACCTTGCTCTGTTTCTTCATCACTCCCCTTGAACCAAACCATATATGTATGTTGAAATAAGGAACTGCAGATACTGGTTTACCAAAAGAAAAGACACAAAGTGCTGGAGCAACTCCAGATTGGTCTCGACCCGAAACGTCACCTATTCCTTTTCTCCAGAGATGCTGTGTTGACACATTGAGTTACTCCAGCTTTTTGTGTCTATCTAAGGTTTAGAAGGATATGGGACAAATGCAGGAAATCGGGACAAGCTTAGATGGGGTATCTTGATCAGCATGGTTGACCCAAAGAGCCCGTTTCCTTGTTTTATGACTATAGTATAGAAGTTGGGAGGATGTAGTTGTATAAGACGTTGGTGAGACTGCACTTATCATAATGTGTTCAGTTCTGGACACCATGTTATATGAAAGATATTGTCAAGCTTCATAAGTTTCAAAGAGGATTTACGCGGATGTTGCCAGGACTAGAGGGTGTGAGCTATAGGGAGAGGTTGAGTAGGCTGGGTCTCTATTCCTTGGAGTGCAGGAGGATGAGGGGTTGCCGATTTTTTCGGCGACTGCTGGCAGTCTCCGCTGGATTTTGAAATGTTCATAATCCAGTGGCGACAAAAAAAATGTTGCGACTCCTGAGGAAACACCGCGCGTCAATACGTCATCACGCCGCTTCACGCCAAATCACGCCGCAACGTTTTCGGTGACCTGATACATCAGTCAATGATGCCGGCAGTCACCAAATAAATCGGCAAGTAGGACAGGCCCTTTACTCTCCTTCCCCAGATTCGGGCTATTTCTTCTATCATTACATTAAAAAAATCTAAATACTGTGTTCAACTTACAGTTGAGATTCACGCCTTGTTGAAAACCCAATCTCCGAGGCACTAATTGTTCAGTGAGGGATAACTCTTGCTGAACTAATATTACAATCAGACTTTATTAAGCAGCAGAATAGGTTCAAGATCTTGGGCGGCCTATCTTGCTCCTATTTCATAAGTTCATGTGAGCGGTATAAAGTTGGAAGAAATGTTCACACCATGACCAATCAGAGCAATTAATTAATCCATGAATATTTCTACTGCTTTATGGTCTTCTCTAAAATAATACCCAAAGGTTACAAGAACCAGTTTATGGAAATATTTAAAAGGAAAAAATGGCTAATGACATATTTCAACAAATTCAATTCAACTTTGTTATCCACACTTTTGTTATTTAAGATTTGATTTAAGGTCATAATGAGAAAGTTTAAAGATTTAAAAGTTACAAAATGGATTCAGCTGTAGATTTAGAAGCAGTAACTGAATGCTTTCACCTTTCTCCTATTAAACTAGCAAGGCCAACAAAGATGTTTTTGCCATTCATCCATAACACTAGCGAGATAACAGCACAACTCCATGAGTGTTTTCCAAATATGATATCAGCATCAGGAGAATGTTCAGACCCTTGTTGTACTCTATAAGATTATAATGTGCATCAACTAGGTAAAAAGAAACAAATGCTTGATCTGCAGAAAAATAGCTTCTTCAGCATGACCGAATATGGGCTAACCTTTCCTCTCTCACAAGAACCTGTCAATCTTAACAGGCAAGAGGCTGTACAATGCTCTGAAAGATTAAGTATTGCTGAATCGCTGATTATTGGGGTATAAATATATCTGATTGAACATTACCTCTTTGTGTGGGGATAGAGTGACTCTGTATTGTCTGTATTTTACATACTGTAAGAGTGACGGTCCACACCCGCCTGGCGAAATAAAAATTTTACTACTTGAAGTAAAAACAAACCTGAACAATAAGGTCAGAAGAGATAGGCGCATAATTAGGCCATTCGGCCCATCAAATTGCACCACCATTCGATCATGGCTTATCTATCTCTCCCTCCTAACCCCATTCTCCTGCCTTCTCCCCATTACCCTTGACACCCGTACTAATCAAGAGTCTATCTATCTTTGTCTTAAAAATAAAAATTACACAGATTCACCACCGTCTGACTAAAGAAATTTCTCCTCAACTCCTTCCCATAGGAACGTCCTTTAATTCCGAAGCTATGGCCTCTGGTCCAAGACTCTCCGACTAGTGGAAACATCCTCTCCACATCCACTCCATTCAAGCCTTTCACTATTCGGCATGTTTCAATGAGGCCTCCCCTCATCCTTCTAAACTCCAGCGAATACAGGCCCAGTGTCATCAAACACTCATCATAAGTTAACCCACTCATTCTTGGGGTCATTCTTGTAAACCATTCTCTGGACCCTCTCCAGAGCCAGAACATCCTTCATCAGAAATGGTGCCCAAAATTGCTCACAATACTCCAAATGTATCCTGACCAGCATCTTATAGAGCCTCAGCATTACATCCCTGTTTTTGTATTCTAGCCCTCTAGAAATAAATGTCCTCTAGCATTGCTATATTTAAGAATAAGGGGTAAGCCATTTAGAATGGAGACAAGGAAACACTTTTTCTCACAGAGAGTTGTGAGTGTGTGGAATTCTCTGCCTCAGAGGGCGGTGGAGGCAGATTCTTTGGATGCTTTCAAGAGAGCTGGATAGGGCTCTTAAAGTTAGCGGAGTCAGGGGATATATTTGGAAAAGGCAGGAACGGGGTACTGATTTGTGGATGATCAGCCATGATCACATTGAATGACGTTGCTGGCTCGAAGGGCCGAATGGCCTACTCCTTCACTTATTGTCTATTGTCTATTGTCTATTGTCTATTGTCTATTGCGTTTGTCTTCCTTACTACCTGAGATTTCTCTGATCTCTTCTTTACTTTTATCACATGCTCCACTTCTATAAATCCTTTTTTGCCTCTCTCCCTAGTGTCCAGTGATGTCCCTCATCATATTATGTCGTCTATGTTGATACTTCAGCACATTTCTGGTCTGCAGAGGATGCTACAAGGTAAAATAACAAGCATAAGTATTGCCGGCTGAGTGAACATTGAATTTCAAACCAAATTCAATTAAGCTACATGAAATATTTCATTTTATTATTAGTGCTGATGTCATTGGGCATTGTGGCTGAAATCAAAGCTTTGAAATATAACGCAAAATATCATTGGCTTAATAGCAGTACAGATAAATTATTAATAACGATAAATAATATATTTGTGCTATCATTCCTTAAATGGTGACAGAATGTTGATATTGCTATATCTTTATCATTAACTATTATTTGTAATACATTCATGTTTATGATTTAAAAGGATGTTATTACCTTTTTGTTTTTGGAATATTAATGACACTCAATACGGGCAGTCAGCAAATTAATTTTGCAGCAAAATGTATATAAATATTCAGCAGTTCATCTCCTGTTGCTGCCATCAAAGATAAATTGAATACATTGAAATCAGTGATTAGTCATGTTCTTCTTATTAAATACTTCCATATACTGGTTCATGTAATCTTCAGACATTATATTGCAGAAGACCATAAAGTAGCAGAAATATTCATAGACATAGAAACATAGAAATTAGGTGCAGGAGTAGGCCATTCGGCCCTTCGAGCCTGCACCGCCATTCAATATGATCATGGCTGATCATCCAACTCAGTATCCCGTACCTGCCTTCTCTCCATACCCTCTGATCCCCTTAGCCACAAGGGCCACATCTAACTCCCTCTTAAATATAGCCAATGAACTGACCTCGACTACCCTCTGTGGCAGGGAGTTCCAGAGATTCACCACTCTCTGTGTGAAAAAAGTTATTCTCATCTCGGTTTTAAAGGATTTCCCCCTTATCCTTAAGCTGTGACCCCTTGTCCTGGACTTCCCCAACATCGGGAGCAATCTTCCTGCATCTAGCCTGTCCAACCCCTTAAGAATTTTGTACATTTCTATAAGATCCCCTCTCAATCTCCTAAATTCTAGAGAGTATAAACCAAGTCTATCCAGTCTTTCTTCATAAGACAGTCCTGACATCCCAGGAATCAGTCTGGTGAACCTTCTCTGCACTCCCTCTATGGCAATAATGTCCTTCCTCAGATTTGGAGACCAAAACTGTACGCAATACTCCAGGTGTGGTCTCACCAAGACCCTGTACAACTGCAGTAGAACCTCCCTGCTCCTATACTCAAATCCTTTTGCTATGAAAGCTAACATACCATTCGCTTTCTTCACTGCCTGCTGCACCTGCATGCCCACTTTCATTGACTGGTGTACCATGACACCCAGGTCTCGCTGCATCTCCCCTTTTCCTAGTCGGCCACCATTTAGATAATATTAATTATCATGGATTAATTAATGGATCCATTTGGTCATAATATGAACATTCCTTGCAACTTTATACCACACATGTGAACGTGAATTAGGAGCAAGAGTAGGCCACCGAATTTCTTGAAGTTGTTCCACTGTGTAATAAGATTGGGTTCAAATATTAGTTCTGTATTCCCACATGACCCTGGCAGTGAGATGTGAAGCCAAAATACCCTTTTTTTTACCATTGATTGGCAGTATCAAGTCCCAATCAGATGTGGTACAATGTTTTGCATTAGTGTCAAATTCAATAACCCCAATACCAATCGTACTGAACCTACTTGAATGGTCAATATATTACTACATGGTCAAGATGAAATTATCTGCAATATCTTCTTGCAAGGCAAGGATGCTTTGACAAGCAAATTGGCATTTTAAGAGGAGATCCAAAGAGAGATGGTTCAATGTTGAAAACAAAGAACTGCATATGATGATTTACACCAAAGGTAGACACAAAGAACTGGAGTGACTCAGCGGGTCAGGCAGCTTCTCTGGAAGTTGGTGAATCTATGGAATACATTGCCAAGAAGGTTGTGGGGACCAAGTCAATGGATGTAATCAAGGCAGAGATCGATCAATTCTTGATTAATCCAGGTGTCAGGGGTTATGGGGAGAAGGCAGGAGAATGAGGTTAAGAGGGAAAGATAAATCAATCATGTTTGAATGAAGGAGTAGACTTGATGGGCCGAATGGCCTAATTCTACTCCTAGCACCTGTGAATGTATGAATAAGGATGCATGACGTTTCGGGTCGGGACTGACTGAAACGTCACCCATCCTTTCGCATCCTGACCCGCTGAGTTACTCCAGCATTTTGTGTCTATCTGAGGGATGGTTCAAGCTCTATTTGGTCAGCTCAGGGTGACTGAATTTAACAAGAAAGAGATTGCCAACAACTGACACCTATCAAGCCAAGTCAAGTAAAGTCAGTCAGGTCAGATTTATTCGTCATGTGCATAATAAAGTGCAGTGAAATGAACTTGCCAGCAGCGGTACAATAAAAAACACAAAGAACACATAGACACAATAAAAAATTTAACACAAACATCCACCACAGCATTCATCACTGTGGTGATAGGCACAAAGTTCAGTCAGTCCTCCTTCATTTTCCCTCGTGGTCGGGACCACAACCTTCCGCAGTCGCCGCTGCGGGTGACCAGAAGTGCAGACAAGGTAAGTCCTGAATCGGTGCTTCCCTACCGGAGAGAGCGGCTTCAAGATGCTGTAGGCCGCAGGCCGGCGGTCGAAGATCTAAAGTCCCCGCCGCGCCGCAATTAGAAGCACCGCAGACCGCAGGGCCGGTGGCCGGAGCTCTTCTCCAGGGATCCCCGGCGAGGGATTCCGCTCTGGATGGTAAGTCCCCGTCGCGCCCGTGGTTGGAAGTAGTCTGCGGGCCTGCGGTCGGAGCTCTTCTCCTCCGGGGTCCCCAACGAGTATTCCCAGGCTCCGGACGCCACGCCAGCTGGAGCTCCGCAGACCGCGGCTTCAATAGACAATAAACAATAGGTGCAGGAGTAGGCCATTCGGCCCTTCGAGCCAGCACCGCCATTTAATGTGATCATGGCTGATCATCCACAATCAGTACCCCGTTCCTGCCTTCTCCCCATATCACCTGGCTCCGCTATTATTAAGAGCCCAATCTAGCTCTCTCTTGAAAGCATCCAGAGAACCCGCCTCCACCACCCTCTGAGGCAGAGAATTCCACAGACTCACAACTCTCTGTGAGAAAAAGTGTTTCCTCGTCTCCGTTCTAAATGGCTTACCCCTTATTCTTAAACTGTGGCCCCTGGTTCTGGGCTCCCCCAATATCGGGAACATGTTTCCTGCCTCTAGCGTGTCCAAACCCTTAACAATTTTATATGTTTCAATGAGATATCCTCTCATCCTTCTAAACTCCATAGCGTACAAGCCTAGCCGCTCCATTCTCTCAGCATATGACAGCCCCGCCTTCCCGGGAATTAACCTTGTAAACCTATGCTGCACTCCCTCAATAGCAAGGATGTCCTTCCTCAAATTAGGGGACCAAAACTGCACACAATACTCCAGGTGTGGTCTCACTAGGGGTCTGTACAACTGCAGAGGACCTCTTTGCTCCTATATTCGACTCCTCTTGTTATAAAGGCCAACATGCCATTCGCTTTCTTCACTGCCTGCTGTACCTGCATACTTACTTTTATAGACTGATGAACAAGGACCCCCAGATCCCGTTGTACTTCCCCTTTTCCCAACTTGACGCCATTTAGATAATAATCTGCCTTCCTGTTTTTGCTACCAAAGTGGATAACCTCACATTTATCCACCTAAAACTTCATCTGCCATGCATCTGCCCACTCCCCCAACCTGTCCAAGTCATCCTGCATTCAGGCTGCCGCGGGCCAGTGAATGGAGCGCTCCCTTCCGGCGAACCCCGGCGAGGGCTCCTCCGCTCCACAATGAAAAAGTCCACGCTGCGCCCGCTGCTGGAGCCCTGGGCGCATCTCCGGGAAAGGCCGCACCGATCCTTTGTGTTAGGCCGCGAGGGAGGCGACATGGAAAAAGTTGCCTCTCCGTGGAGGAGGCGACCAAAGTGGTTTCCCCCTTACATCCCCCCCCCCACACAAGACACACGAGAAACATTAAAAACACACATTGGGACATACTATGTGGTGGTTGGTGAGAGTATGGGGTTGTTGTGGGGTATGCTGAGGGAAAATCCGCAAGTTTTCAGGTATATTTAATAATCTTCTGAAATCAGTGAAAAAACTGTGTGAGATATGCTGAGATTATTTCATCTATTCAACATCATTTTTGAGAGTAACAAAACCCACAGCCAATGGAAGATAGACCAGAAATGCTGGAGTAACTCAGCGGGACAGGCAGCATCCCCCAGAGAAGGAATGGGTAACATGACCATGTAGTAATATATTCGGGTCGACACTTTGGGTCAAGTCTGAAGAAGGGTCTCAACCCAAAACGTCACCCATTCCTTCTCCCCAGAGAAGCTGCCTGACCCGCTGAGTTACTCCAGCATTTTGTGTCCATCTTCGGTTTAAACCAGCATTACGTGAATTGGAGGAGCAGCACCTCATATTTCGCTTGGGCAGTTCACACCCCAGCAGTATGAACATTGACTTCTCAAATTTCAGGTAGTCACGGCTTTCTCCTCCCCTTCCCAGCTCTCCCTAAACCCACTGTCTCCACCTCTTCCTTTCTTCTTCCCGAACCCCCCCCACCCTCACAACAGTCTGAAGAAGGGTCTCGACCCGAAATGTTGCCTATTTCCTTTGCTCCATAGATGCTGCCTCACCCGTTGAGTTTCTCCAGCATTTTTGTCTAATATCGAATCAATTATCAGTTATCCTACGTAAACCAGACTATCTTAGTGCAACATCAGAAGTCTGTGGAGGCCACGTCAATGGATATTTTTAAGGCAGATATAGAAAGATTATTGATTAGTATGAGTGTCTGGGGTTATGGGGAGAAGGCGGGAGAATGGGGTTAGGAGGGAGAGATAGATCAACTATGATTGAATGGTATAGTAAACTTGATGGCCCAAATGGCCTAATTCTGCTCCTATCACATGAACTTATCAAAGTATGCAGAGAACCCATAGAAGACAATATCCATGTCTGTAAGAGTCAGAAAAAAATGAAAAACTATTGGCCTCTCCATTGTTTCAGATCATTCAGACTGTCATATGAGGAAAGATTGAAAAGACTAGGCTTGTATTCACTGGAGTTTAGAAGGATGAGGGGGTATCTTATAGAAACATATAAAATTATAAAAGGACTGGACAAGCTAGATGCAGGAAAAATGTTCCCAATGTTGGGCGAATCCAGAACCAGGGGCCACAGTCTTAGAATAAAGGGGAGGCCATTTAAGACTGAGGTGAGGAAAAATCTTTTCACCCAGAGAGTTGTGAATTTGTGGAATTCCCTGCCACAGAGGGCAGTGGAGGCCAAATCACTGGATGGATTTAAGAGAGAGTTAGATAGAGCTCTAGGGGCTAGTGGAATCAAGGGATATGGGGAGAAGCCAGGCACGGGTTATTGATAGGGAACGATCAGCCATGATCACAATGAATGGCGGTGCTGGCTTGAAGGGCCGAATGGTCTCCTCCTGCACCTATTTTCTATGTTTTCTATGTTTTCTATTTTCATCATATAAAGTCCTAATAAATACCAATAGGTAGGAATAGTGCAACATATATTAGATCTCCATTAACAGACACATCTGAGAATTGTGCATACAATTCAAAAACAGTTTAACTAAGCATTTTATTCTCTTTATTAAAACCGTATGGAATGCTTCAGATTTTTAGGTTTAGTTTTAGAGATACAGCATTGAAACTGCCCCTACGGCCCTCCGAGTCCAGCCAACCAACAATCCCCGTACACTAGTACTATCCTACACACTAGCGACAATTTACAATTTTTACCAATGCCAAATTAACCTACAAACTTGTACGCCTTTGGAATGTGGGAGGAAACTGGAGCAGCCAGAGAAACCCAAGTGGTCACAGGGAGAACTTACAAACTCCGTACATACAGAAACCTGTAGTCAGGATTGAACCCGGGTCTCTGGCGCTGTGAGGCAGCAACTCTACCGCTGCGCCACCGTGCCACCCTTAGTTAACTAATTAGTTAAGGCAAGTCGAATTTTTGTCATATGCACAAGTCTAGTAAGGTACAGGTACAATTAACTGATTAAACTGGTAAACACACTAAAGGGCCTGTCCCACTTACGCGATATTTTCGGCGACTTGCCGGCACCGGTCATTAGTCGCAAGCAGGTCGCCGAAAAATGTCAAAATGTTGAAAATCCAGCGGCAACCAGAAAAAGGTGGGTGATTACTCACGAGCAAACAGGCGTCACCCCGCGACATGTCGCCTGTATGGTCGTGAGTAGTCGCCCAAACAGTCGTACCTTTTTCTGGTTTTCAACATTTTGAGAATTTTAGGTGACCTGCTGCGACTATGACGGGTGCCGACAAGTTGCCAAAAGTATCGCGTAAGTGGGACAGGCCCTTTACTAATTCAGCACTTCATTTCAGATTAAGTAATTTATGTGTAACGTGTACCCAAATATATTCTGATTTCAAACAAAATAGTATATTTTTCTTTTCACTTCGATCATCAATAACCCTGCAGAATATGCTTTTGTTTAATAAACGTTTTCTCTAATGTTATAGATCAAATAGTTGACAGGCGGCTAAATCTTTTCTTGTTCACTTTTCACAGTTGTATATCAACTGCATTGAAGGTTGTCTAAATAAATATTAATAACATGCTTGCAGGTACTTGGAAGAGGTTCAAAGTTATTAAAACTGTTTATAGTTGAATATTAATAATCAAAATTGAAGCGTTAGGTGTACTGAAGGTCAAGCTTCCGAACCTGTGGGGTTTTAAATATTTATCATAATGGATTTTCCTTTTGCAAATTAAACCTTAGTCCCATCTCCCCTCACAGGTTGTTGTGAAGAATTGTTCGTATATGAAGATGAACAAAAGAGCTAGCTCTACAAAGGGTCCATTCCATGGTCCCAGTTCCTCCGACTCTGTTTTCTTTGCTCTGTTGACGAGACTCTCAACATACTTGTCCTGAGGAAATCAGGAAACGATTTGGGTTAACAAATGATCCCAGGAGTGATTGGGTTAACATATGATAAGTGTTTGATGGCACTGGGCCTGTACTTGCTGGAGGTTAGAAAGATGTGAGTGGACCTCATTGAAACTTACCGAATAGTGAAAGTCCTGGACAGATCGAACGCGGAGAGTATATGAAGGAACTGCAGATGCTGGTTTAAACCAAAGATAGACACAAAAAGCCGGAGTAACTCAGCGGGACAGGCAGCATCTCTGGAGATAAGGAATGGGTGACGTTTCGGGTCGATACCCTGCTTCATACTGATGTCGGGGGTGGGGGGGGGGGGGGGGGGGGGGGGGGGGGGGGGGAGATAGATTGATAAGGAAGTGTGAAGGTGTGAAAACAGGGCAAAGGGAATGGAGATCAAGGAAAATGTAGAATAGATTGTTGTTACCTGGGAGAGGGTACCCACAAAGCAAACAGAGATAAAATGTCAGTAGAGATATTCAGACTGTTCAGAGAACTGGGAAGGTGGAGAGGTAAAGGTAGAGACTTGAATGTGGAGACGATGTTTCCACTAGTGGGAGAGTCTATGACCAGAGGCCATAGCCTCCTAATTAAACAACATGCCTTTAGGAAGGAGATGAGGAGGAACTTCTATAATCAGAGTGTGATGAATCTGTGGAATTCATTGCTACAGATGGCTGTGGAGGATACATCATTGGATATTTTTAAGGTGGAGATAGACAGATTCTTGATTAGTATGGGTGTCAGGGATTATGGGGAGAAGGCAGGAGAATGGAGTTGAGAGGGAAAGATAGATCAGCCATGATTGAATGGCGCAGTAGACTTGATGGGCCAAATGGCCTAATTCTGCTCCACGAACTAATGACGATTTTATGAGGTGACTCCTTGCTTTCTGAACCGTAGCTTCCTTCCACCATGGTCAACAGAGTCCTTGAACGCATCTCATCTATTATGCACAGTTTTGCTCTCACCCCTTCTCCTCATGGACCGAGCTAGACTAGAGATTTAATTGTCCACACTTCCCATGCCCACTTGCCTCCCTTCACAATGGAGCGGCATACACGTGTGAAAAAAATTCACCCGCATATCTCTTTTAATCTTACTCCATTATGAACAGGCAACCTGGTGATTTCAGTGGCACACACCAGCCAGGTAGAGTTTGAGTTTAAAGAATTGCCCAGTAAAAATCTGAGATGAGGTATAATACTTAACATATAAACTTAAGAATGTATGAAATGGTCGCAGGAGAAGGTCATACAGGCCTCCAAGCCAGTTCTGCAGCTCATTAAGATCATGGCTGATAGAGTCAGAAAATAATAGAGCATAGAAACAGCCCCTACAGCCTACAATGGTGATGCTGGCCATTCGGTTTCTATCGTAACTAATTCCATTTTCCAGCACAATGCATAACCTTCTATTCCAAGGCAATCCATGTCCATATTTTTAGCTTAGTTTAGTTGAAAGATGCAGCACGGAAACAGGCCCTTCGGCCCTTCTGCACCGACTAGCGATCCCTGCACATTAACGCACATTAGGGACAATTTACACTCATACAAAGCCAATTAACCTGCAAATCTGTATGTCTTTGGAGTGCGGGAGGAAAGATCTCAGAGAAAACCCACGTGGACACGGGGAGAACGTACATACTCTGTACAGACAGCACCTGTAGTCGGGATCAAACCCGAGACCCCGGCGCTGTCAGGCAGCAACTCTTCAGCTGTACCACTGTGTCTCCCTATTTTCTTAGATATTGTGAAAGATTTCGCTTCCACCACTCGCGCCTGTTATGTTCCAAATTTCCACTTCCATAGCACTATTTTCCTGCACTGTCCCCATTTCCCTTGATTCCCTTAATTTTCCAGAAACCCCATTAAGATCATAACTCTTTTTTTTTTTTTTTTTTTTTTTTTTTTTTTTTTTTTTTTTTTATTAGAAGTACGGTAAATTACAATAACACACAACACATATATCTTAATACATTTTTTGTACCGCTTCATTTTTTTTTTTTTTTTTAAAGCTTTAAGAAAAAGATAGAAGTAAGGAAAGTAAAGAAGGTGCGCAAGAGTTGTGAAGTGCAGAAGAGTGTTGGGAAAAGAAAGCCCCTTAGAAAAGAAGTTAGAGAAGGAAGTAAGTAAGAAAGTAGACCCTAGAAAAGAAAGAAAAAGAAAGTAAGGACAATCGCTCTATTATAACATTAAACTCCGCAGAAAGACTACCAACCAAGTCTGTTTTTGTTGTTTTATCTCCCAATGCCAGGTCCTGATACCATTTATTTATTTATTTATTTATTTAAAATTACTATTGCACCTCATGCTTGTAATAGGTCCATAAACGTAGACCACGTCTTTTGGAATTGGTTTGCTTTATCTGCTAAGAGGAATCTCATCTCTTCCAGATGTAATGTTTCAAACATATTTGATATCCACATTTTTATTGTTGGTGTGGGCTCTCCTTAGAAGTAATTTGTGCTCCCAGTTCCTCTTGTTCCCTCAGTTCTAATTGTGGTAGGTTACAGTTATCTAGAAATTCTGAAATTTTATTATTGTCTATTAACGTTTTAGATGTGTATAGATTCTGGTAAAATTGAGCAAATCTTTTATTGATATCCTTGGGTAATGTTAATAATTCCCCTCTATCTGATTTAATCTTTAATATTGCATTCTCTTTTTCCCGTTTTTTCAGTTGGCGTGCTAAAAGTTTGTGGGGTTTATCCCCGAATTCGAAGTGTTCTTGTTTTGTAATTTGAAATAATGTTATAACTTTCTCTGACAGTAATTTATTTAGCTTGAATTTCAATAATAGGATTTTATTATGTTTATCCATAGTTGGATCTTTAGCATTATCTGTATCTAATTGTTTTATTTGTTCTTCTAAATGTCTTTGTTCATTCTTATTCTTTTTATTTTGATAAGCTTGAAATGAAATAATGACTCCTCTAATAAATGCTTTGAAGGATTCCCATAATAGCGTGGGGGATATATCTGGTGTATCATTTATCTCAAAAAATAGGTCCATCTGTTTTTTTAGATATATACTCCCTTGTGGGTCTTTTAAAATTTGCGAGTTAAACCTCCAGAACGATTTAT
Source organism: Amblyraja radiata (assembly GCF_010909765.2). Classification (NCBI taxonomy): domain Eukaryota; kingdom Metazoa; phylum Chordata; class Chondrichthyes; order Rajiformes; family Rajidae; genus Amblyraja; species Amblyraja radiata. The sequence goes on along the minus strand of NC_045962.1, from coordinate 78,346,567 downwards.
TCATAGACATTCCTTCTAGTTTTAAAACAAAAGTTAGCGGGGAGTGGTCTGAGATCGCATTAGTGTGGTATTTAGGGTTCATAGTGTGCGGAATTAATTTTGTATCCACAAGAAAATAGTCTATCCGTGAGTATGTTTTATGCACCGTTGAATAAAACGAATAATCCCTTCCCGTCGGGTTTGCAATCCTCCACACATCTACTATATTTGTGTTTTCCATATATGTATGTAAAAGTTCACTGGTTTTAGATTTCCTATTACCTTTTTGTTTTTGCATCGATTTATCTAGATAAGGGTCTAAAACACAGTTAAAGTCTCCTCCAATTATGACATTTTGATAAGTACATTCTGCAATTATATTCAGAATTTTATTAAAAAATTGAGGATTATCAAAATTGGGCGCATATATGTTTACCAACGTAATTGGCGTATTATTGATCTCTCCTGCTACTATAAGGTATCTCCCTTCCTTATCTGAAATAATATTCTTTGATTTAAATGGAATTCCTTTACGAATAATGATAGCGGTACCTCTAGATTTGGAAGTAAATGAAGAGTGAAATGTTCTATAAGACATAAGAGCAGAGTTAGGCCATTCAGCCTTAATCTGCTCCAACTCTACTTTAACTCTGCGAGTCTGCTCCACCATTCGATCATGCCTGATCTATCTTTCTTTCCTAATTCCATTCTCCTGCCTTTTCCTGGTAACCTTCTATATCCTAACAAATCTAGAACCAATCAATCTCCGCTTTAAAAATACCCAATGACTTGCCCTCCACAGCCGTCTAGTTTAGTTTAGTTTAGAGATACAGCGCGGAAACAGTGCCTGCGGCCCACCGGGTCCACGCCGACCAGCGATCCCCGCATATTAACACTATCCTACACACACTTGGGACAATTTTTACCGAGCCAATTAACCTACACACCTATACGTCTTTGGAGTGTGGGAGGAAACTGAAGATCTCGGAGAAAACCCACCCAGATCACTGGGAGAACATAATGCCCCTGTCCCACTTAGGAAACCTGAACGGAAACCTCTGGAGACTTTGCGCCCCACCCAAGGTTTCCGTGCGGTTCCCGGAGGTTCCTGGAGGTTTTTGTCAGTCTCCCTACCTGCTTCCACTACCTGCAACCTCCGGCAACCACCTGCAACCTCCGGGAACCGCACGGAAAACGTGGGTGGGGCGCAAAGTCTCCAGAGATTTCCGTTCAGGTTTCCTAAGTGGGACAGGGGCATAAAACCTTCATACAGACATCACCTGTAGTCAGGATTGAACCCTGATCTTTGACGCTGCATTCACTGTAAGGCAGCAACTCTACCACTGTGCCACCATGCCGCCGATGGAATTCCACAGATTCACCACCCTCTGGCAAAAGAAATTCCTCCTCATCTCTTTTTAATCTGAGACTGTGCCCTCTGATCCGAGCCTCTCCCATTACTGGAAACATATTCTCCACATCCACTCTACCAAGGCCTTTCATTACTCAGTATATTTAAAAGGAGACAGCACCCCAGGTCAGGATTGAACCTGCTGCGCCACCGTGACGCCCTTTATCCTATTGGTTCGCGAGATCTTTCAAAGGGAAATAAGAGATGCAGATATGAAAACAGAAACATTATTTGATTTAAACCGTAACAATATTATTTAGGATTATGGGTGTAAAATTAATAAATCCATGTGGCATAAAAAGCAATTACAAGAGAAATAATGGAATATTTTAATTACACAGCTGGATAGAAATCAGTAGTAATAAAGATATATACAATTTGTGACCGTCTACTCACTTTCTGTTTCACAGATTTCTGGTTGTAATCTAATGTTATGCACAAGATGACTGGTGCAGGAGTAGAAAGTAATATTCCTTAGAAACGTTAATTGTACTTTGAAGAAATTGAAATACTTTTGGAAAAGTTACATGAGATAAAATGAAAGCACCCACCCTCAATTAGGGCACATACTCTGGATTTTTATGCCTCTTACCATTCTTTGCTTTCTCATATTATTCACTGGATCAATTAAGTCAAATGATGTACACCTTTAAATGAATGAAACTTACATTACACATATGTATTTTTTTAAATCCAATATAAATTTGGACTCATTTCCGAGCTAGTGCCTGGTATATTTATAATAAATGCATCAAAGTGCCTGGAGTCCTAATTATTGAAGTCATTTTTAATAATGACAAAGAAATCAATTTCAGGTCCACTGCATGGTAATTTAATTTGATTTATTAATTATGCTGTTAACTGGACTGTGTTTGGGAATATATAATTTCTATATTTAAAACCAGCAAATAATGAAGTTAATAGACACCAAAAATAAAACAAACTTTAATTGCATTACAAACTATTAATCAATATTTTAAATGGCAGATTTTTGTTTCGCAAAACAGTGCGGAAACAGGCCCTTCGGCCCACCGAGTCCACGCCGACCAACAATCCCCGCACATTAACATTATCCTTTGGACAATTTACACATATACCAAGCCAATTAAACTACAAACCTATACGGGTACGTCTCTGGAGTGTGGGAGGAAACTGAAGATCTCGGAGAAAACCCATGGAGGTCACGGGAAGAACGTTACAACTCCGTACAGACAGCACCCGTAGTCGGAATCGAACCCGGGTCCCCGGCGCTGAAAGTGCTGTAAGTCAGCAACTCTACCACTGCGCCACCGTGCCACCCTGAACAAGATTAACAATTATGTTAGAGAAAATTGTCATGTTTTCCCAGAATATCATCAAAGATTCAAACAGTAGGCTTTAACGATAATGGAAGCCATTGAATTCTTGGATGTCACCTGATACAGTTCCCTTCAGCTGCAGGAGTACTTACTTCCTCCCTACCCACTTTCCAAGAATCCTTTTTTTTGTGGAAAATTCAGTGATTTACTGCATTGCTTTTATTTTTGTACACAGCATTTACTGCTCACAATATTGTCTTCTCCACAATATGGAGACCACATTTATGTTAGGTGATGCATTTGCAGAACTCCATTTAATAATTATGACTTCCAGCTTCTTGATGCCAGCTGTACCACATGTGGATTTATAGGCCACCAAAGAGTAGTGATATGTAGGGCATGGCATCAATCAGGAGACTAGAGGTGTGGAAGATAATGGCGATATAGTCATCATGGGGGTCTTTAATAGTCATCATGGTGCACTTCTACATATAGAGTCAAATTAGTGATAATGAGATGGAGGGACAATGTGTGTGAGATGGTTTTCTACATCAATGTATTGAGGAAACAATGAGTGATCGTGGTCTCTTGTTGAGCAAAGTGAAGGGGTCGATTAACAATCTTACGGCAAAGGGACCTTTGGTGAAAAGTGACCATAACATGGTAGAATTTTTACAAGGAGTGTGAAAGTGATATAGTCCAAACTGAAGTAGGGTCATAAATCTAAACAAGATATCAGGATTTGAAGGGTGAATTGATTGTGGTTGACTGAGAAGCTGTATTAAAAGATATGATTTGGACTAAGGGGAGTTATGAATGATATTTCCAAAGAAGATCTATTATTTCAAGGAACAGTCTACCAGAGGCCAGCAGAGAAATAAAATGATGGTGTTAACATCCAAGGAAGAGACTGATAACGGTGTTAGAAAGAGCAGTAAGCCTGAGAATTGCAAACATTTCGGAAGTCAACTCGGAAAGACCAAGAAATTGATAAAGGAAGGTAGGGTATTGAGGGACCCAGCGTGGCGGGACCTTCAAGAGAACAAGGAGGAACCCAACATGGGGAGACGGGGCCATCAAGAGAACAAAGAAGGACCCGGTGGGGGAGGCGGATAGAACAACGAGGAACTGAAATTAATACTTTTGAAACTTTGTCGGTGTTCTATATTTAGTTTAATTTAGTTTAAAGACACAGCGTCAAAACAGGTCCTTCAGCCCACCAAGTCCGCGCTGACCAGCAGTCTCTGAGCATTTACACCACCCTACACACTTCTTACACAAATACTTTGTCTTCGTGGAGAAAGAGACCAAACTTGCTAGAGATGCTGCAGAAGCGATAGTGTAGTGAGAATGAGGAGCTGAAGTAAATAAATATCAGTCCAAAAAAAGTTAGCAGGGCTAATAACTAATAAATCTCAAAGACATGATGATCTATATCCCAGATTTTTAAAGGGGAGTTATTGAGATAGTGATATCATTAGTTATTAGCTTGCAGAATTATATGGATTCTGGAATGGTTTCTGCAGATCAAAGGATATCAGATGAGACTTACTATTTGAGAAAGGAGGGACATAAAACATGGTGAACCACCAATATGTGAGCTCAAGATCAGTGGAAGGGACGGTGGGTTATATAATGAGGGATGTAATACTGAAAAAGCATAATATGTTTGTGAACTGAAACAGAGGTTTTTTTCTGAAGGAGGGTAGAAACAAAGAACTGCAGATGCTGATTAATATACAAAAGGACACAAAGTGCTGGAGTAACTCAGCGGGTCAGGCAGCATCTCTGGAGAACATGGATAGGTGAGGTTTTGGGTCGGGGCCCTTCTTCAGTCCTGCTGAGTTACTCCAGCACTTTGTGTCCTTTGCTTCAACTTGAAACACAAACTCTTGTTTCTTCCATCACAGCCGATGCCTGACCTGCTGAACTGTTCTTCAGAGTAAGCATGAGTTTCCAACAATGTGGGCATCGTGTTTGGAAAAGTGAGGGAATGGGAAATAATGTTCAAAGTGATCTAGGTCACTGAAATAAAAATGTGCATTTTCCATTATTGTAAGAGAATTTGAATAGTTTAGTTTAGAGATAGAGCACGGAAACAGACGTTTTGGCGCATCGAATCCACCGACCAGCAATCCCGGCACATTAACACTATCCTACGCACACTAGGGACATTAGCCAATTAACCTACAAACATGTACGCCTTTGGAGTGTGGGAGGAAACCAAAGTTCTCAGAGAAAACCCACGCGGTCACGGAGAGAATGTACAAACTCCATACAGACAGGCACCGGTAGTCAGGGATCGAACCTGGGTCTCCGGCGCTGCAAGCGCTGTAAGGCAGCAACTCAACCGCTGCACCACCGTGCTGCCCCAATATTGAAACAATGTTTATTATCAATTACATTGGGCCTCGGTGAGACTATGACTCCTTTTGAAATCCTTCACAAACTAACGTTTTGGTCTGTAATATTTTTTTGGATTTTGACTAAAATAGATAAGGCATTTGATTTACTTTTCCGTGATCTAAGTACATTTTGTATCGCAGAATTTAAGTGGAGTCTTTCCTATCCCTTTTTCCAAGAGAAAATATATCCCTCCAGCTGTTATAGACAATAGACAATAGGTGCGGTAGTGGAATTTAGAATGATGAGAGGATATCCTATTGAAACATATAAGATTATTAAGGGTTTGGACAAGCTAGAGGCAGGAAACATGCTCCCGATGTTGGGGGTCCAGAACCAGGGGCCACAGTTTAAGAATAAGGGGTAAGCCATTTAGAACGGAGATGAGGTACACTTTTCTCATCAGAGAGTTGTGAGTGTGGAAATCTCTGCCTCAGAGGGCGGTGGGAGCAGGTTCTCTGGATGCTTTCAAGAGAGAGCTAGACAGAGCTCTTAAAGGTAGCAGAGTCAAGGGATATGGGGAGGAGACAGGAATGCGGTACTGATTGTGGATTATCAGCCATGATCACATTGAATGACGGTGCTGTCTCGAAGGCCGAATGGCCTACTCCTGCACCTATTGTCTATTGTCGATTGTCTATTGTCTGTTGTCTATTGTGCAGAGATGCTGTCTGACCCACTGAGTTACTCCAGCATTTTGTGTCTCTTATCTTCAAAGGCAAACTATATTAAAAAGGCTTTTCATGAAACACAACAGCTAAAAATGTATATATTTTTGGGCAGAACAGAGGCCAGGTTTTGCAAAAACTATTTATTTTTCTCCAGAATCCAACATCTGCAGTCTCTTGTGTCAGCGAGATTTTGCAGAAGTTACGACTGCTGTTTGCTGTCATTACTCAGTGAAACTGGCAGGGACTGGGGGATTTTCTGATGTAGTTTATCACAGCATCTCCGCCACAGTTGCCTCTGTATGCAGCCTTCCCCACAGCAATTGAACAAGAGCACAGGAACAGATGGTAATTTCAAATATTTCATCGTGTACTTTAAAAATGATTATTTACGATGTTTTAGACCGTGCTCTTGATCATCTGGGCATGATTCAGTCTTTATTCCGCACTCTGGATAAAGTTCGCAAAGTTTGATTGAAAACTGTGCTTTTTTTTAACTTCTTGGAATGCTGCCTTTAAGGATATCTATTTTTAAATGTGATTGAACTCTCAGCCAACTTAGCAAACACGCGCTTGTTGATCAGCGGGGAGCGTTGAATTGCTGGCAAACAGCCACGGGAATTGAAGTCTGCTTCCTTCGAGGTCGCCCATGAGCTCGAATTGTAGACAAGACCGCAGCAAGGTCTTGAGAAATGTTAAGCAGTGCACACTGGACCTGCAATGCCTTCAGAGGATATTTCATTAAAACCTGAGATTGCTCCAAATATCCGTGGATAGCATTGCTTTTCAATGAGACTTGACCGGCGACACATCTGTAAAGGTGTGTACAACAGTCGGAAACGGCAGGCATTTTGAGTGTACTAACTTGCTGACCTTATTAGCAATAAGGAGAGGTTGGTCATAACCTTTCCCCAGGGTGGAACTGTCATGGACACAAGGACATAGCTTTAAGTTGAGAGGGGGGCAGTTTGCAGGAGATGTGGGATGGATTTTGTTTTATACAGAGACTGATGGGTGCAAGGTAGGAAGGAAGGAAGGAGTGAGGGAGGGAGGGTTGTAAGGAAGAATTTCTTTATCCAGAGGGTGATGAATCTGTGGAATTCATTTTTTTATAGTGGAAATGGATAGGTTCTTGGTTAGTAAGGGCATCAAAGGTTACAGGGGGAAGACAGGAGAATGGGGTTGGGAGGAAAAGTAGATCAACCAGGATCGAATGGTGGAGTATGGGCGGAATGTCCTAATTCTTATATCATATGGACAGTATTGAACAGCGAGGCAGGCTATTTCCTTGAATACACTGGCTGCGGTGCTAGTGGAGGCAAATACAATAGTGGCGTTTAAGAGGCTTTTGGATAGGCACACGGATATGCACAGAATGGGGCGACATAGAGCATGTGCGGGCAGAGGAGATTAGATTAATTTGGCATCATGTTTGACACAGATATTGTAGGCAGAATGACTTGTTCCTGAGTTGTACTGTTCGCTAAATGTTCTGTGTCCTGCAGTGCAGATTAGATGAAGGCTGATAGCTGCATGAACCGATGGTACTTCTTAAAGATGGTGCAGCGGGAGAGTTGCTACCTTACAATACCAGAGACCTGGGTTTGATCCTCACCACGGGTGCTGTCTATTTGGAGTTTATATGTTCTCCCCATGACCTGGGTGGGTTTTCTCCGGGTTCTCCAGTTTTCTCCCGCACACCAAAGACAAGCGGGTTTGTAGGTTAATTGGTGTGGTAAAATTGTAAATTGTCCCCAGTGTGTGTAGGGTGGTGTTGGTGTGCAGGGATCGCTGGTCGGCATGGATTCGGAGGGCCTGTTTCCATGCTGTATAACTAAATTAATTGTGCTTACAGTGTCTTGTGTTTCATTGTGATTTCCAGCATAATGTCCAAAATGTACTCTGCCCAGCAACTCTAATTCAGCAGACGTTTGGGATGATATTCAGATGAACTGAGATGCAATGCGTATTTTATTAAAGGCATCTGTTGCCTATAACCCAACATGCATTTACATTCGGAGTAAGTGTAAGCTCTTCAGGCACTCAAACCTACTACAACATCGAGTAAGATTTTGGCTGGTATGATTATAACCTTAAGTCTATGCTCCTACCTACAAGTTCAGTGGGTCAATGGTGCTTTATTTATGCAACTGCACAGGGAGATTCTCTTTGCGTATTTACACACGCATGGCTTGGCGCCATTTCCACAGCTCGCTTCACCCGCACGCATGTGATAACCTTTTACCCCTTCCTTTCCAAGAATCTATCAAACTATATCTTAAAAATATCCAAACATTCAGCTTTCACTCTCCTGTGAGGAAGGGTTCACAATTCGCTGAGTCTAAGGATTTTATCTCATCTCCATGTTAAGTCGATTACCCTTCATTTACAAGCAGTGACCTCTGGGCATAGATTCTCCTACAAGGGGAAACATGCATTCCATATACATCCTGTTAACATCTCTCATGGTCTTAAATCCTGCGGTTAACCCCCCCCCACACACACACTTTCAGTTATCGAAGCTCTAACAGATACAAACCAAGACCTTCTAACATTTCCCATTTAAGTGCCACTGTTGTAGCCAGTATAATAATAATAATAAATTTTATATTTAATGGGCGCCTTTCATACAAAATCTCAAGGACACCTTACATAGTAATCGGAATAAAAACATATAATCGGAGTAAAACAAGTAATTAAAGACATCACAATGACACAAATTAAAAACAGAATTCAATCCAAAAACAGAAAATCAAAAACACAGTGTGAAGAGAGAGCAGCGGCAACCAATTCGTGCCAGCGTCCACTCTCCCTTCACGGCAGCCATCTTGGACATAGACCTACAGGACTACAGTTAGACAAAAAAAAATCATCCCCCCACAGTGGATAGCACTGTGGAGGAAGGCACAATGTCCAGTCCCCACCCCATGTTCACCCCAAAGTCAGGCCTATTGAGGCCACCGCAATTGCCTCTACGGAGGCCCGATGTCCCTGGCCGTTCTCACCGGGTGGTCTTGCCCCGGCGTCGGGAGAGTCCTTTTGGCGGCTGGGCCACTTGGAACGGCCGCTTCCTGGTTGGAGCCCGCGGCTGCCGAAGCCGACAAGGCCGCGCCGGTTTGGAGCGCCCAGGCTCCCGTTGGTAAAGTTGGCGCCGCCTCTCCGCTCCGCAGACCCGCAGCCCGGAGTTGTTGCTCTCGGCGGTCCAGCTCGCCAGAGCTCCAGCGCGTCGCTCCAGCGCGGCGACCCAGGCAAGGGATCGCCCGCTCCGCTCCAGCGCTCCAATGCTGTGCCGCCGCCGAGGCCGAGGTGCTGGGCGGTTCCCGCCAGGAAACGGCGCTCCAAGCCCGCAGGTAGGCCACGAGGACGGGTCAACGGGCAGCCCGGAGAAAAGGCTGCCACACCGACCAGGTAGGGACCTAGAAATTAAGTTAATACCTACCCCCCACATTATAAAGACCATATCCCCTACAAACAAAAAACAGGACTCACTAAAAACTATTAAAAAAAACGGATTTAAAACGGACGGCTGCTGGCTAGCAGCCGTTCACCAAGATGGCTCCTCCTTCGTATGGACGAAAGTGCAACCATTTACATTTATATAACACTTTTAATTTGTGCAAAGTATGCCAAAGATGTGAGGGGACTGTAGGTTAATCAGCCTCTGCAAACCCCCCCCCCCCTCAAGTGTGTAGGGAATTGATGAGAAAGTGGGATAACATAAAACTCGTGTGAACAAGTGATCGATGGTCGGCGTGGGCTAATTGGGCCAAAGGGCCTGTTTCCATGTTGTATCTCTAAACAAAACAAAACGAAAAGAGTGAGTGTTTCCGATCAACTACTTTCCATGAGTTATGTTCGGCAGAATGTTACCAAATTGAACTTTTCTTTCTCCATTCAAGAAATGCGTACATCAGGGGCATTTGTTCCAAGACTGAGAAGGTACCAAAACACCCAAACCCATTGATGGGAATGTAATCACATATCAGCCAGATGGGATACATTGCTTGCTTCTCTGAAGGCTATTATTGAGCCAGGTGAGCCTGCCTAGCCTGCTGAGAATTCCAAAAATTCCATTCAGGCTTCCAACATCAGCAGTAATTGTATTTATTGGCTACTGCTTAGCCAGCGGTTAATTTAGTTCAGTTGAGAGACATGTCGTGGAAAGAGGCCTTTCGGCCCACCAAGCCCGTGCCGACCAGAAATACCCGCACACTTACACTATCTTGCACACACTGGGGACAATTAGAAACATAGAAATATAGAAAATAGGTGCAGGAGTAGGCCATTCGGCCCTTTGAGCCTGCACCGCCATTCAATATGATCATGGCTGGTCATCCAACTCAGTATCCTGTACCTGCTTTCTTTCCATACCTCCATTAACAATTTTACCAAATCCAATTCGCCTACAAACCTGTACGTCTTTGGAGTGTGGGAGGAAAACGGAGCACCCGGAGAAAACCCACGCAGGCCACAGGGAGACAAACTCCGTACAGACAGCATCTGTAGTCAGGATTGAACCGTGATATCTGGCGCTGAAAGGGAGCAACTCTACTGCTGCGCCCTTCATTTTAAATCATAATAGATTTTTATCAACTAGAAGTAGGAATGTCAGGTAAAAGTATCTACATAGCTACACGCTACATAGAGTCACAATCAGCCTTCATCTTATTCAACAGCAGAACAGACTTGAAACTAAATGATCTGCTCCTTCACCATGTTGAGAAATTTGTCTCAGATAATTATTCTGCTCTTACATTTGTTGCGAGGCCCAATTTCTTTGCAAATGTAACATGTTGTGGTTCAAACATTGAGAAATGCCCCAAAGGCACATCGCAGTCTTCTACTCACTTCTTAAAAGGAAGGAAAAGTTTTTTTTTAATGTGCACACATAGACTAGACAGAAAGTGAATAATGCCGGATGTTCACTTAAGTATTATCATAATGGATTAATCAATGTGATGATCATTATTGTAAAATGGCAACAGCTTACTTATGAGGGAGAAGGCTACATTGTTTTTACATAATGAGATTAAATTTCACTTACAAGTGTGTCGTTAATTGAATGATATCCCAATTCATTTCCAGAAGAGAGGAAAATAACATCTGTCAAATTTCTCATTAGCTCTTAGATGGAACTTCCAGATTTTACATTTTGTGTTAATTTTTGTTCTTTTAGTGCAACTGTTGAAACTAGTCTGGATTAAAACAGCAACTATTTACATTTTTAAACCACTGTTAATAAGCAAATTTTCACAAGACACTTCACAAGAGAATTAACAACTGCTGAGAAACTAGGCACTGTTAAGGCAGATAACCAGAAATGGGTCAAAGAGTCATTTAAGGACCCCAGATCAGGTGGAAAGTTGAAGATTGAAGTCAGGTTAGGCTAGGACTCTATTCCTGGAAGCGCAGGAGGATGCGGTGATTTTATAGAGGTGTACAAAATCATTAGAGGAATAGATCGGGTAGATGCATAGAGTCTCTCCCCAGAGTAGGGGAATTGAGAACCAGAGGACATACAGTACATTCAGAAAGTATTCAGACCCCTTCACTTTTTCCACATTGTGTTACATTACAGCCTTATTTTAAAATGGATTAAATTCTTTTTTTTATCATCAATCTACACACAATACCCCAGAATAAAGAAACGAAAACAGGTGTTTAGAAATTTTTGCAAAATAATTTAAAAGAAGAAACTGAAATATTGCATTTACATAAGTATTCAGACCCTTTGCTATGACACTCAAAATTGAGCTTCGGTTCATCCTGTTTCCACTGATTATCCTTGAGATGTTTCTACAAATTGATTGGAGTCCACCAGTGGTAAATTACATTGATTGGACATGATTTGGAAAGGCACACACCTGTCTATATAAGGTCCCACAGTTGACAATGCATGTCAGACGAAGGAATTGTCTGTTGACCTCCGAGACAGGATTGTGTTGAGACACAGATCTGGGGAAGGGTATCAAACAATTTCTGCAGCATTGCAGGTCCTGAAGAGCACTGTGGCCTCCGTCATTCTTAATTGGAAGAACTTTGGAACCACCAGGACTCTTCATAGAGCTGGCCGCCCAGCCAAACTGAGCAATTGGGGGAGAAGGGCCTTGGTCAGGGAGGTGACCAAGAACCTGATGGTCACTCTGACAGAGCTCCAGAGTTCCTCTGTGGAGATGGGAGAACCTTCCAGAAGGACAACTATATTTGCAGCACTCCACCAATCAGGCCTTTATGGGAGAGTGGACAGACGGAAGCCACTCCTCAGTAAAAGGCGCATGACAGCCAACTTGGAGTTTGCCAAAAGGCACCTAAAGGACTCTCATACCATGAGAAACAAGATTCCATGGTCTGATGAAATCAAGATTGAACTCTTTGGCCTGAATGGCAATCGTCACGTCTGGAGGAAACCAGGCACCTTTCATCACCTGGCCAATACCATAACTAAGGTGAAGCATGATGATGGCAACATCAGGTTGTGGGGATGTTTTTCAGCGGCAGAAACTGGGAGACTAGTCAGGATCGAGAGAAAGATGAATGTAGCAAAATACAGAGAGATCCTTGATGACAACCTGCTCCAGTGCGTTCAGGACCTCAGACTGGGGCAGAGGTTCACCTTCCAACAGGACAATGACCCTAAGAACACAGCCAAGACAACACAGGAGTGGCTTTGTGACAAGTCTGTGAATGTCCTTGAGTGGCCCAGCCAGAGCTCGGACTTGAACCCGATCGAACATCTCAGGAAGGACCTGAAAATAACTGTGCATTGATGCTTCCCATCCAACCTGACAGCCTGGCACTTTGCAAAAATTTCTAAACGCCTGTTTTTGCTTTTTTCTTATGGAGTATTGTGTGTAGATTGAGGATTGAAAAAAATGAATTTAATCAATTTTAGAATAAGGCTGTAATGTAACAAAATGTGGAAAAAGTGAAGGGTTCTGAATACTTTCTGGATGCATTGTAGCTTTAAGGTGAAGAGGGAAAGATTTAATAAGAACCTGAAGGGTAACTTTTTCCACACAAAGGGCGGTGAGTGCAAGGAATGAGCTGCCGGAGAAGGTCATTGAAGAAGGTACTATTACAATTTTTAAGAAGCATTTAGACAGCTACATGGATAGGACAGGTTTAGAGGGATATGGGCCAAACACAGGCAGGTGGGACTAGTGTAGATGGGACATGTTGGTCAGTGTGGGCAAGTTGGGCCGAAGGGCCTGTTTCCATGCTGGATGACTTGATGAACAGAGGAACCAAAGGCTTCATGTCCACAATTTCCTGTACTTCACAATACAGATGGATAGGTTGGTGAAAAAGGCACAAGATTGGAGCATCAAATATGAAAGTTGTGACATTACGTTATAAATTTACAAGGTACTGGCTAGACTGTGCGTAGAGTATGTGTGCAGTTCTGACAACTATACCATAGGATGGATGCTATTCTGTTGTAGAGTGCAGAGGATACTCAACGGTTCAACGCTGCTTATATTGTCACATGTGATTTAGTTTAGTTTAGAGATACAGCACAGAAACAGGCCCTTCGGCCTACTGGGTCCATGCCGACCAGCGATCCCCGCACATTAATACTATCCTACACTCACTAGGGACAATTTTTACATTTACCAAGCCAATTAACCTACAAACCTATACATATTTGGAGTGTGGGAGGAAACCGAAGATCTCGGAGAAACCCCACGCGACCATGGGGAGAACGTACAAACTCCGTACAGGCAGCACCCATCGTCGGGATCGAACCCGGGTCTCTGGCGCTGCATTCGCTGTAAGGTAGCAACCATTACACAGCGCCACCATGACCGATAAGTGCAAATGCACACTGTTGCAAAAGGTCTGGTAGAGTATTGCCATCCTCAAGCACATCACAGATTGGCAAATTATACAGAAATAGTCCACTGATTCCGCTTGCAAGTCTAGTCCGTGCTGTAGTTCTTATGAGTGGTGCCCATTCCAGGCGAGCCCCAGGCTGCTGCAGGGCCTACAGTCATCATCGCCTTCTCTTGGACGTGTGGATCGACCATGTCCTCTTCTCGCCCGTCCAGCTTTGTTCCCCGAGGGCACCTCCCTCGGCCGACCTCAAAGACATGGTAGGGCAGACCTAGGCCAGACCACAGATCCTTCTCTTCTCCTGCCTGCCTTGATCCTTGCCAGTCGTGTCCATCGTCATCGCAAGCTCCATCCTCCCAGTTTCTGGTCATCGGAGGATGAACAGGGACCGGCTCAACTGGATGTTGCTCGGATGGGAGGACCTCAGTTGGTAGGAAGGAACTGCAGGTGCTGTTTTAAAGATCAATACAAAATGCTGGAGTAACTCAACAGGACAGGCAACATCTCTGGAGAGAAGGAATGGGTGACATTTTGGGTCGAGACCCTTCAGACCGATGTCAGGGGAGAGGGAGATACATAGTTAAGGAAGTGGGGTGTGAAAATAGGGCAAAGGGAATGGAGATCAAGGAAAATGTAGAATAGATCATTGTTAGCTGGGAGAAGGTAACAACAAAGCAAAGAGAGATAAAATGTAGTCGGAGAAAGTAAGACTGGTCAGAGAACTAGTAAGGGGGAGGGATGGAGAGAGAGGGGAAGCATGGGGTACTTTAAGTTCTGAACGAGTTCTACGCACGGTTTGAGGTTAAAAACAGCACCCAGACACGTGCACTACTGCCATCTCCCAGTGACCAGTCGCTCAGGCTGTCCGCAGCCGGAGTTAAAAAGGTCTTTGCCAGCATCAATCCACGCAAAGCTGCAGGGCCGGACAACATTCCTTGATGCGTTTTAAGAGACTGCGCCGAGCAACTGAAAGATGTCTTCACAGACATTTTTAACATCTCACTCAGCCAGGCAGAAATGCCCAACTGTCTTAAGAGTGCCACCATCGTCCCTGTCCCGAAGAAACCAAACCCAGCCTGCCATAATGACTTTCGACCAGTGGCTCTAACACCCATAGTAATGAAGTGTTTTGAGCGACTGGTTATGCAGCATATCAAAAATAGTCTACCTGCCGACCTAGACCCACTGCAGTTCGCCTACAGAGCCAACCGATCCACAGAGGACGCAGTCTCAACAACACTGAACCTCGTACTGTCACACCTTGATCGGAAAAATACTTATGCCAGGATCCTTCATAGACTTCAGCTCTGCTTTTAGCACAATCATTCCGCAGCAGCTGGTGGAGAAGTTGGAGCTATTGGGCGTTGATGCTGGGACATGTAACTGGGTCCTGAACTTTCTATCGCAATGGCAGCAGACAGTCAGGGTGGGCAGTAGGACATCAAAAACCATAGCCGTGAGCACTGGCTCGCCCCAAGGCTGTGTCCTAAGCCCCCTGCTGTTTAGTTTGCTTACACACGACTGTACTGTTAGACTCAACAACAACTTCATCAACAAGTTCGCTGATGACACAACAGTGGTGGGTCTCATCAGTGACAATGATGAGTCGGCGTACAGGATGGAGGTGGGATGGTGCAAATCCCACAACCTCATTCTCAACGTGGGAAAAACTAAGGAGATGGTGGTTGACTTCAGGAGGGCGGGAAAACAACACCATACACCTCTGCACATCGATGGAGCTGATGTGGAAAGGGTCAGCAGCGTGAAGTTCCTAGGACTCCACCTGTCAGATGAGCTGACGTCCACGACCAACACCACAGCACTGGCCAAGAGAGCCCAGCAGCGACTACACCCCCTCCGAAGACTACGGAAAGCAGGTCTCCCCACTACACACCTACGAACCTTTTATAGGGGGACAATCGAGAGCACATTAACCTACGGCATCACTTCCTGGTTCGGGAGCTGCAAGGCGTACGAACGGCACCAACTAGACAGGATTGTGAAGACCGCCAGCAGGATTATTGGTGCTCCACTCCCTTTCCTGCTGGACATATACAGGAAGAGATGTATCAGCAGAGCCATCTCCATCATCAAAGACCCCTACCACCCATCGCATCACATATTCTCCATCCTGCCATCTGGGAAGAGGTACAGGAGCATTAGCTGCAAAACCAGCAGGATGCTCCTCAGCTTCTTCCCGCAGGCTATAAGACTGATAAACGGACTTTGCCCCCTGCCAAAGTATCGCGCACCAACCACCAACCTGGACACACTGCAGCAGAGCCACTGTCGTGCCGCTGCCGATCGGAACGCCTGTTGATGTTTAGTAGAGAGTAGAGTGTTTAATTTGTTCATGATATATGTGTTTTTATTTCTATTTATTTTTTACTGCACACTGAATGGACACTGGTTGAGCAATGTTTTTTTGTTTCCTCTGGGTATGTGAGTACTCAGGAAAATGACAATAAAGATATACTATACTATACTATAGTTAGAGAAGTCAATGTTCATACTGCTGGTGTGTAAGCTGCCCAAGCTAAATATGAGATGTTGTTCCTCCAATTTGCGCTGGGCCTCATTCTGACAATGGAGGAAGCCCAGGACAGAACGGTCAGTGTGGGAATGGGAGGGGCAGTTAAAGTGTTTAGTAACTGGAAAGTTGTCAGTTGCAGGGATAAGCAGGGCTTGTATTCCCTGGAGCGTAGGAGGCCTATGGTATCTATGGAGATGGAATCAAGGAATGCTGAAGACCTGCATCCTATGCTAGGTATAAATATAATGGTGGATTACAGCCGCACAGGAGTAGCCATGGTTACAGCTCCAATCCAAAGTCTGTACGTGAGACCGGGGGAAATTTCTCTTATGGTTGTAATGCAAACTGGATATGTGTCAATTTAAGTTGACATGATGTTTTAACTGTAAGATAAAAGAGCGTTTATTCTCCACTTGCGGGTCCAAAGTAAAGATGTTGAATATTTTCTTCAAAGGAGAGGAATTTTCACATCAAGGAGCCACAGGAGAAGTCTACACAGTATAGCAAACAATATGAAAACCAGGGACTTGGGCTTCTATCCCACTCAAACAAATGGTAGTGTCGATAGCAGAAAGGCCATGTGTATTATGAGTGTAGATAAACATAGCAATAAGTTGCTTATTTAAGGGCAACAATATTGTGCGTTCAACCAATTGCCATGAGGAAAGTCTACAATCAACTTGAACATAGGTGAGATATTGAAGTCTCAGATTTATAGAAAAGTACAATATAACAACAGGTCCTTCGGCCCACAACAGCCAAGCCGACTAACCTCAAACGATAAACAAAAAAAGATGGAGTAACTCAACGGGTCAGGCAGCATCTCTGGAGAAAAGGAATAGTTGCTGTTTCAGGTCGAGACCCTTCTTCAGACACGTCTGCGTGCACACGATCCACTATCGTTCACAATCTGCCTCCAACACAACACAACGGCGTAGCGGTGAATCTACTGTCTCACCGTGCCAGAGACCTGGATGCGATCCTGACTACAGGTGCTGTCTGTACGGAGTTTGTAGATTCTCCCCGTGACCTGCATGGGTTTTCCCTGAGATCTTCAGTTTCGTCCCAGACCCCTTGGGCGTACAGATTTGTAGGTTAATTGGCTTGGCATGAATGTAAAATTGTCCCTAGTATGTGTAGTGTCAATGTGCGGGTAGACAAAAAGCTGGAGAAACTCAGCAGGTGAGGCTGCATCTATGGAGTGAAGGAATGGGTAACGTTTCGGGTCGAGACCCTTCTTCAGACTGATCTTAAAGCTATGCTCAATGTGCGGGGATCGCTCCTCGGTGCGGTCTCGGTGGGCCGAAGGGCCTGTTTTCACACTGTATCTGCTAAACAATCTAAACTAAACTAAACAATCCCTTTCAGAGCAATCCAGGCACAATCCAGGTAAAAATGTCCCGCACAACTGATTTAAACTCTCATCTTAAAGCTATGCTCTCTAGTCTTTGTCATTTCCACCCTTGGAAAAAGGTGTTGACTGTCTTTCATAGTTGTATTTACTTCTATCCGGTCTTCCCTCTGCCTCTTGACTTTTCAGAGAAAACAATCCAAGTTTGTCCCTGTAGCTACAATACAATACAATACAATTTATTGTCATTTGAGCCTCAGTGAGGCTCAAACAAAATTCTGTTTCCACAGCCATACAAACAAAGACAATTCCTAGACATACACACAATTTAGTTCACACAAACATCCATCACAGTGAACCCACTGTGATGGAAGGCAGAGTCTTTTCTCTCCCCTGTTCTCCATGACTCTCCCGATGTCGAAGCCTTAGGCGGGCGATGATAAGTTCCACGGCCATTTTAGGCCGCGCCGGGCGATTTACGGCCCCGCTCCCGGTCTAGAAGTCACAAAGTTGGAGTCCCCGGCGGGCGCTGGAATGTCCCATGGCCATGAAGCCGTGCCGGGCGATGTATGACCCCGTTCCAGGTCGTTCCAACCCCGCGACACGGGCTGGAGAAGTCGCGTTGCGGGAGCTCCGGGAAGCGGTCTCTCTCTCCCCCCGGACCCGCGAGCTCCCGATGTCCCAGTCCACTGGACCTGCGGCTGCATTGCTGGAGCCTCCGAGCCCCAGGAGTCGAGTCGCAGCAGCGAGTCACCACCGCTCCCCACGCTCCGAGGCCGGCCAGCCCCACGATGGTGAGTAGTCCGCAGCTCCGCAGTCTCCCGAGCCCCCGGGTCGTTCAGGCTGGAGGCCGCTCCACGGTGCTAGGCCCCAACGACAACGGAGACCCGACAGGGAAAAGGTCGGGTCTCCCAGACAGGGAAGAGATTTTAAACAGTTTCCCCCCCCCCCCCCCTCCCCCCCCCCCCCCCCCCCCCCCCGCACCCCACATATACACATTTAAAACCAGTATTAAAAAACACCAACACTACATTTAACTAGACAAAAAATAAAAAAAAGACAGACAGGCTGTAGGGGCCGCTGCAACGGGTGAGTCGCGCCGCCAACCAGGTAAAAATCGCTAAAAAAGCTAACAGGCTCTGATCCAGACAGCATTCTAATAGACCTAAAAACACATTTTAAAAGTGATTAAATGTTTAGTGAGTTCCAATGACCACAAGTGCAATTACCAACGATTCTAACTAATTGTATTAGTTAACTAATTGTATTGTATTGTATTAACTAATTAAGTGTCTCTTGTTGGGAAAATATTGGGTCAGAAAATTGAACTAGATCATGAGGAGTTAGCATGGAAGCTTCAAGAATATTTCAAGGGACACTAGTGGGAAAGTATGCAGAAATGTCGAAAGAGACCAGCATAGATACCACACATCATAATGTTCATATCAAGCTCAGTGAAAAACTAATTACATGTAAGCTTTGACCTGTTTCAATAGGTTTTGAAGAACCAGATGGAGTAACAAAATCTGTCTCTTGCTGGGCTTGTTACACACTGGCTAAAAACATCCTACTAAATGCAGTTTAGAAGCTCTGTGCTTTCTGCACCTTTATTTCACCAACCACATTCAGGTTAGTATCAGGGTAATTGAAATCTCCCAGTATAACTGCCCTAGTACTTTAGCTCTTGTCAGAAATGTCATAAGTTCATAAGACATTGGAGCAGAATTAGGTCACTTCCCCCAATGACTTGGCCTCCACGGCCTTCTGTGGCAATGAATTCCACAGATTCACCACCCTCTGGCTGAAGAGATTCCTTCTCATTTCCATTCAAAAGGTACGTCCTTTTATTCTGAGGCTGTGCCCTTAAACATCCTCGCCGCATCACTTCATCACAAGGCCTTTCATCAGCCCTTCAGTCTCCAGTCTGTGTCTGTATCAGCCTCAATTGTTGTTCATTGCGAGGGGTGTGGCCAAGATCTTTTGGATTGGCCTGGGAGCTCTTTATGTTCACAGATAGTCACAATTATGGAGAGATGTTGGCGAGGGAATAGAAATTGCAACACGGCAGTGCAAGATGAGCTGGTATACCTGGAGTAGATTACAGGCTGAGAGAATCTAACAGAGAAATCTGAAGAAATGCATATTCACTCATTATTTCATCCATTGGAACGATATGGTTGTTAAGGTGGTACAAGAGCAAAGCCTGGAGGAACTCAGTAGGTCAGGCAGCATCAGTGAAGGGGCATCAACAGACTATGTCGTGGTTCGGGACTCTCCTGTGTGGGTTACTGGCCCTCATTAGCTGGGGAGTAGAGTATAAGAGCATGACAAGTATGCTACAACTTTTAAAATGGAGACACAATGAACTGCAGATGCCGGAATCTTGAGTTCTATGTCCTATGTAAAACAATGGTTTTCACAGTAAACATGACACATCGCAGTAAACATGACAATAGTAAACCAATAATAATATCATTCTGAGACTTCAAGACAGTATCATTTGAGGGCTGTTTCCAAATTTCAGAGGGCAGTTAAATATCAGCCGAAAGGACACTAAGCGCTGGAGTAACTCAACATCTTAGGAGGACATGGATAGGAGATGTTTCAGGTCAACACCCTTCTTCGGACTGAAGAAGGATCTCAACCTGGAACGTCAGTCTGAAGACGGGTCTCGATCGGAAACGTCACCTTTCCCTGTTCTCCAGAGATGACTGCCTTCCGAGGCTGCCTGAGTTATTCCAGCACTTTGTGTCCTTCTGAGTAAACCAGCATCTGCATGTCCTTGTTTCTAAGTACCAACCACATTGCTCTGGGTCTGGAACCACATGTGAACCAGATGAGGTACAGACAATGTTTCTCCTTCTTTGGTATAAATGTCATAAGACTGGAGATTTTTTGACCATGTCAAGTAGAGTAATAGGTTTTGTTTCTTGAATATTCCTAGTTATTCCATTACACTTGAAACAACAGTCCATTGATGTTTAGTTGTATGTTTTGTGGTTTTGTGCCATTGGCCTACAAATGAACAGATTTATTAAGGCAGACACACGATGAACTGCAGGTACCAGTGCGCAAAAAAAGACACAAGGTACTGGAGTAACTCAACCAGGTCAGGCAGCATCTCTGGAGAACTTGGATAGGTGACGTTTGCCAGTCTTTGTTCCGCCCCCCCCTCTGATCCAGTCTTCTCCCCCCCCCCCCCCCAACCCTCCCAATGAAATCAGTCTTAAGAGTCCCGACCCAAAATATCACCTACCCATGCTCCCTTGAGATGCTGCCTAACCCGCTAAGTTACTCCAGCATTGAGTGTCTGTATTTATTGTCAGTTGCCATAACTCACAAAGGTAGGATGTGCACGCAGAGCATCTCGATTGCACGACCACTATCAGCGCTGTTCCCTACAAATCTTCTTGTCATTCCAAGGTTAGTTTCCCAAGTGCATTGATTACACCTACAGCATGTTGGCTAATGATCCGACAAAAAGACATTCTATCTGCCAGATTTATACCGAAAGTCCACGCTAAAAGTTGAGAATGTTCATGTCAAGTTTTTATTTTGAATAATTGCACCGAGGTTGAAGTTGCATGCATCATGTTTAGTTTGGAGATACAGCATGGAACAGGCCCTTTAGCCCACCGAGTCCACGCCGAACAGTGATCCCCGCACGCTAACACTATCGTACGCACACTCAGGAAAATGTACAATTTTACCAAGCCAAGTACGTTCTCCCCGTGACTGCTCGGGTTTTCTCCGAGATCTTCAGTTTCCTCCCACACTCCAAAGACGTACAGGTTTGTAAGTTAATTGGCTTGTGTTTGAATACTTGGTATAAGTGTAAATTGTACCTAGTATGTGACCGGAGATCCTGGAGAAATCCCACACAGGTCAAGAGGAGAACGTACAACCCCATTCTGACAAGCACCTGTGGTCGGGATCGAACACGGGTCTCTGGTGCTGTAAGACAGCAACTCTACCACTGCACCACCGTGCCACCCATGTTTGGAACTGTTATGTCAAACTTAATTTCAGGTAGACTGAATTATTTCTATCATGGAGATAACTAATACCTACATGAAATTTTTTTTTAAAGCAGCAGAAGTCCAACATATAAAACAGTAAGTAAAGTTGTAAGTATTAAGCCTTCACATTGCACGAGATTGGATAGGTTTGTTCCAAACAAACTTTCGGGTTTGTCCAAATAGCCCCCAAGATCCTGAGAGGAATAGATCACATAAATGCAGTTTTTTGCTTCGTGGCACTTGGGCAAGTTCATGAATTAGATATGTTTAGAGCGTTATGGGCCAAGCGCGTGGACAGGCGGGACTAGTGGTTGGCGGCATGTTGGACAGCGTGGGCAAGTTGGGCCGAAGGGCCTGTTTCCACGCTGTACACTTTGACTCCATGATACTCTGAGACACATTGCCACATACATGATATTCTTTACAGGCAAAATAAAAACAAAACAATTTTTCAAAACATGTTTTCGGGCCGGCCACATCTGCACAGGGGGTTAAACAGTTAGTATTTTACAAGTAATTCAATGAATGCAAGTTTTGTTGTTCTTGACATATATCGATGTTTTCACTGAAGTGATTCTGTGCGTTTTGGACAATGAATTTGATGGAAAGGACTTACAATGGCACCAAATGAATTGAACGTTGTTAGGCTCGGGCCTTAGGTTCAATGATTCTTGCCTCTTTACTACTTCAGAATTATTGTCGCATGCCCCCTGCAAAATTGACAGATGTATTAAACAGAAGTGCAAAACCAGAACAAAAGTTGGAACTGTGCAACTCTCTGTCCATAAAGGGAATGATGGCTTTATACATTCAAATAAATCCTTTGGAAAGAAGACCGGTGATTTATTGGCATCAAGAATGCTAATTTAATCTCCATTTGAAAAACGCTGAAGGGCCTGTTTTTTTGTTGTTATTGTCTTATTCTTATTTCCATTTTGCAATTACTTTCTTTTGAATCCGCATAAACCGATATAAATGTGATTTAATTAAGGTGATTCTAACTCACCTGTCAACATCGTCAATATGTTGGTTTTAATATTTATGGAGGCGCTGCTACTGAGTTATAAATAAACCAAAGTCTCCCACAAATCGTTTAATGCTCGGGCGACTGTATCACAAGTTGTAGGAGTAGAATTAGGCCATTCGGCCTATTGAGTCTACCCCACCGATCAATCATGGCTGATCTCTGCCTCCTAATCCCATTTTCTAGCCTTCTCCCCATAACCCTTGAAACCCGTTCTAATTAAGAACTTGTCTATCTCCGCCTTGTCTATCCACTGACTAGGCCTCCACAGCCCTCTGTGGCCATGAGTTCCACAGAATAACTACCCTCTGACTAAAGAAGTTCCGCCTCACTTCCTTTCTAAAAGAGCGCCCTTTATTTCTGAGGCTATGACCTCTGGTCCCAGACTCTCCCACCAGTGGAAACGTCCTTTCCACATCCAGTCTGTCTATGCCTTTGGTTATTCTGCCATTTGCTGCCATTGTATCGAGAAACAGAGATCACCTGAGCAATTTTTACTGCCGACCTGTCGTATTAATATGAAATTTTCAATGCCCATGAATTTAGCCTCAGCCACAGACCACATGACACGGGGCTTGGGGAGTTATCATCTGCTTCTTGCCGACCACATGGAGAGGCTGGGCTGTGTGTGAAAGGGTTTCTTGATTACGCTGGGATTACAGATGGGATCATCGCGACGTGGCCAAGGTTAAACCCTACAGATGGCCACTGCTCACAGCTTTGCCACCACGATATCAGCGGGGATTATATTGGATCCAAGAACTTGCAGGCACTTCTGACGTTTGATCCTCCCTTCACAGACTGTTAATATTGTGGGTTTATCCAAACACTAGCCCCCATGGCTGGTGTTACTTTCCCACAAATAGCTGCTATCACACCTCCATTTGGTAGCGAGAGTATGGTAATGCAGGCTATAATAAAGTACATTACAAGGATCCGCTTATTTGATTTTGCGTAACTAAGATAGCAAATCTGCTGCTCTGTTGCATTTTCCTTTTGCTGGTCTGCGCAGTTTAATCAGCATTCTTGCATATCCGAAGAGAAATTACACACTTTGGCCCAGAAACCCACTCATGATTAGTAGACGCATCACAGATTAATCCCAGTACATTGTGCTCGGCCTCTGCAATTGCATGGGATGGAATTATTTCACATGCACAGTGAAATATGCTGCTGCTACTGTATTGCATATATTACACAACCGACTGTGGATTATAGTAGTGTGAAAACACACACCTCCAGATTTAGGAACAGTTTCTGTTTTACAGCCCAGCTGTTATCAGGCAACTGAACCATTCAATCAACAAATAGAGAGCGGTCCTGAGCAACTCTCTACCTCATGGGACACCCTCTTTAATTAGACTCTATACTGGACTTTATCTTGCACTAAATATAATTCCCTTTATCATGTACACTGTGGATGGCTCGGTTGTAATCATGTATCAACGAATATGCCACAGTCGTTACAGACTTCATAAAGAAATGTGTGGAGGACTGCATCCCTACAAAAACCTTCCGAGTGCTTCCCAATCAGAAACCTTGGATGTACTTTGAGATCCGCACTCTCCTGAAGTCCAGACACAGGGCATTCACCTCCGATGATACAGTGGCCTACATGAAGACCAGATACGACCTTGGTAAGGCCATCAAAAAGGCCAAAAGGGACTTCTGCTCCAAACTGGAGGACGAGACAGATGTTCGGCAGCTGTGGCAGGGTCTGAATGCAATCACCTCCTACAAGGCAAAACCAGGAGGCAGCTCGAATGCCGGTGTAACATCACTCCCTGACGAGCTCAATGCGTTTTACGCACGCTTTGACAGGGAAAATACTGATGTGCCTTCCCGATCACCCATTCGCTGCGATGGCATTTCAGTCTCAGTCACAGAGGCCGATGTCAGGAAATCCTTCAGGGGGGTGAACCCCCGAAAAGCACCTGGTCCTGATGGTATACCCGGTCGTGTTCTAAAAACCTGTGCGGACCAACTGGCGGGAGTTTTTACGGACATTTTCAACCTCTCACTTCTGAGGTCTGAGGTCCCCACCTGCTTTAAAAGGGCATCAATTATACTGGTGCCCAAGAAGAGTAAGGTGACGTGCCTCAATGACTATCGACCAGTGGCACTAACGCCGGTGGTGATGAAGTGCTTTGAGAGGTTGATCATGGAGCAAATCAACTCCTACATCGACAAAAACCTGGACCCACTGCAGTTCGCGTACCGCCACAACAGATCAACGGTGGATGCGATCTCGCTGGCCCTCCACTCCGCACTGGACCACTTGGACAACAAAAACTCATATGTCAGGCTGTTATTCATTGATTACAGCTCGGCATTTAACACAATCATCCCCTCCAAACTGGTTACCAAACTCGCAGAACTGGGTCTCTGCGCATCCCTCTGCAACTGGATCCTTGACTTCCTCGTCCACAGACCACAGTCTGTTCGTATTGGTGGAAATGTGTCAGCCTCAATAACAATCAGCACGGGAGCACCTCAAGGCTGCGTGCTCAGCCCCCTGCTGTACTCACTCTATACCCATGACTGCGTAGCGAACCACAGTGCGAACTCCATCATCAAGTTCGCTGACGACACCACTATTGTGGGGCGTATCACTGATGGGGATGAGTCAGAGTACAGAAGAGAGATCGAGCAACTGTCCATATGGTGCCAGCGCAATAACCTGGCCCTCAACACCAGCAAAACCAAGGAACTGATTGTGGACTTTGGAAGGAGTAGGAGGGGGACCCACAGCCCCATTTATATCAACGGGTCGATAGTTGAAAGGGTCAAGAGCTTCAAATTCCTGGGCGTGCACATCTCTGAAGATCTTTCCTGGTCCGAGAACACTGATGCAATCATCAAAAAAGCACATCAGCGCCTCTACTTTCTGAGAAGTTTACGGAGAGTCGGATTGTCAAGGAAGAATCTCTCTAACTTCTACAGGTGCACAGTCGAGAGCATGCTGACCGGTTGCATCGTGGCTTGGTTCGGCAATTTGAGCGCCCTGGAGAGGAAAAGACTACAAAAAGTAGTAAACACTGCCCAGTCCATCATCGGCTCTGACCTTCCTTCCATCGAGGGGATTTATCGCAGTCGCTGCCTCAAAAAGGCTGACAGTATCATCAAAGACCCACACCATCCTGGCCACACACTCATCTCCCTGCTACCTGCAGGTAGAAGGTACAGGAGCCTGAAGACTGCAACACCCAGGTTCAGGAATAGCTACTTCCCCTCAGCCATCAGGCTATTAAACCTGGCTCGGACAAAACTCTGATTATTACCAACCACTTTCTGTTATTTGCACTATCAGTTTATTTATTCATGTGTGTATATATTTATATCATGGTATATGGACACATTTATCTGTTTTGTAGTAAATGCCTACTATTTTCTGTGTGCTTAAGCAAAGCAAGAATTTCATTGTCCTATACAGGGACACATGACAATAAACTCACTTGAACTTGAACTTGAATTGTCTTTCCGCTTACTGGATAGCACAAAACAAAAGCTGTTCACTGTACCTCAGTACACATGACAATAAAGTTGACTGACTGACCGACCGACCGACTTCAAGGCAAATGTAAATGCACTCATAGCCACAGGAGGATTCAGCACAGAAACAGGCATTTTGGCCCATCACGTCTCTGCTGGCCATCAATTAACAATTTACACTAGTCCTTGGCTGATTTTACACCACGGCCAACGGTACTGTCATTCATCTGAGACATTAGAGGCATTATTTGCTCCTTCCTTGTCTTTGTGTCATGCCTAGACTTGCTTGCCCAATCATGGCCTGATTCTTATTCTGCGGCGGAAATTAAATCAGAGTGAGTTCAATGATACAATGATACTTCATCGTCACATTTAGCCGCAGGCCTGAGATTCATCGTCCGTGGAAGGACCCACACCACCGCGGACCTGGAACCCACCCGGAAGGCCCGACTCTCCCGCCCAGAGTGGCTGAAGTCGGACTGTGGGCCGGTAAGCAGACTGGCTGCGGGAGGAAGTGCACTGCCTTGATGGTGGAATGGGCTGCTGGAGGCCTGGGGCTCAGCTGGATTGGGCGCCGCTCCAAGAGGCCGAGCACGTGGAACACACGCGGCCTATAGTGAAGGAGCAGCGGCGGAGGACACCACGGCTAGGCTTGGCCCGTCAGACCCTGCAATGTCGCCAAGACCACGGGCCTTCATGGTCAGGTCAAGATCCCTACACTTACAACAACTGGGACTTGAAGATGGCTCCAAACTGCCGACTCTGCACGCTGTCTGGCTCAACCACTGCTACAAGCTTGTACTGTATACGAGATGTTTATCTAAGATGTATCTAAGTGTTTGTGTATAGTGATACGTACTGAACTGTATATAAACATGAATTTCACTGCACCTCAGTAAATGTAACAAATAACGTACCAAACCATAACATGTCAGATGGCTGCACATGTGACTGGTAGGGAGGCACGGTGGCACGGTGGAGCAGCGGCAGAAGTGCAGCCTTACAGTGCCAATAGACACGGGTTCAATCCCGACAACGGGGGTTGTCTGTACAGAGTTTGTACCTTTTTCCCGTGACCGCGTGGGTTTTCTCCGAGATCTTCGGTTTCCTCCCACTTTGCAAAGACGTACAGGTTTTGTAGGTTATTCATTCATTCATCATCGTCGAAAACATTAGCGACGCAGTGGTGCTGGCTTCCGGCGGGAATGGTGACGGACGCACCACACATCTCTGTCCTCCAGCTCCTAAGGACATCCACGCAGTGTAGATGGAGTCAAAGGAAGCGAGGTTGGTTTGTGTGATGGTCGGGGCTGCATCTACAATTATAAAACCTAAAGTCTAAAGCGGTGTTCAAGAGACGCAAGCCCTGCATAATGGAGTGGGTGCACTGCACTTTTAATACCTTAAACTACAAGAAAGGCAAGTGAATACAAAAGTTAGTGGTTTTGCAGATAGTGAAGATGGTTGTGAACGATTGCAGCAGGATCAGTATCGATTGGCCAAGTGGGCCGAGGAATGGTTGATGGAAT
The DNA here is from genome assembly GCF_010909765.2 of Amblyraja radiata. Lineage (NCBI taxonomy): Eukaryota > Metazoa > Chordata > Chondrichthyes > Rajiformes > Rajidae > Amblyraja > Amblyraja radiata. The sequence goes on along the minus strand of NC_045962.1, from coordinate 78,319,027 downwards.
TTAATACAGAGAAGTGGCCAGGATGCGACTTGTCCTTGATTATGCTGCTGGCCTCTCCCTACTGGAAAGGCATCAGGCATGGTCCTTAATGGCATTTCTCGTCCGATCAGGCCGCGCCACATCTCCTTCCATGGGCCAAGAGTTGGCAACTGTTGTTCACTCAGTCTTTTGCACGTGGAGTACAATGTATTGCTGACTCATGCCCCTTATCATTGGCAGTTGGGGGCGCAGGCAGTTCGTTCAGTGACTGCAGTGTCTACGCACAAGCATCTTTACCGATGATTCAACATCATCTCACACTACGCTAGGCCATTTAGGGCTGAGATGAGGAAATACATTTTCACCCAGAGAGTTGTGAATCTGTGGAATTCTCTGCCGCAGAAGGCAGTGGAGGCCAATTCACTGGATTTTTTCACAAGAGTTAGATGTAGATAGCTCTTGCGGCTAATGGAATCAAGGGATATGGGGAAAAAAGAGGATAATCAGCCATGATCATATTGATTGGCGGTACTGGATCGAAGGGCTGAATGGCCTATTCCTGCACCTATTTCCTATGTTTCTGTTTCTATGTTTACACAGAGGCATGGACTCCGAAGAAGGGTTCCGACCCAAAACGTCACACATTCCTTTTCTTCAGAGATGCTGCCTGACCCGCTGAGTTACTCCAGCATTTTGTGTCTATCTTTGGTATAAATGAGCATATGTAATTTAATTAAGTTTAGTTTATTTTAGTTGTTTAGTTTAGTTTAGTTTAGTTTAGTTTAGTTTAGTTTAGTTTAGTTTAGTTTAGTTCCATTCAAAGATACAGTGCAGAACCAGCCTCTTCGGGCCCCACTGAGTCCCCACCTACCAGCGATCCCCGCACACTAGCACTATCCTACACACTCAGGACAACTTACAATTTCACCAAAGCCAGTTAACCTACAAACCTGTATGTCATTGGAATGTGGGAGGAAACTGGAGCACCCGAAGAAAACCCACGAGGGTCATGAGGAGAACGTACAAACTCCGTACAGACAGCGTCTATAGTTAGGATCAAACGCGGGTTCCTGGCGTTGTAAGTTAGCAACTCTACTGCTGCACCACCGTGCTGCCCAGTTCACACAACATGGACTCTACAACTGTTAGGCGTTACTCCCTGCTGCAGCCTCCTTCCACTTTCTCTGCTGCTGTGATGCTTCATCTGCTGGTCACGGTGGCGCAGCGGTAGAGTTGCCTTACAGCAAAATGCAGCGCCAGAGACCCGGGTTCGATCCCGACTATGGGTGCTGTCTGTATGGAGTTTGTACGCTCTCCCCGTGATCTGCGTGGGTTTTCTCCGTGATCTTCGGTTTCCTCCCGCAATCCAACGACGTACAGGTTTGTAGGTTAATTGGCTTGATTAGTTGGCTTGTAAACATGTAACAATTGTCCAGTGCTGAGTGATGCTCTATCTAGTACTACATCCGCATCCAGATCCAGTTCCTCCATCCTCTGCCTATTTCACTGTTGAGGTCTTTTTCTTGAGCCATGTTCCCTGACATAAATACACTGCTATGCCATGGGAGATGTATTTCATTGTTGGTGAAGTGCGATAAGATGTAGTCAGCTTGTGACAGGTGCTGGCCAAACGCAAATCCATCTTTATCTTTCACTTCTGACTTGCCACTCGAACGTGCCAACGTGACAAACTGCTCACGGCTTTCCTCCCGTGACGGACACGCTTGCACTCCATCTTGCTCTCAATCTTCTCAAGACTCCCCAGCAAACGTCTGTTTAATGAGAAACGTTTGCCCATGCTTGCATTAACAAAAAGTCCAGCATTTCGAAGCCATCCAAGGATGACAAGGTATCTGGAGATGTTTTTGAGAGACTGAATGGGTCAGTTGGAAAACCCCAGCCTACTGTCTCTGAGTCATGGGGTTGTAATGCATGGAAACAGGCCCTTCCACCTGGTCAGCACGGTGGCGCAGCGGTAGTGTTGCTGCCTTCGGGACGACAGATGGCGCAATGGACTAAGTGTTCGGCTGGCGACCGGAAGGTGGCCGGTTCGAATCCCGCTTGGAGTGCATACTGTCGTTGTGTCCTTGGGCAAGACACTTCACCCACCTTTGCCTGTGTGTGAATGTGTGTGAGTGATTGGTGGTGGTCGGAGGGGCCATACGCGCAGAATGGCAGCCACGCATCCGTCAGTCTGCCCCAGGGCAGCTGTGGCTACAGAAGTAGCTTACCACCACCGAGTATGACTGAGGAGTGAATGAATAATGCGATGTAAAGCACCTTGAGTATTAGAAAGGCGCTATATAAATCCCATCCATTATTATTATTATTATTACAGCGCCAGAGACCCGGGTTCCATCCCGACTACGGGAGCTGTCTGTATGGAGTTTGTGCGTTCTCCCCATGACCTGTGTGGGCTTTCTACCAGATCTTTGGTGTGCACACTCCAAAGATGTACAGGTTTGTAGATTAATTGTCTTTATAACTGTAAATTGTTTGTAGGATAGTGTAAATGTGCAAGGATCGCTAGTCGGTGCGGAATCGGTGGGTCTAAGGGTCTGTTTCCACTTTGTATCTCTAAACTAAACTAAATACCCGATTCCTCCATAAGGCCATAAGGTCATAAGGTCATGAGATAGGAGTAGAATTAGACCATTTGGCCCATCAAGTCTACTCTGCCATTCATTTATGGCTGATTTATCTCTCGCTCCTAACCCCATTCTCCTGCCTTCTCCCCATAACCTCCATTGGGACACCTGTACTACTCAAGAATCTGTCTATCTCAGCCTTAAAAATATCCAATGTGACCTCTGTGGGTTTTATCCAGGAACTCCGGTTTCCTCCCACAGTCCAAAGAAGTACAGGTTTGTACGGCTAATTAACTTTGGTAAAATTGTAAATTGTCCCTGGTGCGTAGGATGGTGTTAATGTATGGGAATCACTGGTCGGCACGGACTTAGTGGGCCAAAGAACCAGTTTCTGCACTGTATCTCTAAACTAAACTAAACTGAGCACTTGGTTTTGATATTATTCTAGCAGATACTGTCCCATTAATATCAATCAGTCAGTTGGGTGTCCAAGTAATAATTGCCATTTCCAGAAGGGAATCCCAAACAGTGACCGATCCAGGAAAGATGGATACTGATGAAAATATATATGTGAGGTGTCTTCAGCCTGAAACTCAATGGTTCAATGTTTTTTTTATTATCATGTGTACCAAGGTACAGTGAATTTTTTTAAATAAACTGCTATACACTCCAACGATAGACACAAAGTGTTGGAGTAACTCAGCAGGTCAGGCAGCATCTCGGGGGGAAAAAGGATAGAAAACGTTGCAGGTCGGGACCCTTCTTCAGACTCTGGTCTATTTTTGGCATAAACCAGCATCTGCAGTTCTTTGTTTCTACATGTTGCTCACCACAGTTGTTGCCTTACATTTTTTCCCAGCATTTCTGTCTTTATTTCAGAAGAATATTGCTGATGTAAGTAGCACTGGTGGTGGGCACTGGTTTTGCAATCACTAGACCAAGTGCGAACCCGTTGGGCCCGCTGCCCCAACGTAATATCCCTCCAAACTGCGCATGCGCGGCTGCCGCGTTCAAAGTTGTGCCATTGTCGGCTGAAATTAAGTTAAAGTTAATAAAGTGAATAGAGGACCCATGGAGGTGCTTGTAACGTAGATGGAAACTTACCTGTGGAGCCATTCGGTCCCCGTTGTAAGACCAGGCAAGTACATGGAAAAGAAAAATCATAAAATTCAGCATCCCATTGTGATTTAATTGTGACGACGGGCAGGGCAAGTGGAAAAGTGATTTTTGTAAAAGTGATTTTTGTAAAGTTTAAAATGTGAATAACTTGTAAAATACACCATCAATCGGAACGAAACTTGTTTCATTTACATCGCAGGACAATGGTGAGTAAGGTGGGCAAAAGATTCTAGTGCTATCGTGTACTGTTTTGGGATTTGGGATCTCATGCACACGCACGCATTCAAACAAACAAACAAGATGAGAGTTTTAGTAATATATAGATGGAGATAAGAAGAACCTGGGGAAGTATCACCCCACACAACTTTCTAACATTTCCACAACAGCCCTTTCAAACATTTGAGCGACACAGTGGAGCAGCGGTAGAGTTGCTGCCTCACAGTGCCAGAGACCAGGGTTCGAGCCTGACTATGGGTGCTGTCTGTACTGAGTTTGTATGTTCTCCCTGTGTTTCCAAGCTGTATCTCAACTAAACTAAACTAAACTACAGCGCCAGAGACCTGGGTTTGATCCTGAGACTACAATGTTATATCTTGCACTAAATACTCTACCCTTTATCCTTTATCTGTGGATAGCTTGATTTGTATTCATGTATAGTCTTTTCCTTGGCTCGATAGCATGCAAACAAATGCTTTTCACTGCACCACGGTACTCACACCAATAATAAACTAAACTAAATAAAAATGGCACGGTGGCATAGCAGTACAGCTGCAACCTTACAGCGTCAGAGACCCGGGGTCAATCCTGACTACGAGTGCTTGTCTGTAGGGAGTTTGTACGTTCTTCCCATGACCTTTGTGGATTTTCTCCGCGATCTTCGGTTTCCTCCCACACTCCAAAGGCGCACAGGCTTGTAGGATAATTGGCTTGGTTCTAAATGTAAAATTGTCCCTTGTTTGTGTAGGTAGTATTAATTTATGGGCATCGCTGGTCGGTGCGGACTTGGTGGGCCGAAGAACCAGTTTCTGTGCTGCATCTTGTAATTAAACTAAACTAAACTACACAAAGGCCATGGATCTCTGGAATTCTCTGCCAAAGAAGGTAGTTGAGGCCAGTTCATTGGCTATATTTAAGAGGGAGTTAGATGTGGCCTTGTGGCTAAGGGAATCAGGGGGTATGGAGAGAAGGCAGTTACGGGATACTGAGTTGGATGATCAGCCATGATCATATTGAATGTCGGTGCAGGCTCGAAGGGCCGAATGGCCTACTCCTACACCTAATTTTATATGTTTCTATGTTTCTATGATATATGACAATGGAGTGGCCACATGGTTTTAGATAGTTGAAACCATCTTCTGGCAAACGGACAGTTAAAATCTTCACCCATGACTCAGGCTGGAGCAGAACTGCTCTTTTCTCAACTCTGCATTATTGTCCATTTCCTGGCATTTATTTTAATTATTTTTTGTTTATGTAATAAATAATATTTCCTTTGTCTTTTGCTTTTGTTCTTTGCGAGCATCGTCAGAGCCATGAATCAAAGGGAAAGCAATAAGTGCTTGAATTATAAATCTGTGTTGGGTTTTCCCCTGTAATAATCTGCTTGCCGTTGACAAACCGTGTACTTATTCAGCTGTCGACTCAATCATCTTCTGACCTTGTCCCTTAGGTAGTCACTAATGGTGTTTCTTTAGCTCGAGCCATAAGTCATCCCTACGGATTTAAATTAATGCTTCTCTACTGAAGAATAACACAATTTGTAATTTCCACCTTCTCAGGTATTTTTGGCTTCATGCTTGAGAAACAAATATCTCGGAACACAATCTTCAGCCTCCTTCAAGGTCAGTGGCTGTCAACAGGGCCTAATGCACAGTCTCCTGGTCCATCATGTGTGCAATAAACATGATGTGTGTTTCAGAGGTTCGGCACATTACATGACATTATCAGTGAGAAAGTCAATATTCTACACCAGCCTGGAGAATGATGTTCATGAGTTCATGAGCTTATGAACTCTATTACTATGTCGGAGCAGGATTAGGCCATTCGGCCCATCAAGTCTATTCCACCATTCAATCATGGCCGATTTATCTTCCCCTCTCAACATTCTCCTGCCTTTCTCCCCATAACCTCTGACACCTGTACTAATCAAGAATTTGTCAATCTCCACCTCAAAACTATCCATTGACCTGGCCTCCACAGCCTTCTGTGGCAATGAATTCCACGGATACATCACCCTCCTCCTCATCTCCTTTCTAAATGTTCGGCCTTTTATTCTATGGCCTCTGGTCCAAGACGCTCCCACTAGAGGAAACATTCTCTGACGAGAGTCCAGGGCCCGCATATTCTGGTTCAAGTGAAGGGCAAATCAGGTGAGTGTAAGGGTGAAATATAAAACATAGAAAAATAGGTGCAGGAGTAGGCCATTTGGCCCTTTGATCCAGCACAACCATTCAATATGATCATGGCTGATCATCTAAAATCAATACCCCGTTCCTGTTTTTTTCCCCATATCCCTTGATTCCTTTAGCCTGTAAGAGCAAAAGCTGTATAATTCTTGAAAACATCCAGTGAATTGACCTCTACTGCCTTCTGTGGCAGAGAATTTCACAGATTCACAACTCTTTGGGGGAAGAAGTGTTTCCTCATCTCAGTCCTAAATGGCCTACCCCTTATTCTTAAACTTTGAACCCTGGTTCTGTACTCCCCCTGCTTGGATAATAAATAAAATTGAGGCTCTGGTCAAGAATGAGAATGAGAAGGAGGCATAGGGCAAATATAGGCAGCTGGTATAACAGCACCGAAAACAAATTTGGACAGGAAATGTTTAGAGGGATAAGGGCCAAAACGCAGGCAGGTGGGACTAGAGTAGATGTGGCATGTTGATAAAATGGGCAAGTTGGGCAGATGGGCCTGTTTCCATGTTGTATAACTCTATGACTAGGACTGTAATTGACTGTCAACATCTTTTGAAAGGACTTCTCATGCACCCAGGATCGTGCTGACAGTACCGAAGGAAAACTGAAGGATTTTGGAGGAATCTGGATCAGATGTGGTTGGGTTTTGCCAGCTGCTCTGTGGTAAAATAGTAAGATTAAACGAGAACTTACCAGTTTGAAGTTTGATCTTTATTTTATGAGGAGTTACGATGAGGGATTACGTGAAGAACCCGTCCAGCACGCATGCGCGACATACTTCAAAGCAGCGGTGTGGAATCACAGAAACACAATAATTGAAATAAACATAGTAAAGACAAGGAGAACTAAGTTACCAGTTGATCTCTATAATTGAGAGCGGAGGGCACGTAATCCCTCATCGTAACTCCTCATAAAATACAGATCAAACTTAAAACTGGGAAGTTCTCGTTTAATCTTACTATTTTACTTGAACGTGAGTGACTACGTGAAGATTTTAAAGCTCTGTGATTTCAAACCGTGTAACAGTTCATACTTCACTCGCTGCCGAAGTCATCCAAGGGAGGAAGTATGTTATCGTAATCAACCATGAATCTGTTGGTAAAACAATAATGGTATTTATTTAACAATAACAAAAAGAAAATAATGCTCCCCCGGGCTTAAATTATATATTTGCAGATTCTAAAACTTTTTCTGCAAATAAAACAGGTTCTGCTAACGGCTTATCGTAGAACATTTGGAATGTTTTCTCCATGCACGACCCCGCTGTAGCCAGGATGTGGTCCAATGGCACATCCATCCTTTTAGCCACCGATGTGGATGCTGCCCTGGTGGAGTGGGATGTATAAACGTCAGTATCTACTCCAGCAGCTCCCAGTACCTGCTTGAGCCATCTGGAGATGGTTTGGTTCGACACCCGACCATGAGGTTTTTTGTGGCTGACCCATAGGGCTTTTTCTCTCCCTCCAGTCGAAGTAAGTGGAGGGACTGGACCCTTTGTGCTGAGACTAGCGCCATCAGCATGACTGTTTTCAGGGTTAGCTGTTCCAGGGTGAGAGATCTGGCTGGTGACCATCCCCTTAGGTATGTCAGGACAACACTGACATCACAGATTTTGGTGTACCTAAGTCTTGGGGGGTTGGAATTGGTTTCCCCTCTCATTAGTTTGATCACCAGCGGGTGAGACCCTATGGCCTGTTGTCCTGGTGCCTGTTTTATGTAGGCTGACAGAGCACTTCTGGCGCTATTGATGGCGCTGTAGCTCAGTCCTTCATTATGGTGAAGGCCGGCCAGGAACTCCAGTACATTAGTTACGGTTGTTGATGAATATGTTGTCCCTGTTTTCGAGCAGTATGTTTCCCACTTCCTTATGCTCGATAGGTATTGTTTCCTGGTGGATATACGGTGGGACGCTGTCATCGTGTTGATGGTCCTGTCAGATAATCCCAGGCCCAGCAGTGGTCTTTTCAGAATCTGCAACCCAGTAAGTTAATTCTGTCATGGCATGGATGACTTATGCCTGACACCGGGTGAGTCAATAGGTCTGGGCTACTGGGAATGGTCATTGGAGTTTCAATGACCATGTCGAGGACCACTGGGAACCATGGCTGTGTAGGCCAGTCGGGTACTATCAAAATACCTGAAGCAGAGTCCATCTGTATTTTGCGTAGTATCCGACTGATGAGGCAGAAGGGGGGAAAAGCATAAAATAAATAGTTCCCCCAGTCCAGCGCAAATGCATCTATCGCTGCTGCCTCAGGGTCTGGTTCTCAAGCGACATACATTGGTACCTGGTGATTTAGTCGGGATGCAAAGTGATCGATATCTGGTGTGCCATATTGCTTTGTAATTTCAGCAAATACTTTAGGATTTAACATCCATTCGGTGTTATCATTGAACTTGCGTGACCTGGTGTCTGCCACTGTATTTAGCTTACCTGGTAGGTAAGTTGCTGTTAGCCAAATATGTCTATCGACACACCATTGCCAGATTATGTTGACCAGATTGTCACATGATATCGATTTTATCCCGCCCATATGGTTAATATAGGCTACCACCGTGGTATTATCAATCTGTAAACGAACATGCAAGTGGTGCATATTTGTAGAATATGCTTTTAAACCATAAAACGCACCCAACATTTCCAAATAATTTATGCCCAGTGTCTGTAGTAAAGATGATTCTAGGTTAGTCCATCTACCACCTGTGCTGGATTTGGTATTAGTTGCTCCCCTGCCTTGAGCACTGGCATCTGTTTGTATAGTTAACATTGGGTTATTGATGATGATAGGACTGGAACTATGCCAAATGTTCTCTATCCACCATTGTAACTCTGATATTGTTTCAATGCGTAATTTCATGGTTCGGTCAAGGTGACCTGCATGTCGTTTTAACGCCTGCACTTTTCCTCTTTGTAAGTTTTGATAGTGCAAAGGTCCAAATTGTGTAGCTGGAAATGCAGCTACTATTTTGCCAATTACTCTTGCCACTTGGCGGATGGTTGGTCGATTGCTAACCATTAAATTGTTACACGTCTGTGCCAATTCTGCTGATTTATCTTTTGGCAATGTTACAGACATGTGGACTGAGTTAATTGTGAATCCCAGATAGTCCATAGTTGTGGATGGCGTCAACTTAGATTTATCTGGATGTAAGACAAATCCCAAGGTTTCAAACAATTGTTTGGTAGCTAACACAGCTGATTTAGCCAATTCCATGGTTTTTGCCTACTATTAAGATATCATCAAGATAAGCCATGACAATATGTTTTTGTTTTCTTAATATTGCCAAGGCTGGTTTTAATATCTTGGTAAATAGTCTTGGGGCTGATGTTAACTCATAAGGCAACGCTTTAAACTGCCATTGTTGCCCCATCCAGGTAAATTTCAGGTATCTACGATGATCCTTTTGAATGGGTACTGAATAGTGGGCATCTTTTAAATCGATGCTTGCCATAAAGTATCCTTTGGAAATCAGTTGTTTGGCAGTTACAAATGTTTCCATTTTGAAATGTATATACTTAACAAAGGTATTTAGTGTAGTTAAGTCAATGATGATGCGACATCCACCATCTTTTTTGTTTTTGGTAAATATATTTGAGACATATTCCAAAGGTTCATGTTTAGATTTCTCAATGATACCCTTTGTAAGTAACCTCACCATGTTCTGCTTGACCCTCTAGTTTTTCTTTAACTGAGAGGGTAAAGACCCTTTGGGGTGCATGCTGAACTGGTGGCATATTTTCTTGAATGAATTCTATTTTATATCCACGAATACTGTTAAGTATATAACTATCATTTGTGATAGTCCTCCATGCTTCCATGAACAGGTGTAATCTCCCCCTGTTAGTACAGTTCCCCCACTTTTTATATGCTGGTAGGAACCAGACCCACCTACCTCCATAGTTATGGGTGTGTTCCTTTCTTCGGTTTCTTCATCTGTCGGAGTGGTGCTGGTTGGGGGTGGCGCATTTTCCATGGGGTCCGCTCTGGGCCCTGGCCTAAAAAAGGCTTTCGGGGACGGTATGCGGACCCCGAGCTTTCACCAGTCCCATGAGGTTGACGTCGACTGGTGGACGCTGTGAGGTACTACCGTCTGGGTTTTGTGGGTCTGCTCGTTCTGGGGCCTGCCCTCATGAGGCCAAATGCTTTTGACTCTTCCTCAAGATCTTTGACTTGTTTGAACAAGTCCTTTCCAAATAACAGGATCTGTGGCTCTGAGGCCAGTGTTTTGCACAGTCCTGCAAATTTGGGGTTGAGGGCAGGTCTTATTGCCTCCGGCCCCCTCTCCCTACTATCCTACTGGCTAATGTACAGTCCCTTGAAAACAAAGTGGAGGACTTAAGGGCAAGACTGCTTTATCAAAGGGAGCTGAGGGAATGCTCTGTGTTCTGTTTCACAGAGACATGGCTCACCCCCAGCTCCCCAGACTCAGCGGTCCAGCCTGAAGGGTTCTCCATCCACCGCATGGACCGTACCCTGGCATCTGGGAAAGGGAGAGGAGGGGGCGTCTGCCTCATGGTCAACTCTGCGTGGTGTTCCGACGTGGCAGTCCTGTCCAACTCATGCTCTCCACACCTCGAACATCTGGCGGTGAAGTGCCGTCCCTTCTACCTCCCGAGAGAATTCACCTCCGTTATCCTGACCGCGGTCTACATCCCACCCCAGGCAGACGTCCGTCTGGCACTGGAGGAGCTGCAGGCCGTGGTCAACAAACACCAGACGTCTTACCCCGAGGCATTTACCACCATTGCTGGGGACTTCAATAAGGCGAACCTCAAGAAATCACTCCCCAACTTCCACCAACATGTCTCCTGCTGCACCAGAGGACCAAACACCCTCGACCACTGCTACACCACCATCAAGAATGCCTATCGTTCTATCCCTCGCCCTCACTTCGGTAAATCCGACCATACCACGGTGCTGCTTCTTCCTGCCTACAAGCAGCAATTAAAGAGCGCACCCCCAGAAGTGAGGACAGCACAGAGCTGGTCGGGGGGGGCAGAAGAACAACTCCAGGACTGTTTGGAGTCTGTAGACTGGGCAATGTTCAAGGACTCGTCAACGGACTTGAACGAATACGCCACAGTCGTTACAGACTTCATAAAGAAATGTGTGGAGGACTGCATCCCTACAAAAACCTTCCGAGTGTTTCCCAATCAGAAACCTTGGATGAACTTTGAGATCCGCACTCTCCTGAAGTCCAGACACAGGGCATTCACCTCCGATGATACAGTGGCCTACATGAAGACCAGATACGACCTTGGTAAGGCCATCAGAAAGGCCAAAAGGGACTTCTGCTCCAAACTGGAGGACGAGACAGATGTTCGGCAGCTGTGGCAGGGTCTGAATGCAATCACCTCCTACAAGGCAAAACCAGGAGGCAGCTCGAATGCCGGTGTAACATCACTCCCTGACGAGCTCAATGCATTTTACGCACGCTTTGACAGGGAGAATACTGATGTGCCTTCCCGATCACCCATTCGCTGCGATGGCATTTCAGTCTCAGTCACAGAGGCCGATGTCAGGAAATCCTTCAGAGGGGTGAACCCCCGAAAAGCACCTGGTCCTGATGGTATACCCGGCCGTGTTCTAAAAACCTGTGCGGACCAACTGGGGGGAGTTTTTACGGACATTTTCAATCTCTCACTTCTGAGGTCTGAGGTCCCCACCTGCTTTAAAAGGGCATCAATTATACCGGTGCCCAAGAAGAGTAAGGTGACATGCCTCAATGACTATCGACCAGTGGCACTAACGCCGGTGGTGATGAAGTGCTTTGAGAGGTTGATCATGGAGCAAATCAACTCCTACATCGACAAAAACCTGGACCCACTGCAGTTCGCGTACCGCCACAACAGATCAACGGTGGATGCGATCTCGCTGGCCCTCCACTCCGCACTGGACCACTTGGACAACAAAAACTCATATGTCAGGCTGTTATTCATTGATTACAGCTCGGCATTTAACACAATCATCCCCTCCAAACTGGTTACCAAACTCGCAGAACTGGGTCTCTGCGCATCCCTCTGCAACTGGATCCTCGACTTCCTCGTCCACAGACCACAGTCTGTTCGTATTGGTGGAAATGTGTCAGCCTCAATAACAATCAGCACGGGAGCACCTCAAGGCTGCGTGCTCAGCCCCCTGCTGTACTCACTCTATACCCATGACTGCGTAGCGAACCACAGTGCGAACTCCATCATCAAGTTCGCTGACGACACCACTATTGTGGGGCGTATCACTGATGGGGATGAGTCAGAGTACAGAAGAGAGATCGAGCAACTGTCCATATGGTGCCAGCGCAATAACCTGGCCCACAACACCAGCAAAACCAAGGAACTGATTGTGGACTTTGGAAGGAGTAGGAGGGGGACCCACAGCCCCATTTATATCAACGGGTCGATGGTTGAAAGGGTCAAGAGCTTCAAATTCCTGGGCGTGCACATCTCTGAAGATCTTTCCTGGTCCGAGAACACTAATGCAATCATAAAAAAAGCACATCAGCGCCTCTACTTCCTGAGAAGATTACGGAGAGTCGGATTGTCAAGGAAGACTCTCTCTAACTTCTACAGGTGCACAGTCGAGAGCATGCTGACCGGTTGCATCGTGGCTTGGTTCGGCAATTTGAGCGCCCTGGAAAGGAAAAGACTACAAAAAGTAGTAAACACTGCCCAGTCCATCATCGGCTCTGACCTTCCTTCCATCGAGGGGATCTATCGCAGTCGCTGCCTCAAAAAGGCTGGCAGTATCATGAAAGACCCACACCATCCTGGCCACACACTCATCTCCCTGCTACCTTCAGGTAGAAGGTACAGGAGCCTGAAGACTGCAACAACCAGGTTCAGGAATAGTTACTTCCCCTCAGCCATCAGGCTATTAAACCTGGCTCGGACAAAACTCTGATTATTACCAACCACTTTCTGTTATTTGCACTATCAGTTTATTTATTCATGTGTGTATATATTTATATCATGGTATATGGACACATTTATCTGTTTTGTAGTAAATGCCTACTATTTTCTGTGTGCTTAAGCAAAGCAAGAATTTCATTGTCCTATACAGGGACACATGACAATAAACTAACTTGAACTTGAAGTCCTTTCCAAATAACAGGATCTGTGGCTCTGAGGCCAGTGTTTTGCACAGTCCTGCAAATTTGGGGTTGAGGGCAGGTCTTATTGCCTCTTTGCAGAGGTTATTGATCTCGTATTGAGTATTACACAGCAGAGCCAGGGTGTCTTGTTGGTTGGTGGCCATGTCCACCTCGTCCACGGAACGAGCATAGGATGTGATAGCTGACGTCAGGAGCTTTAGTATGCGCTGCAATTTCAGTTCCTGGGTTCGGATACCCTGCCCCACGTACCCCCAGATTTGGCTGTTGACAGTGGGTACGTTGAGTGAAATGCAGTTCTCCGGAGGTGAGTAGAGTTCCAATGCCTCATTGACTACCTGTTCTTGTAGGGGTTTGAAGGACAGGTAATCAATGCTGGCCGCTAGCTTTGGCTGCAACGGCTCGTGGTGTAGCCACGTAGCGGTTTACCACACCCAGCAGCTCTTCCTGATCCTGTATCTCTTGCATACTCCCGACATCTTCGGCCAGTGACCCCTGTTCCTGACCAGCCCAGCCCTGGTCGCCAATGCTGCCCTCGGCTGAGGGAGAAGCGATGGCCAGTGCATTACTGGTGCGGGAGTGCCTGAACTCCCTTGGCGAGACTGCTCCAGGTCCCGAAACAAGTCTCGCTGGAGCATTTGCTCCATGAGTCTTTCCATGCGGCTCAGGCGGCTGCCTCTGCCGCTCTCGAGCGGCGAGTCTTCCTCGTCGGAGTCATCGGAGATTACCGGCCGGTCCGATTTCCTTTTCGCCTTGCCTCCAGTCCACTGCTGTTGGTCAGGCTGTGCTAGCGGTACTGGGGTCGGCTCGGAATCAGTAATTGTGGACCACAGCGTGTGCGGTCCAGGTGCCGCCGATCACCCCCCACTGATGGAACGCTCCTGTTCTGTTGGAGTCGAACGGGGACCGACCTTCTTTGCCTGTTTTGCCTTGTTCTTTTTTTTTTTTTTTTCTTCTTTTTTTTTCTGGAGTGCACAAAACAGAACAAGGTTTGGGAATTTATGACCTCAGAGTAAGTTTGTTACCTGACGATCCGTCTTTTTAAACTTCTAGCGGGAGCGCCTGTACTCCCGCTCGTCGCTGTTGCACTGCGTGAACGCTCAAGACGCGCATGCATGCTGGACGGGTTCTTCACGTAGTCACTCACGTGACTCCGAAGTAAAATTTTGGAATTTATCTTTGGTTTGTGCAAGGCCAAATATGGAAGACACAAACACGCTGATAAATTCCCACTAGCAAATCTGTCTTCATACTCCACCAGTTGCCTTCACATGGAGTCTAGCTGTTAAAGAACATTGATGGCATTCCCTTACACGTGTGGGGAACCTGCTTATGAATCCTTCAGCAGGTCTAACCTTGCAAATGATCATTAGGCCCTTTGTTGCAGTGACAATTTTACAGATGCCAGAAGAAAGGTTTGGAATAACATAAGCTGCACATTTTTAGATTATTTGCTTTCGCTGCAATGATTTTTTGTAAAACATTTTTTTCCTTTGGTACTTTACTTTACTAAAGTGATATAGTGTGTTAACCGAGCCCACGCAAACCAGCGATCACTCTGTACGCTAACACTACCCTATGCACCAGGGACAATTTTTCAATTTTTACCTGCGCGTCTTTGGAGTGTGAGAGGAAACCGGAGCACGTGGAGAAAACCCACGGGGCCACAGGGGGAATGTACAAACCGTACAGACAGCACCCATAGTCAGGATCAAACCTATGTCTCTGGTGAGACGGCAACTCTACCGCTGTGCCACAGTGCCACCCTGGGAAATAGGACATTTTCCTGTTTGGTTGATTCTGAATATCTCTGAGCATCAGGCCCATTCAGAAATCTTGAAAACGTTGACAGGTTTAAAAGATGATAAAGCTGAGTTGTGGATTTGCTGCGTAAGAAGGAACCGGTTTACACCAAAGATAGACACAAAATGCTGGAGTAACTCAACGGGTCAGGCAGCGTCTCTGGAGAAAAGGAATAGGTGACTTTTTAGGTCGAGACCCTTCTTCAGGCCCGTTTGCCAAATATCTTCTCGGCACTTTTATGCTGGTTTACTCATGTGATCAATTCAATTGCACACCTAGAGTCATAGTCATAGAGTCATGCAACACGGAATCAGACCCTTCGGCCCAACATGCCCATGCCGACTTGAACAATCATAACCAAGAAGCTATTATCCAGCAAGTTCTTCTTCCTGGGTAGCCTTAAGAACTGCGGGTTGCAAACAGACTACATCTCGGCCAAGACTACAGAATCCTAGTATGATGCAAGTGGATTTTCCAGATGGTAGCCCTAGCAGAAACTCCATGCCTCTATGCCTGAATACTGAATTCTGTTTGTTTTTTTCCGACCTCCAGTTCCCTCCCCCGTCAACGTTCAGTCTGAAGAAGGGTTCCGACCTGAAACCTCACCCATCCTTTTTCTCCAGAGATGCTGCCTGACCCGCTGAGTTACTCCAGCTCTTTTGCGCCCATCTTCGGTTTAATCATAATCATAATCATAATAATGGTTTATTAGCTAACATGCGAGGAATTTAATTTGCCATACAGTCATACCAATAAAAAGTAACATAACACACAAAATAATTTTTAACATAAACATCCACCACAGTGACTCCTCCACATTCCTCACTGTGAATGGGAAGGCAAAAAAAGTTAAATCCCTTCTCTGTTTACCCGCAGATCGGGGGCCTCGAGCTTTTCATTGATGGGGCGATCTTGGCTCCCCTAGCCGGCGGCGTTTGGGCCCTCCACGTCGGGGGAATCTCAGCTCCCCTGCGCCGGGCGAACTGACCCCGGGTTGGGACTGGTCGTTTGGAGCTTCCTGACATCGGTCTCTACCAGCATCTGCAGTTTCTTCCCTACATATTCTGTACTGTTCGATATTCTGTTCCACGTTCTATCCTTTGTTTCTGCCTGGAACAGGCCAAGATGTTTCATGGGCCAAGTCGCCCAAGGATATTGCTGATTTCAGTTTTAGACATCAGATGAAAGGAATCATAACCATTAAACTCAATGATCCGTGCACAAGAGGGGTTTGAGTCATAGGATCTGGACATTTCGCTATCTCGAAACTGCCTCATTAATGCAGAACTCCCTGTTGTGTGTATGGGATTGAGGGATGAACCGACTACTTATTTATTCTATTAAGATCATATTAAAAATGAACAGTGGAGGATTTTAATCCAATAGAATTTAATGGGTTACCTCCTGGTTGCTATTAATCATAATGTGAGATGCAGTTAGTATAATTTAGAATGTTTTTCATTGCTATCAAAAAGTTAGTCATGGTGAGGACTCCCACCAACTCTTAAAATGATAGATGCTCAAGGTTATCAGAGGCTGACATATTGCCCACGTATAAAGGCACACAAATTGCTCAGCACTCTTCTGCTATTTGTGTAGGATGCGTTCCTGCTTCACCCCCCACCCCCCTTCCACCAACTTTCATTTTCAACGGTTGGCGATTTAACCATCTCCAATTAAGCAGGAATCCTGAACCAGCAATTTTATAAAATGATAAGAGGTCAGAATTTCTTGTTCGGCGATGATGTACCTTCACTTCTGGTTGAGACACGGTGATCACAGTGTTTGTTTTCGTGTCGTGAGACCTAGCAGTCAATAAAAGGGAGGCATGGTCTAGCAGAGGGGCCATTTTGGAGTGGCCATTTGTGTTGAGGTCAAAGGGCAACCCTGAGGTCAAAGTGTGGGGTTTGGTGAGGACAACAAGGAGTAATTGATTTGAATTGAATTTACACAAGGAGAGGTAAGATCTTTCCTTTTCTTTTGTCCACTGATTGTTAAAAAAGGCAATAATGGTGGTTCGTGGAGGGCATATTCTTTCTGTACGATGTGGGAGATCAGGGAGTGGTCAGTTGACCTTGCTAACTGTCTGCAGAAATTGTGAGCAGCTACAGATCTTCATAAGGTCATAAGTGATAGTAGCAGAATTAGGCCATTTGTCTACACAGGTTTGGAGGAATATGGACTGAGCGCAGGCAGGTGGGACGAGTGTAGCAGGGGCATGTTGGCCGGTGTGGGAAAGTTGGGCCGAAGGGCCTGTTTCAATGCTGTATCACTCTATGACACTATGCCTATGACCTCAATATTCTTCAATTCCTTCTCCCTTTTGAATACTGACACTATACTTACTTCCTCTGATTCCAGGCATAAATTCCTTCCTTTGTCCTTGGGATGTCTTACCTTCTCCCTTGTTTCCTTCTTGTTCTTAATGTATGTATAAAATGCCTTGGGATTTCCCACGATCAAACTCACCAAGGACATTTATGGCTCCTTTTATCCTTCTGTACACGTGACAATAAACTCAACCAACTAACTAACTAACTATCCTGATGGTGGGCTCTACCTTTCATTGCTTTCTGCATATCTTTCATTCATTTAATAATAATAATAATAATAATAATATCTTTTATTGTCATTGCACGTCAGTGCAACGAGATTTAGTGTGCAGCTCCACTGATGTACAAGAAAGGTAAATAAATACAATACATAAATAAGCAAGCTGAATTGATTGACGTGACCATCTGAGGGAGACTGTCCAAAGGGTGTGGGTGGGGGGGCACTCATTAGGGCCGGTTCAGAGCCGCTATAGCTCTTGGGATAAAACTGTTCCTGAGTCTGGAGGTTCGGGCGTAGAAGGCCTTGTAATGTCTGCCGGAGGGAAGTAGTTGAAACAGACCGTGGCAGGGGTGTGATGAGTCCTTATGGATGCTGAGGGCCTTCCTGAGGCACCGCGTGTGGTAGATGCCCTCCAAGGCTGGTAGCTCTGTCCCGATGATCCGCTGCGCTCTGTTGACGACGCGCTGAAGAGCTCTCCTCTCCGCCTCCGTGCAGCTGAGATACCACATAGAGATGCCATACGTTAGTATGCTCTCTGTGGTGCAGCGGTAGAACGTTGTCAGCAGCTGTTGGGGCAGACCAGTCTTTTTTAATGTCCTCAGGAAGAACAGTCGTTGCTGTGCCTTCTTGACCAGCGCGGCGGTGTTTGTGGACCATGTGAGGTCTTCTGAAATGTGAGTGCCCAGAAACTTAAAGCTGTTCTATCTCTCTCTTTTACCATCTATTTCCCTTTTATCTTTCCCCTGGCTCACAGTCTGAAGAAGGGTCTCGACCCGAAAGGTCACCTATTTTTTTCCTCCAGTGATGCCGCCTGACCCGCTGAGTTACTCCAGCATTTTTTGCCTGTCTTTGGTTGAAACCAGCATCTGTAGTTCCTTTCTACACTTATCCGGATTCCCTGTTTAATTCTTTCCTTTTTTTCTATATTCCTGAAGGAGCATATCTGATTTCAGCTTCAGGAAACTACTTTTTGGTTATACTTCCTTTTTTGTTTTTGATTACATTTAGCTGTCATAGTATATCAGTCTTATACGTATGCATAACTGTCTGAAAACATATGGCGTTATGTTCACAAGACCCAAAATGCTCTCCCATTAATTACATATCTAGGTTTATTTCCCAAGACAATGTCAATAATCGCCCCTTCCCTGGATTGACTATTGAACTATCTACATGTGGTGCAAGGAAATTATCCTGAATGCATCTTACAAATTAGGTCCCATCTAAGCTTGTGGCATTAAGGGAGCTCCATTCAATATTGAGGAATTTCAAGTATGTGGAGTTTGCACGTTCTCCCTTCGATCACATGGATTTGATCGATTGGCTGATTGATCGATACATTGTCATAACATGTGACATGTCACGGTGAAATACTTTATTTTCCATATCATGCACAAAGTTCACAAGTTATAGGTCCATCGAGTCAACTCCGCCATTCAACCATGGCTGATCTCAGCCTCCAAACTCAATTTTCCTGCCTTCTCCCCATAACCCTTTACACTCGTTCTAATCAAGAATTTGTCTATCTCTGCCTTAAAATTATCCACTGGCTTGAACTCCACAGCCCTCTGTGGCAATGAGTTCCACAGATTAACTACCCACTGACTAAAGAAGTTCCTCCTTACCTTTCTAAAAGAGCACCCTTTAATTCTGAGGCTATTACATCTGGTCCTAGACTCTCCCACCAGTGGAAACATCCTTTCCACATCCACTCTATCCATGCCTTTCATTATTCTGTAAGTTTTAATGATGTGTTCCCTCAACCTTCTAAACTCCAGCAAGTAGAGGCCCAGTGCTGCAAAATGTTCATCATATGCTAACCCACTCACTCCTGGAATCATTCTTGTAAACTTCCTCTGGACCCTCTCCTGAGCCAGCACATCCTTCCTCAGATATGGGTCCCATAATTTGCTCACATTACTCCAAATGCGGCATGACCAGCGCCTTATAGAGCCTCAGCATTACATCCGTTTTTGTATTCCAATACTCTTGATATGCTAGCATTGAATTTGCCTTCCGTACTACCGATTCGACTTACAAATTAACTTTTTGGGAGCCCTGCACCAGCACTCCCAAGTCCCTTTGCATCTCCGATTTCTGGATTCTCTCTCCATTTAGAAAAAAATCTACGCTTTTATACATCACCAAAATGCATGACTCCGCACTTTGCTACACTTAATTGCCACTTCTCTGGCCACTCTCCTAACCTGTCCAAGTCCTTCTGCAGAGTCTGCAGAGTCCCTGCTTCCTCTATGCACACAAAACTCAACTCGAAACATCACCCATTCCTTCTCTCCAGAGATACTGCCTGTCCCACTGAATTACTCCAGCATTTTGTGTCTATTTTTGGTTTAAACCAGCATCTGCAGCTCCTTCCTACAATTGTCACCTTGCTTCCTCTGCACTGCTTGCCCCTCCACCTATCTCAGCAGCATCTGCAAATTTCAATCCCCTTATCCAAAGTATGCAAAAGGAGGGAGAAGAGTGTGGGGAAAGCATTAACATAATATGATTGTTGTATGATTTGTATAAATGACACTTAATGATCAGCTTGGACTTAGTGTAGGTATGTTACAAAACTTACCTTCAGCGGCGCTGCAGTTCTGTTCACTGGCCGTGTGCGCGACTTTGGCGCCTTTGAGGGGGGGGGTGGGGGTTAAAATGCGGTTTTCTCCTGCCTGCCGGAGTTTTATTTTCTCGGGCTGCTAGCTTATGCGGAAGAATTGTTCCAACTGCCGTTCTGTGAATTTTTTTTAAACCGCGGGACAATTTCAGCGCTGGAGTAAAATAAAAATCAGCTTCTAATGCCGTCAACGCCGACAACGGGGACGGATTTCACGTACGGGACAAATAAAGGTAAGCCGTTTATTTTACATATAAACGTGCTTCTTAGGATTACCTTAATCCAAATTTTACATTGCGAAAAGGTGATTTAGGCCCCATACGAACCGACAGTGTTTTCCCTGCCAATATGGGGTTTAAATTCATCACAAATGCAACGTTCCAATCGATCGCGTTCCACAAAATCCCACTCACAAGATGATTAAAATGGCCATTAATTTACGGGAATTAAACACTAAATTCCTTCCATTTAGCCTATAAATTCATGACAATGAGATTTTAAAATCATGCTATATTGTGAATTCTAGTGTGAATGCTATTTGGAGACATAGGCTATTTAAAAATGTTAATCTTTTCTTAAGTAATGATGTTTAGATCTAGTAATTGAATTTTGTAATTAGCTACAATTAGGTAACTAACTAATTATATGCTTTAATTTCAGGTCATCCAAGTAAGATTGTTTCAGTCTGAAGAAGGGTTTCGGCCCGAAACGTTACCTATTTCCTTCCCTCCATAGATGCTGCTGCACCCGCTGAGTTTCTCCAGCATTTTTGTGTAACTTCGATTTTCCAGCATCTGCAGTTCCTTCTTGAACAAAGATTGTTTCATATTTGTTTCAGAATGCTTCAATCTAAAATAACTGAAAATTTATTTCAGTTCTCTTAATTTTTAAGAAAGATATGGACTGTCCTCGATCACAGCTTTTGTGTTCAGTCAATGGAAAAGCAATAAGGAACAAGATGCTAATTTCCGAGTATGAAAATGGCCATAACCTTTTTAATACTGAAGATATGAAAGTGAATTAGGTGTCAAATTAAACTACGTTTTATGCTTTATCTGATGGGATAAATTGCAGACTTGATTTTTAAAATCTCAATATTTTATAACATTGCTACTTAGTGGACCCAAAGGCATTTTTTCATGTTGTATGACACTATGATCTATGACTAATCAGTCTGAACTCAAATCTCCCTCTCCCCCTTGCCTCCTCTCTCCCACTCTCTTTCTCTCTATATCTATAATCTATATATAATATTATAAAGTTTGTTTTAGTTTAGAGATACAGCGCGGAAACAGGCCCTTCGGCCCACCAAGTCCGCACGGACCAGCGATCCCTGTACATTAACAATGCCCTACACACACTAGGGATATTCTTACGATTACACCCCGCCAATTAACTGACAAACGTGTACGTCTTTGGAATGTGAGAGGAAACCGAAGATCTTAGGGAAAACCCACGCAGCTCACGGGGGGAACGTACAAACTCCATACGGACAGTACCCGTAGTCAGGATCGAACCTGGGTCTCTGGCACTGTAAGTACTGTAAGGCAGCAACTCTACTGCTGCATCATCATGCCGCCACCAGATATGTCATTAGATTAGATTAGATTAGATTAGATTAGATTAGATTCCTTTATTTGTCATTCAGACATTTCGGTCTGAAAACAAAATTTCGTTGCCTGCAGCCAAACATATAATAATAAATAACAAACACACAATAAACACAAATTAACATCCACCACAGTGAGTTCACCAGGCACCTCCTCACTGTGATGGAGGCAAAAGTCTTAAAGTCACTGTCTCTTCCCTCCTTGTTCTCCCTCTGCTCTGAGGCGATATATTGTTACCCCACCGGGCGATGGTAGTCAGTCCCGCGGCTCAACCGAGCTCCGTGAACGGGCCGGTTCAAGCTCCGCGGCCCGGGGTGGTCGAAGCTGCCGCCCTCCAGTCCAGCGGACGCAGCTGCTGCCGCGGGAGCTCCGGAAAACAGGTCAGCAGCCTGTGACCTGCGAGCTCCCGACGTTGTTGTCCACTGGCCCCTGGCCGAGCCCCGGTTTCAGGTCGCCGCCGCCGGAACGCCGCCTCAGCCACCGGAGCACTGCCTCAGCCCCGAGTCGTGCCACCGCCACCGGAGCACCGTCTCAGCCCCGAGTCGTCACCGTCATCTATATATGATTTGTGTAAATTATATATATATAGTCAATTTGTAAATATATGTTTCAACACACATTTGGACGAAACATTCTTTTATTTTTCCCCCAATCCCCTCCTTGCCTTTAGAAACCATAGTTTTCTTCTTAATCCCCTCAGCTTCCCTAAAAACTAACTTTTAATGACTTTGATCAGCTCTGGAAATATCTCTTCGTGAGCCTCAATGTCAAATTTCATCTGATAAACTCGGTTGAAGCACCTTGGGACATTTTATGTGATGGAAGATCAAATAAACACATTACTTTATAAATACACTGATTACATTTTTATTAGGTTTATTATTATCACTGCACTGAAGTCGAGATGCTATCAACATTCTTGTGGGCACCAACATTTATGTAACACCTTTGAAATGACGGAAATCTTCCAATGCTTCATGAGAGTCCATACTAAACTTAAAATCGACACCAAGATACATACAGAGGAATATGGTTTAAATCTTGGTTAAAACAATAGGTTTCAAGGAGCATTATAAAGGGCAAGGTAGACAAAAGTGTTGGAGAAACTCAGCGGGTGCAGCAGCATCTATGGAGCGAAGGAAATAGGCAAAGTTTCGGGCCGAAACCCTTCTTAAAAACATTATAAAGGACAAAACAGTGGCACAGTGTGTTAGAGCTGTTGCCTCACAGCGGCAGACACCCGGGTTTGATCCCGACATTGGATCTATCTGTGTGGAGTTTGCACGATCTTCCTGTGACCACGTGGATTTCCTTTGGGTGCTCCATGGATTTCCTCCACTTCCCCAAGACGTGTGGGTTTCTAGATTAATTGGCCCTCTGTAAATTGCTCCTAGTGTGTAGAAGGTGGATGAGAAGGTGAGTTAACATAGAACTAGTGTGAACGGGTGATCGATAGTCAGCATGGACTCAATTACTCCATGCTGTATCTCTAAACTGAGCTAAATAAAGGATGAATGAGTAACAAATAGGCAGCTAAGCTTTAGGAGGGAATTCTAGAGTTTTGCAATTGAAATCATGAATATCCATTGATTGAATTCAAGATTCATCACATATTCAAGGGTATGGATAGAGCAGCAAGTGTTACTAGACTGGAATTCTAATGGTCAGCATGAACATGTATGGAACAAGCTGCCCTAGAGGTATTTAAGGCAAGTACATTTAGACAGGTACATGGATAGGACAGATTTAGAGCGGTATGGGCCAGGCGCAAGCTTAGAGGGGCTAGTGTAGATGGGACATGTTGGTCAGTATTGGCAAATTGGGCCGACTGGCCTGTTTCAATGCCATATAACTTAATGACTCTATCTCATGATATAATGCCCATGAATATTCATCATGTTAGATTACTGCCCGGTGGAATCATTCCTGGTAACAGGATAACTCAATGAACAGAAGATAGTACGTTGATTTTGAATTGCCATTCCAGGTTATCGTGCCAGGTAAACAACTTAGAAACAGCATATGTATGCTAACTCACACTTGTTCTTCACCTATAACAACACAATAGGTACCACAAATATTCTTGACATTTATAGTAATGCAAATATCAAATCCAGAACTCCAAGGGCAGATTTCATTCTTCCCTTTAATTTGTGGATTGTATTGACACACCAGGAATACTCATTCCTAAGGTCATAAGTGATAGGAATAGATTAGGCCATTCAGCCCATCAGGTCTACTCCGCCATTCAATCATGCCTGATCTATCTCTCCCTCCTAACCCCATTCTCCTGCCTTCTCCCCATAACCCCTAGCACCCGTACTAATCAAGAATCTATCTACCTGTGACTTAAAAATATCTATTGACTTAGGATCCACAGCCTTCTGTGGAAAATTATTCCACAGATTCACCACAAATGAGGGAGAAGATGAGGTTATGGATGAGGAAGGATGCGAGGAAACTTGAACGGAGTACAAGAGCTAGAATAGGGTAGTTGGGATGAATAGTCGGTATATTTTATGTAATTCTGTGCAGATACTGTATAACCTTATACCCGGAAGATAGACACAAAAAGCTGGAGTAACTCAGCGGGACAGGCAGCATCTCTGGAGAGAAGGAGTGGGTGACGTTTGGGTTTGAGACTCTTCGTCAGACAGGTTAGCGATAAGGTGAAACGAGATATATAGATGATGAGAGATATAGATGATGAGAGATAGAGAGATATAACCTTATACGCAGACTGGAGTTTCAGCTCACAACTTGCAAGCAAGAATCAGGCTGGTTAATCCAAGCTAACATTTCAGATGTGCGTTCACCGGCTTCCAAGTATCCGATCACGACTGTACATCCACTTTAAAAAGTGACGGAAAAGAGAGGTTGTCAACATTCAGTGCCGAAGCAAAGACAAAAACTTGGCAAAGCTAAGCGGCGGCATAGTGTACAATGCGCATATTTTAAATAGTAAACCCTGTCAGATGGAAATAAATCAGAACAAACTGATTCCAGTGGGTTGGTAGCAATAAAGCCTGAACTGTGTTTTGACGCATAGCACTGTTGGTGTGGTGCTATTTTTAAATTCACAGTGTGCTACCTTATTGCTTTCTGTACACAGCAGAGCAGAGGTGGGTTTGCTACTCACTGATCAGATTCCAAGTTGTACCGCTCCATTTTTCTTACCTTCACATTTGTGTATAAAACAACACTGAGCCTACTTCCTAATTGGTCTGGGCATCTTATAATTAACCAGCATCTTTGTTTTTAGCTTGTCGCACAAGTTGTGCTAAGATTATGGTTAACCATACGAGCTGATATTGATAGCCAGTGTTGCCTTAAAAAAATCAGTGACTTTTGCAAACCACTCACTACATCTATTTTTGTGTGTCGAACACAGACTCAGAGATCGTTACGTCAAACACCTTCACTAAGTCTGCCTCGGTCTACGTGAGCTCCCGATGCCAAACACTTTAACTTCTCTTCCCCTTCAGAGTGAGGCCCAATGCAAATTGGAGGAACAGCATCTGATATTTCGCTTGGGCAGCCTACAACCCAATGGTATGAATATTGATTTCTCTAACTTCAAGTAACCCTGGCGTCCCCTCATTCTCCGCCCTTCCCCCACCCTAGTCGTCGTACTAGTTTCACTGTCATCCGGTTGAGTTTCACTGTCTGCATAACCCGTTATCACTTAACCCACAGCCAACAATGGACCATTGTGGGTTCCACCTCTCCTTGATCATCGCTACTTTTTCGCATACCTTTCATTCATTTGTTCTATATCTCCCTACATCACCGTCTATAGCTCTCTTTTGCCTTTCCCCTGACTCTCAGCCTGAAGAAGGGTCTCGACCTGAAACGGCTTCTATCCCTTTTCTCCAGAGACGCTGCCTGACCCGCTGAGCTGCTCCAGCATTTTGTGTATCAGTGCAAAGGAACTTCATTCCTTTGCATTGATACTTTTGCTTTTGGTTTTGTTTTACTCTGCGAGCCTGGAGGGCAGAAGGAAGTATAGTTCACTCTACAAACAATCAATTCTGTCGCTGTAACAGATTTATAATAGGTAGCTTGGTGTAGCAAGCAAATGCTGGGTTTTGACCTGCATTATGCTGTCAAGACTTGACACACACACATGGGTTGTGTAACTTCACCTCGATATAGAAAGTGTGAGTTCAAGTCAGAACACTGACGTATAATCTACTAAAAGAACTGGACTTGTCATCTTATAGTGACATCAAACTGTCCTCCAAGGTAGACTTAAAAGGATAAGAATAGGGAAGGTCTCCAATTTGCCAGCTGGAATTTATCCCTTAAACAATCCCTTGGAACTGGAGCAAGACAATGCTGTATTCTGCGTTTAGTTTAGCTGAGAAAAAAGATAGACACAAAATGCTGGAGTAACTCAACGGGACAGGCAGCACCTCTGGAGAGAAGAAATGGGATACGTTTCTGGTCGAGACCCTTCTTTGTGGTTTCGTTTGGAGATACAGCACGGAAACAGGCCCTTCGGCCCACCGAGTCGGGGCCGGCCAGTGATCCCCATTACACTAGCGTAGAGTACACACTAAGGATAATATTCAATTTTAACCAAAGCCAATTCACCTACAAACCCGTACGTCTTTGCAGTGTGGATGGAAACAGGAGCATCTGGGGAAAACCCACGTGGTCACAGGGAGAACAAAAAAACTCCATACAGACTGCACCCGTAGTCAGGATCGAACCCAGGTCACCGACACTGTAAGGCAGCGACTCTACCGCTGTGCCACCGAGCCGTTCTTTGTGTTTTGATTTCAAAGGAACTATTACTCATTTATTTGATTGCTGTTTTGTGGAATCGTGCTTGGTAAAAAGTAGTAGAAAACAGTGGTAGCTAGTTGGCAGATGCACAAAGCCATGGTTTTAAAGTATTAACCGGGATCTTAAAGTTACAAAAGTCGGTATATGAATGTATCTTACTTTTTCTCACTTTTCTGGGATTTCTTTTCACTTTCCCTCTGAAATGGAATGCGCCAAATCTGCATCAGGAGGTTCCTTTCCACACAAAGCCGTGGGTTAGTTCAAAAAGGCCTGCTGTTTGGAGATTTGAACTGAAGACCATCTGGCTCTGTAGAGGCACAGAAGGCAAGCAGTGAGTGAGAGGCTATCCGACAAACACACATTTGATTACTCCTATTTATGCACCAAACGTGCCAGGAGCACGTAAAGAAATGACTCTTCGTAAAAAAAACTAAACAAATCTAATTGACTGAGTAACACATTTGCCTTGCCGTTTTCCAGATACACAGCTGATTAATGGCAGGAAAATAACAATAAAAATCCGCTCAAAGGCTGCGAAAACAAAATAATTTAAAAAAAGAACTGAAAATAGTGAAATGAACAGAAGCCAATAAACATGTTGCTCGCTTTATGCATTTAAATTCATGGGAGTTTCAAGGCAAGCATGGGCCATTCTAAAGCTCCATTCTGGGTCACTACCCTCTTTAGAAATTTGGGGACAGCCATCTGCAATGTTAGAGACCCCAAGGGCAACTTTAATCACTAGTTTCTGGTATCACTGTAAAGGTAGATGTGTATATGGGGCATCAGGGAAAAGTGGAACATTCTGGCTAGTGTTACAGATTGGCAATTATTTGTTGCTAAACCAAATATACTGACATTTGTTCACGTTATATCTTACTCTTTCACAGCACGGCTGCCATGTGTACAATCTACTAGCTTCGGCCCAGCAGCTTGTCAATTGCATTCACTAAACCCACAATCTCTACCCTGACGTTTGAATTTTTAGTTTTAGAGATACAGTGCGGAAACAGGTCCTTCGACCCACCGTGTCGGCACTGACTAGCGATTCCCACACACTAACACTATGCGACACACACTAGGGGACAATTTACATTTACCAAGCCCATTAACCTACAAACCTGTATGTCTTTGGAGTGTGGGAGGAAACCAAAGATCTCGGAGAAAACCCATGCAGGTCACGGGGAGAACGTACAAACTCGGTACAGAGAGCACCTGTGGTCGGGATCATACCCGGGTCTCTGGTGCTGTAAGTATTGTAAGGCAGCAACTCTAAAGTATTGTAAAGGGCCTGTCCCACTTGGGAGTCATTTATGCGACGGGCCAGTAGTGACAGTCGCGCGAAAATCGTGTAGCAGTTCGACAGTCGTGCGCCAAGTGCTCTTGAGGGCCCTGCATCTTTTGGGAGCCATTAGCGATGTCGTTCGTACTTAGTCCGATCTCCGTTGCAAGGATTTTCCCAGTGAAAAAATTTCAAAACTACGCGCACTTTATACCCGGGTGGTCACGTGGGGCGGCGCTCAAATGATGCGCAAATGGCGCGCCGATGGCGTACGGGCGGCGCATGGTTACGGACGTTGATGCACGGTGACACATAATAAATTAGCATGGGCAATGTTCGTGCATCACCGATAGTAACCATGCGTCACCACGTGCTACGCGTACGGTGTCAGTACATCAGCGTACCCCATCAGTACGTCAGCGTGCGCAACGGATACGTCACGCAGGTGGCGCGTGAGGATTTTGAGCATTCCAAAATCCTGGGGCACCGCCCGTTACCGCGCGTCACTGCATATGTCACCACGCCTCACCACGTGTCATGCGTGCGTCACGACGCGCCAACCTATTTTTAGGTTGTCACGTAAATAACGTGCAAATTACGCCCATGTGGGACAGGCCCTTAAGGCAGCTGCACCACCGTACCAGAGGTCATAGCCTCAGAATTAAAGGGCTCTCTTTTAGAAAGGAGGTGAGGATGAACTTCTTTAGTCAGAGGGTAGTTAATCTGTGGAATTCATTGCCACAGAGGGGTCTGATGTAGGGGTTCGACCCGAAACGTTGCCTATTTCCTTCGCTCCTTAGATGCTGCCGCACCCGCTGAGTTTCTCCAGCATTTTTGTCTGCCACAGAGGATACATCTAAGCCAGTGGATATTTTTAAAGCAGTGATTGACAAATTCTTGATTTGAACAGGTGTCAAGGGTTATGGGGCGAAGGCAGGAAAATTGGATTAGGAGGCAGAGATCAGCCATGTTTGAATGTCAGAGTAGACTCGATGAGCCGAATGGTCTAATTCTACTCCTACAACTTGTGAACGTGAACTTGTGGGGTAAAATACTATTTTTACTAAAATAATGTGGATCACCAAAATTAACCCCGTACATAAGCACACTCACCCCGGTTAGTACTGTATGCACAGAACAGCCCACTGAGTCCACATGCAAGAGGGGCCATTTTGGTGCCATTTTACAGTCCCTGCTGCAGTCCCTGCAAAGGCCTATTGCAGCCGTCGCCTCCATTCCGGTCAATACAATACAATTCAATTTATTGTCATTTGGACCCCTTGAGGTCCAAACGAAATGCCGTTTCTGCAGCCATACATTACAAACAAATAGACCCAAGACACAACATAATTTACATAAACATCCATCACATTGCTGTGATGGAAGGCCAAAAAAACTTATCTCTTCACTGCACTCTCCCCCCCGATGTCAGAGTCAAAGTCAAAGCCCCCGGCGGGCGATGGCGATTGTCCCGTGGCCATTAAAGCCACGCCGGGTGATGCAAGGTCGCACACCGGGTCTTGATGTTAGAGCCCCCGGCGCGCGCTCGCAGTCCCGCAGCCATTCCAAGCCGCGCGGGGCGGTGCTGTAAGGCCCCGCTCCAGGAGCTCTTCAACCCCGCAACTCGGGCAGGAGAAGTCGCCGTTGCGGAAGCCCCGAAAAGCGGTCTCCCCCCAGGGACCCGCGGGCTCCCGGTGCCGCCCGCCAGACCCGCAGTTGCAGCCTCCGAATCTCCGGGGGTCGGGCCGCAGCAGCGTCCACCACCGCTCCACCCGCTTTGGACTCGGCCAGCTCCGCGACGGTGAGGTGAGTAGTCGGCACCACAGCCCCCGGTCTTCCTGTTGGAGGCCGCTCCTCGTTGCGGCCCCAACGACAACGGAGACCCGACAAAGAAAAGTCCCACGATCCGATGTCCCTCTCCTCTCACGGCCCTCTTCAGCCCTCGTTTCCCAAGGAGATGCCTTTGGCAGCCATCGTCGAGGGTGTGGAAGGTAAGAGAACCCCCACCCTCCCCCCTCCCCCCTCTCCCCTCCCCCCGGTTCTTCTCAGAGTGCTGTGCTTGAATATACATGAACATACATGAATACGTGAATATATCCCTGAAAACAGTATAGGTGGTGCAGAGGGATACAAAGGAATATGGAACACTTTCGTAAACGAATGAGAGATACCAAACAACCGTGGTCAAAATGAATGACGATCCAGTCTCCGCTAACTGAATGGATTCCTTTTGCTTCCGTGGGGCTGGAAAAAATGAGATCATCTGTCCTGTTTATATCATCAAACCTTTTGGATGCAATCTGAAAAGAGAATGTGCTGTGATCAGTAATGAGATGTGAAAAATGATTCTACTCAAGGTTGACCAGAACTCATTCAGCATGATATGGTCTGCTTCTCTTCAATGGATATTTATCATAATCGCTTGCCTGTAAAGATACATCTCCACATCTGAAATGACATCTCGTGCAGCTCTAAACACAGAAAGCTGAATAAAGAGGAGATCATACAAAGCTGAACTTACTGAATAATGAAAGGCTTGGATAGAGTGAATGTGGAGAGAATGTTTCCACAAGTGCGAGAGTCTAGGACTAGAGGTCATAGCCTCAGAATTAAAGGATGTTCAATTAGGAAGGAGATGAGGAGGAATTTCTTTAGTCAGAGGGTGGTGAATCTGTGGAATTCTTTGCTACAGAAGGCTGTGGAGGCCAAGTCAATGGATTTTTTTAATCGTAGAGATAGGTAGTTTATTGATTGGTACGGGTGTCAGGGATTACGGGGAGAAGGGGTTAGGAGGGAGAGATAGATCAGCCATGAATGAATGATAGTAGACTTGATGGGCTGAATGGCCTAATTCTGCTCCTATCACATAAACTTATGAATGATATTCCTTGTGCGTTAATATAATCCATAAATTAAAGGGAATTATTAAATCTGCCCTTGCAGTTTTGGATTTGATATTTGCATTAGTATAAATGTCAAGAATATTTGTGATCCCTATTGTGTTGTTAAAGGTGAAGCACAAGTATGAGTTAGCATATTAGCTGTTTCCAAGTTATTTACAGAACGCTATAACCTAGAATGGCAATCCAAAATCGATGTTTTATCTTCTATCCATTGAGTTATCCTATTGCCCGGAATGATTCCACTCGGCAGTAATCTAATATTGCATACTATTCCTTATCTAGTCAAGAGTGTTTTATTGTCATATGTCCCAGATAGGACTATGAAATTCTTACTTGCTGCAGCACAACACAACATGTGAACATAGTACATAACGGGAGAAGAAAAAAAGTTCAGTGTGTGTATACACGTGCACACATATCCAATAAATAACTAAATATATTGCAATAATAATAGTCTGTTGCAGTTCAGAGCTTATTCGTTAACATGTTTAATAGCCTGATTAGGGTGTTTGTAGGGAAGAAGCTGTTCCTGAACCTGGACGATACAGTTTTCAGGCTTCTGTACCTTCTTCAAAAATGGCAAGTGTGTGGCCTGGGTGGTGTGGGTCTCTGATTATGCTGGCTGCCTTTTTGAGGCAGCGACTTCAATAGATGCCTTCGATGGTGGGGAGGTCAAAGCCGGTGATGGACTGGGCAGCGGTCACAACTTTTTGCAGTCTTTTCTGCTCCTGGACGTTCAAGTTGCCGAACCAGGCCACGATGCAACCAGTCACAATGCTCTCTACTGTGCACCTGTAGAAGTTCAGGAGAATCCTCTTTGACATGCCAAATCTCCATAATCTTCTCAGGAAGTAGAGTCGCTGATGTGCCTTCTTTATAATTGCATCAGTGTGCTGGGTCCAGGAAAGATCTTCTGAAATATGCACGCCCAGGAATGTGAAGTTTTTGACCCTCTCCACCATCGTCCCATTGATGTAAACAGGATTGTGAGTCCTCATCCTTCCCCTACCAAAGTCCACAATCAGTTTCTTGGTTTTCCCATTTGGTCAATCAGTCGATCTCACTTTTATACTCTGACTCATCACCATCTGAGATTATAACCATATAAACCATATAACCATATAACAATTACAGCACGGAAACAGGCCATCTCGGCCCTTCAAGTGCCAAACACTTTTTTTTTCTTCTCCCTAGTCCCATCTACCTGCACTCAGACCATAACCCTCCATTCCTTTCCCGTCCATATACCTATCCAATTTATTTTTAAATGATAAAATCGAACCTGCCTCCACCACTTCCACTGGAAGCTCATTCCACACAGCTACCACTCTCTGAGTAAAGAAATTCCCCTCATGTTACCCCTAAACGTCTGTCCCTTAATTTTCAAGTCATGTCCTCTTGTTTGAATCTTCCCTACTCTCAATGGGAAAAGCTTATCCACATCAACTCTGTCTACCCCTCTCATCATTTTAAAGACCTCTATCAAGTCCCCCCTTAACCTTCTGCGCTCCAAAGAATAAAGACCTAACGTTCAACCTTTCTCTGTAACATAGTTGCTGAATTCCGGGCAACATTCTATTAAATCTCCTCCGTACTCTCTCTATTTTGTTGACATCCTTCCTATTATTAGGCGACCAAAATTGTACACCATACTCCAGAATTGGCCTCACCAATGCCTTGTACAATTTTAACATTATATCCCAACTTCTATACTCAATGCACTGATTTATACAGGCCAGCACACCATAAGCTTTCTTTACCACCCTATCTACATGAGATTCCACCTTCAGGGAACTATGCACAGTACAATTTTATAAATTATAAAAATTCATTGACCTTATCATTAATGTTATATCATCACATAGTGTCATAAAGCATAGAAACAGGCCATTTGGCCTAACTTGCCCACACCGACCAACATGCCCCATCTACACAAGTCCCAATTGCCTACGTTTGGCCCATATTCCCCTAAACCTTTCCTATACATGTACCTGCCTAAATGTTTCTTAAACGCTGCAATAGTACCTGCCTCAACCACCACCTCCGGCAGCTCGTTCCATTCACTCATCACACTTTTGTGCAAAAAAAAGTTACCCCTCAGGTTCCTATTAAATCTTTCCCCCCCTCACCTTAAAACTATAACATTATGACATTCAGAAGCACAGTTTCAGTTTACACACAGCTTCCAATCTAGGCCATCTTTACAAGAATAAATAGTTGGAGTAACTCAGCGGGTCAGACAGCATCTCTGGAGAAAAGGAATAGGTGACATTTTGGGTCGAGACCTTTCTTCAGACTCGGAGTTTTTTGTGCCTATTGTATAAACCAGCATCTGCCGTTTCTTCTTACACAAGAATAAATATTTCTTTGTTTGCGAGCTGTGGGGGAATTAAATGAGATAAATCTGCTTAGTTTACTTTATTGTCACGTGTACCGTGTACCGAGGTACGGTGAAAGGCTATTGTTTTGTCAGTGGAAAGGCAATACATGATTACAATCGGGCCATTCACAGTGTACAGATACATGATAAAGGGGATGGATAACGTGATTAACGTTTAATGCAAGATAAAGCCAGTAAAGTCCAGTCAAGGATAGTCCGAGGATCTCCAATGAGGTAGATGGCAATTCTGGTTCCTGATGATACCGTTCCAAGGGACAAATATATCTCAAGCTTGACACAGATGAGGTCCAAGGGGAGACGCTCCCTCAGGGAGATCATAGATCAATGTATAATAGAAATCTGTGTCACTGAAGGAAGGCATTTGGCCCATTGTGTTCACACTGGCTAAAAATAGAATAAAGTAAGCTGTCCCTTTCTCCAGCACTGAGAGAGCAGCCTTGAGGGCATGGCTCTGCAAATACACATCCATGTACTTTACAAATGCGATGTTCATCTCTGCCTGTACAACATTTCCAGGCGATTAACCCCAGACCCATGTTGTCCTTTAGAGAAAAAATATATTTTGCTCAGTTTCATAAGTTCATAAGTGATAGGAGCAGAATTAGGCCATTTGGCCCCTCAAGTCGACTCCGCCATTCAATTATGGCTGATTTATCCCTCCCTCCTAACCCCATTCTCCAGCCTCCTCTCCATAACCTCTGACACCCGTACTAATCAAGAATCGGTGGGCGGCGCGACTTTCGTCAGCAGCGGCCTCTGCAGTCCGTCTGCGTTTTTATTATTTTATGTCTATGTTTTTATGTAGTTTTTGTTATTTTTTGTTGGGGTATGTGTGTGGGGGGGGGGGGGGGTGGTGTGGGGGGGGAGGGGGTAACTTTTAAATCTCTCCCTGCACGGGAGACCCGACCTTTTCTTTGTCGGGTCTCCGTTGTCGTTGGGGCTGCAACGAGGAGCGGCCTCCAACAGGAAGACCGGGGGCTGTGGTGCCGACTACTCACCTCACCGTCGCGGAGCTGGCCGAGTCCAGAGCGGGTGGAGCTGTGGTGGACGCTGCTGCGGCCCGACCCCCGGAGATTCGGTGGCTGCAACTGCGGGTCTGGCGGACGGCGGCACCGGGAGCCAGCGGGTCCCTAGAGGGAGTCCACTTTTCGGGGCTTCCGCAGCGGCGACTTCTCCCGCCCGAGTTGCGGGGTTGAAGAGCTCCTGGAGCGGGGCCTTACAGCACCGCCCCGCGCGGCTTGGAATGGCCGCGGGACTGCGAGCGCACGCCGGGGGCTCTAACATCTAGAACCCGGTGCGCGACCTTGCATCACCCGGCGTGGTTTTAATGGCCGCGGGACAATTCGCCATCGCCAGCCGGGGGCTTTGACTTTGACTGACATGGGGGGGGGAGTGCAGTGGAGAGATAAGTTTTTTTGGCCTTCCATCACAGCAATGTGATGGATGTTTATGTAAATTATGTTGTGTCTTGGGTCTATTTGTTTGTAATGTATGGCTGCAGAAACGACATTTCGTTTGTACCTCAAGGGGTCCAAATGACAATAAATTGAATTGTATTGTATTGTAATCTATCTATCTCTGCATTAAAAAAAAAATAAAGTCCACAGTTGGGAACATGTACTTAAAGTAGGGTTGAGTGTGGAAGATAACTTTTTATAACGTTGTGTGCTGTACACAGCATCGCAAATGTGATGTTGACCATTTGGCCCATTCAGATCATAAGACTATGGACATAGGAGCAGATTTGGCTAATCGGCTCAGTCATTTAATCAAATCAAATCAATCAAATCAAATACGTTTATTGTCATTGCACAACAACTGTACAACAACATTTCATTGCATCTCGGTATACATAGAAGGCACGAAATAAAAGATTAAAAGAACAAAAACACAAACAACCATTGACTCTCATATACCGGCAAGATCAGTAAATGAAATTAATAAATAGATAATAGAAATATAAAAAATATTACGCATTATATTGCACCACGAATAGTGTTGTGTTGCCCGCAGTGTTGTCTATTTGAGTTTTTTTCTTTTATGGCACGTGGGTAAAAACTGCTAATTAGTCTACAAGTGCGGGCCTTCAGTGACCTGTATCGCCTCCTAGAGGGCAGCAGAGTGAAAAGGTAGTTGGCAGGGTGGGATGAGTCCTGTTTGATGTTTGTGGCCCGGCGTAAACATCGGGATCTACTTATCCCTCCAGCTTGGTACTTATGGTATATTTGAGGCCTTCTTCCCCTTTACTCATCTGAATTTATCTTTTTTTTTCTCCACTTACCAAATAAACCTTTACATTTGTTTTAGTTTAGTTGAGAGATACAGTGTGGAAACAGGCCCGACAGCCCAATGGGTTCTCGCCGACCAGTGATCCCCGCACATTAACACTATCCTACACACACTAGTGACAATTTTACATTTATTTACATTTATGGAACATTCTTTTATTCTCCCTTGTCCTAGATTATTCTCCCTCTAGTGGAAAAAATCCTCTCCAGGCCTTTCTCAATTCGGTAAGGTTCAATGAGGTCCTCCATCGTCTTTCTAAACTCGAGTGAGTGCAGGCCCAGTGCCGTCAATGTTAACCCACTTCTTCCTGGGATCATTCTTGTAAACCTCCGCTGGACCCTCTCCAGCACCAGCACATTCTTCCTCAGATATAGGGCACAAAATTGCTCACAATAGTCCAAATGCGGCCTGACCAGCGCCTTATAGAGCCATCCGATGCTTGAAGATAAATTTCTCATTTTATTTTAATCCCTATAAAGTATAATAGACCCACCTCAATCTTTTTTCACCCTTTCACCTCAGGAAATAATCTAGCGAACCTATTTTTACACTGCCTCCTTAATCATGGAAACCAAAACTGAACATTGTCACATTCAATGGAGCAGTTAATTATGGTTAAATAACAAATCAATGTTGTTAACACACCCTCTTGTGTTCACATTGCCTGTATCCCGTCAGACTGAAACAGAGAATATAAAGGTTGGGGAACATAATTTCTGAGCAACTTTAGATGACTCACAAAGAATTGTTACGATGAGAGGGGATCTTATAGAAACATATAAAATACCAGGGGTCACAGTTTAAGAATAAGGGGTAGGCCATTTAGGACTGAGATGAGGAAAAACTTTTTCACCCAGAGAGTTGTGAATCTGTGGAATTCTCTGCCACGGAAGGCAGTGGAGGCCAATTCATTGAATGTATGCAAGAGAGAGTTAGATATAGCTCTTAGAGCTAGTGGACGTGCCATGCGGAGTCTGGGATCCCTTGCCTGGGATCACTGGAGAAGAGTTGCGACCACCGGCCTGTGGCCTATGGCATCCTGAAGCTGCGATCACTGGTAAAGAAGTGCCGATTCGGGCACTCCAAGCCGCGGAGTGTGTTTGATCATCCCAACGAGAGGGCCTGTACATCTGGCCGTCCATAGTGGCGACTACGGAGGGTTTACGGCCCTGACCACGGATGAACAAAGGAGGAGGACTGACTGAACTTTGTTGCCTTCCACCACAGTGAAGAATGCTGTGGTGGATGTTTACGTTAAATTCTGGTGTGTATTGTGTGTTCTTTTTAAGTGTATCGCTGCTGACAAATTCATTTCACTGCACCTTCGGGTGCATGTGACGAATAAATTGACTTTGACTGAATCAAGGGATATGGGGAGAAAGCAGGAACGGGGTACCGATTTTGGATGATCAGCCATGATCATATTGAATGGCGGTGGTGGCTCGATGGGGCGAATAGCCTACTCCTGCACCTTTTTTCTATGTTTCTATGTTTCTGTTATTCCCTTATCATGTATCTATACACTGCAAATGGCTCAATTGTAATCATGTATTTTCTTTCTGCTGACTGGATAGCAACAACAAAAGCTTTCCACTGTACCTCATGTACAGATGACAATAAACTAAAGTGAACCTAACTAAAGAATCACATCCCTAAGAGATGGGGAGGAGAGGCTGACTATACCAGGATGTGATCATCAACTGTAACAAAGCAACAGGCTCAAGGCATTAGCTCCACCATCAATGCGTAACAATGCCAAAGAGTCAAAGTAATTTGCTGCACTCTTGATTTCGGCCCTCGCTTCAGAAGGTTGGGTCATCGCTGCCTGCATGCGAACTTAATGGTCATCAATCCGTCAATGCTCACAGGAGTCAGAGTAAGAAGTAAAGGGCCTGTCCCACTTGGGTGTCATTTGCGTGTCATTTAGGCGACACCCTAAAAATTGGTGACGCGCGCATGGCGCGTGGTGAGGCATGGTGGCGTATGCAGTGACGTGCGGTAACGCACGGTGCCCCAGAATTGCGTGAGGCTCAAAATCCTCGCGCGCCACCTGCATGACGTATCCCTTGCGCATGCTGACTTACTGATGGCGTACGCTGATATACTGAGAGCGTACGTGTAGCGCGTAGTGAAACATGGTTACGCACGGTGACTCACGAACGTTGCCTATGATAATTTATTATGCGTCAACGACCGTAACCATGCGCCACTCGTATGCCATCGGCGCGCAATTTGCGTGTCATCGACGCCGCACTATGTGACCACCCGGGTATAAAGTGCGCGTAGTTTTGAAAATTTTTCACAATAGTATCTATGATTTTCACAGGGAAAATCCTTACCATGGAGATCAGACTAAGTAGGAACAACATCGCAAATGGCTCCCAAAAGTAGCAGGGTCCTCAAGAACACTTGGCACGCGACTGTCGTACTGCTAGAGGACAAATGACGCCCAAATGGGACAGGCCCTTTAGTCTGAAGAAGGGTCTTGACCAGAAACATCACCCATTCCAGAGATGCTGCATGTCCCGCTGAGTTGCACCAGCATTTTGTATCTATCTTCTGTTTAAATCAGCATAATTAGTTCCTTCCCACACATCAGTGTTATGCAAAGTTCTATGAGTGATATCTTGAAGGATCCCAAAAAGGCAACCGTAAAATTCAGGAACTTTTCATTTTAATGAATGTTTCATAGAATTTGATTATTGCATTCTGCTGCATTTTGAAGATTACAATGGTGCTTTATTTAGCTCATGTACTTTGGTACGGTAAAATTCATTTTTGTATACAGATCAATACAAGTACCACTCCACATAATCACTTACATCCATCTTAGATGGGCACCTTAGTCACAGTACATGTGTATAGCAAAGATAGACACAAAAACCAGGAGCAACTCAATGGGCCATCCTCATCTCTGTAGAAAAGGGATAGGTGACGTTTTGGGTTGAGACCCTTCTTCAGTCTGAAGAAGGGTCTCAACCCAAAATGTCACCTATCCCTTTTCTACCGAGAAGCTGTCTGACCCACTGAGTTACTCCAGATTTTAGTGTCCATCTTCGGTTTAAACCAGCATCTGCAATTCCTTCCTTCCATTTTGGTGGCAAAAACAGGAAAGCAGACTATTATCTAAATGGTGGCCGACTAAGAAAAGGGGAGATGCAGCGAGACCTGGGTGCCATGGTACACCAGTCATTGAAAGTGGGCATGCAGGTGCAGCAGGCAGTGAAGAAAGCGAATGGTATGTTAGCTTTCATAGCAAAAGGATTTGAGTATAGGAGCAGGGAGGTTCTACTGCAGTTGTACAGGGTCTTGGTGAGACCACACCTGGAGTATTGCGTACAGTTTTGGTCTCCAAATCTGAGGAAGGACATTATTGCCATAGAGGGAGTGCAGAGAAGGTTCACCAGACTGATTCCTGGGATGTCAGGACTGTCTTATGAAGAAAGACTGGATAGACTTGGTTTATACTCTCTAGAATTTAGGAGATTGAGAGGGGATCTTATAGAAACTTACAAAATTCTTAAGGGGTTGGACAGGCTAGATGCAGGAAGATTGCTCCCGATGTTGGGGAAGTCCAGGACAAGGGGTCACAGCTTAAGGATAAGGGGGAAATCCTTTAAACACAGAGAGTGGTGAATCTCTGGAACTCCCTGCCACAGAGGGTAGTCGAGGCCAGTTCATTGGCTATATTTAAGAGGGAGTTAGATGTGGCCCTTGTGGCTAAGGGGATCAGAGGGTATGGAGAGAAGGCAGGTACGGGATACTGAGTTGGATGATCAGCCATGATCATATTGAATGGCGGTGCAGGCTCGAAGGGCCGAATGGCCTACTCCTGCACCTAATTTCTATGTTTCTATGTTTCTATGTTTACACATGTGTATAGCAGTAGATCGCCGAGACAGTTTACTGTGGCCAGTTTTGGCGCCATTTTCAATAAAACATTTGTCCCAAGGAACAACTAACATGTTTTCTTCCTGATCTCACATGAATAATTTTTTTCTATGACTGCGTTTTAGGTTAGTTTTAGGCCTGTACAAACTGCCCCCAGTGAGTGGATGAGGAAGGTGGATAACACAGAACTAGTGTGAACAGGCGATCGATGGTCGGCTTGGACTCGGTGGCCGAAGGCCATATTTCCATCCTGTATCTCTAGACTAAACTAATCTGATAGAAATGCTCAGCAAATGTAAAATATCATTTGTTAAAAGATGTTTGGATATGAAGGATAAAAACAGTTGCACAGAAAGATGTCGCTCAGACCATGCATTTAAAATGGAGATTGATGTATTTTTTGAAAGATTGGGGGATAGAGGGCAATGCAGCTCTGGAACAGAGGAAGAATAGTCTATCGTGATCAATTATGATCTTATTAAAATAGTAGGGAAGTCTTGAGAGGTTGAGTGGTCCAATGTTCCTGCTCCTATTTTCTTTTTATGCTATTTGGGCTTTAATGATTTAGTTTAGAGATACAGCACGGAAACAGGCCCTTCAGCTCACCAAGTCCGCACTGACCAGAGAAAGACAATAGACAATAGGTGCGGGAGTAAGCCAGTTCAGCCCTTCGAGCCAGCACTGCCACTCACAGTGATCATCATGGCTGATCATCCACAATCAGTACCCCCCCCCGTTCCTGCCTTCTCCCCATATCCCCTGACTCTGCTATCTTTCAGAGCTCTATCTAACTCTCTCTTGAAAGCATCCAGAGAATTGGCCTCCACTGCCTTCTGAGGCAGAGAATTCCACAGATTCCCAGCCCTCTGTGTGAAAAAGTCTTTCCTCATCTCCATTCTAAATGGCTTACCCCTTATGCTTATCCCCGCATGTTAACACTACGCTAGATAATTTTTACATTTTACACCAAGCCAATTAATTTACAAACCTGTACGTCTTTGGAGTGTGGGAGGAAACTGATGATCAAAGAGAAAACTCATGCAGGTCATGGGAAGATTGTACAAACTCTGTACAGACAGCACCAGTAGTCGGGATCGAACCTGGGTCTCTGGCATTGTAAGGCAGCAACATCTATGCCACCATGCCGCCCAAATGGAATGGGCTGAATTCACATCCCTCGATCTATGATCTAATTGCTGAGATCAAGTGTATATCCAAGAACCTTGTCAACATGTTGGTGTTAACTACTTCTTCCACACATTCTGACTGAGTTTATAAATCTTTATCAAATCAAAAGTGCGGCACAGTAGCACAGCGGTAGGGTTGCTGCCTTACAGTGCCACGGACCAGGGTTCGGCCTTGACTACAGGCGCTCTCTGTATGGAGTTTGTACGTTCTTCCCGTGACCTGCATGAGTTTTCGCCGGGTGCTCTAGTTTCCCCCCCTACTCCAAAGACATCTGTGCGTTAACTGGCTTGGAAACATTGTAAATTGTCCCTGGTATGTGTAGGGTAGTGTCAGTGTGCGGGGATCGCTTGTTGGCGCAGGCTCTGTATCTCTATCTCTAAACAAAAACTAAACTAAACCAAGGTAAACCATGGTTCGTATCTGGTCAACATGTCGTGGACAGATGTTTGAGGCATTGGAGGGTGCAGAGAAGATTTACAAAGATTCCCTAGGAATTCCTTAGGAATTCAAAGGTGCGTATATCAGGAAAGGTGGAATATACTGAGTCGCTTTTCCCTTGAGGAGAGGAGGCTAAGGAATGAACTGATGGAGACCTTGAAATTATGAAGTGTTTTTATAGAGTGCGTGCGAGGGGAATGTTTCCACTTATGCAAAAGAGGATAACTGGAGGCCATCAGCATCAGACTGTCACTAAGCAATCCAATGGAGAATTCATTCTTCACTCAAAGAGTGGGGAGTATATGAAACTTGTAGCTACAGGCAGTGACTAAAACTAGGGCAGCCACGGTGCCTCAGCGGTAGAGTTGCTGCCATACAGCGCTGGAGAGCCGGGTTCGATGCTGACTAAGGGCGCTTGTCTGTGCGGAGTTTGTACGTTCTCCCCGTGACCTGTGTGGATTTTCTCCAAGATCTTCAGTTTCCTCTCACACTCCAAAGACTTACAAGTTGGTAGATTAAATGGCTTAGTAAATGTAAAATTGTCGCTAGTGTATGTAGGATAGTGTTAATGTGCGGGGATCGCTGGTCGGCGAGGACCCGGTGGGCTGTCGGGCCTGTTTCCACACTGTATCTCTAAACTAAACTAAAACAAATGTAAAGGTTTATTTGGTAAGTGGAGAAAAAAAAGGATAAATTCAGATGAGTAGAGGGGAAGAAGGCCTCAAATATAACATAAGTACCAAGCTGGAGGGGTAAATAGACCAGCCATGAGCAAATGACTGAACCGATTAGCCAAATCTGCTCCTATGTCCATGGTCTTATGATCTGAATGGGCCAAATGGTCAACATCACATTTGCGATGCTGTGTACAGCACACAACGTTAAAAAAAGTTATCTTCCACACTCAACCCTACTTTAATTACATGTGCCCAAACTGTGGACTTTAATAATTTTTTAATTAGAGATACTGAGCAGAAACAGGCCTTTCGGCTCACGTAGTTCGCACTAACTAGCGATCCCTGTGCACCAGCACTATCCTATACACGCTCGGGTCAATTTACAATTTTTACCAAAGCCCAATTAACCTACTAACCTGTACGTCTTTGGAGTGTGAGAGGAAACCGGAGTACCCGAGTTAAACCCACGCAGGTCACAGACAGCACCTGTAGTCAGGATCAAACCTGGCTCTCTGGCACTGTAAAAAATACCCCTGTCCCACTTAGGAAACCTGAATGGAAACCTCTGGAGACTTTGCGCCCCACACAAGGTTTCCGTGCGGTTCCCGGAGGTTTTTGTCAGTCTCCCTACCTGCTTCCACTACCTGCAACCTCCGGCAACCACCTGCTACCTCCGGGAACCACACGGAAACCTTGGGTGGGGTGCAAAGTCTCCAGAGGTTTCCGTTCAGGTTTCCTAAGTGGGACAGGGACATAGTAGGTAGGGCTGCAACTCTACCGCTGCGCTACCATGCCGCCTCTTCCCAAAGCAAAATAGTTATTTTCTATCCTCTGTACATCCAATCCTCATATAAGGCACACCCATTGCTTGAGGCAAAAAAAAAGTTAGAATTAAGATATCTTGGATAATTAATCATTCATCCAAAAATGTCCCCATTATTTATGCTCTGGGCAAAACCGCAAGTCACAGTTATTAATCTCATTGCCATCTGTGGGATCTGAATAGATTTTCTAACAAGTGTGTCCAGAGAAAATAAGATAACAATGACTGCATTTCAGAAGTAATTATTTCATTGTGAAGTGCATCATGATATTCAGAGGACGAGGAAAAAATATTTTCTGAAATTATATTCCATAATTAATTTCAAACGCAGAGACAATTCCCGACATGTTCTCACTAAACAGGTGGAAGTGGACGTGGAAAACGGAAGATAGACACAAAAAGCTGGAGTAACTCAACGGAACAGGCAACATCTCTGGAGAGAAGGAATGGGTGACGTTTCGGGTCCAGAGCCTTCTTCAGACTGGTTAGGGATAAGGGAAACGAGAGATATAGACAGTGATGTGGAGAGATAAAGAACAATGAATGAAAGATATGCAAAATAGTGACGATGATAAAGGAAGCAAGCCATTGTTTGCTGTTGGTTCGGT
Source organism: Amblyraja radiata (assembly GCF_010909765.2). Classification (NCBI taxonomy): domain Eukaryota; kingdom Metazoa; phylum Chordata; class Chondrichthyes; order Rajiformes; family Rajidae; genus Amblyraja; species Amblyraja radiata. Next base: position 78,275,940 of record NC_045962.1, on the reverse strand, counting down.
GAAAATGAGAACCTAGTGCGACTTGGGTGGGAGAGGGATAGAGAGAGGGAATGCCGGGGCTACCTGAAGTGAGAGAAATCAATGCTCATACCACTGGGCTGTAAGCTGCCCAAGTGAAATATGAGATGCTGTTCCTCCAATTTGGGTTTATCCTCACTCTGACAATGGAGGAGACCTAGGACAGAAAGGTCCTGTGGAGGAATGGGAAGAAGAATTAAAGTGTGTTTAGTTTAGAGATACAATTCATGCATTCATAAATTCTTGCAGAATTAGGCCATTCAGCCATCATTTACACCGCCATTCAAATATGGCTGATCTATCTTCCCCTCTCAATCCTATTCTCCTGCCTTCTCCCCATAACCCCCGACACCTGTACTAACCTGTCAATCTCCACTTTAAAATTATTCATTGACTTGGCTTCCACAGCCTTCCATGGCAATAAATTCCACAGATTCACCACCCTCTGACTTAGGAAATTCCTCCCCACCTCCTTTATAGAGGGACGACTTTTTATTCTGAGGCATGCCCTCTGGTCCTAGACTCTCCCACTAGTTCACTTGGGCCATCTTCGACATCTCCCCACCATTTCTAGATCTCACCGTCTCCATCACAGGAAATGGACCATTGACCGACATCTACGACAAACCTACTGACTGCCATAGCTATCTTGACTACACTTCTTCCCACACTGCTTTCTGTAAAGACTCTATCCCCTACTCCCAATTCCTCTGCCTACGGCGCATCTGAGCCCAGGTGAGGTGTTCCATACCAGGGCATGTACTCATTCTTTTAGAAACGGGGGTTCCCCTCTTCCATTATAGATGAGGCTCTCACCTGTCTGTCCTCGATATTCCGCAGCTCCACTCTTGCTCCCTCTCCCACCATTCATAACAAGGGTAGAGTCCCCTTTGTCCTCACCTTCCACCCCATCGGCCGTCGCCTACAGCATATAGTCCTCCAACACTTTCGCCACCTCCAACAGGATCCCACTACTGGCCACATCTTCCCATCTCCACCCCTTTCTGCTTTTCGCAGAGACCGTTCCATCTGAAACTACCTGATCAATTCGTCCCTTCACACCCAAACCACCACCTCCCCAGGTACATTCCCGTGTAACCGCAGGAGATGCAACACCTGTCCCTTTACCTCCCCCCTCGACTCCATCCAAGGGCCCAAACAGTCTTTCCAGGTGAGGCAGAGATTCATTTGCTCCTCGTCCAACCTCATCTACTGTATCCGCTGTTCCAGGTGTCAACTTCTCTACATCGGCAAGAACAAGCGCAGGCTCGGCGATCGCTTCGCTGAACGCCTCCGCCCAGTTTGTCTTAACCTACCTGATCTCCCAGTGGCTCAGCAATTCAACTCCCCCTCCCATTCCCAATCTGACTCTTCTGTCCTGGGCCTCCTCCATTGTCAGAGTGAGTGAGGCCCAGCGCAAATTGGAGGAACAGCACTTCATAATTTGCTTGGGCAGTTTACACCCCAGTGGTATGAACATTGACTAGCAATGGTATGAACATTCTCTAACTTCAGATGGCCCTTATGCCCCTGTCCCACTTAGGAAACCTGAACGAAAACCTCTGGAGACTTTGCGCCCCACCCAAGGTTTCCGTGCGGTTCCCGGAGGTTGCAGGTGGTTGCCGGAGGTTGCAGGTAGTGGAAGCAGGTAGGGAGACTGACAAAAACCTTTGGGAACCGCACAGAAACCTTGGGTGGGGTGCACAGTCTCCAGAGGTTTCCGTTCAGGTTTCCTAAGTGGGACAGGGGCATTACTTTCCCTCTCTATCCCCTTCCCCTTCCCAGTTCTCCCACTATTCTTACTGTCTCCGAGTACATTCTATTTTTGTCCTGCCCCCATCCCCTGACATCAGTCTGAAGAAGGGTCTTAACCTGAAACATCACTCATCCCTTCTCTCCAGAGATGCTGCCTGATCGGCTGAGCTGCTCCAGGATTTTGTGATTATCCTAGATAAGCATCTGGGATACAGCACAAGTGTTGTAGCAGTAGTACACTGAGGCAGTATACAGAGTTGTCTAGAATTGGAAAGGTTGGGATTAATGTCTTTTTAATTTTTGTTGAACAATTTTTAGTTTTGTTTGCTGAATCTGTGAATCAATTGTTGAGAACAAGCTGGGAGATTGAAGATTAGAAGATAAACTTTTGTAATGGAGCTGAGTTAAGTTGGGTCCAAAGAGGAGACGAGGATCAATGGTGATGGCTGTGAAGAAATTTGAAGGTGAGAATGTGGATGTAATTGGGGGGAGCAGAAAACCAATGTAAAAACCCAAAGGACTAAATTGCCAATGTACCATGCATAAGGTCATAAGGTCATAAGTAATAGGAGTAGAATTAGGCAACTCAGACTGATCTATCTCTTCCTCCTAACCCCATTCTCCTGCCTTCTCCCCATAACATAGAACAATGAATCATAGAAAATAGGTGCAGGAGTAGGCCATTTGGCCCTTCGAGCCAGCACCACCATTCAATATGGTCATGGCTGATCATATTCAATATGATCATGGCTGATACCAAAATCTATTCCCCGTTCTTGCTTTCTCCCCATATCCCTTGATTCCGTTAGCCAGAAGAGCTATGTCTAACTCTCTCTTCATATCTTAACCTCTGACACCTGCACTAATCAAGAATCTATCTATCTCTGCCTTAAAAATATCCATTGACTTGGCCTTCACAGCCTTCTATGACAATGAATTCCACAGATTCACCACCCTCTGACTAAAGAAATTCCAACTCATCTTTCTAATGGTGTGTCCTTTTATTCCGAGGCTATGGCCTCTGGTCCTAGACTCTCCCACTTGTGGAAACATCCTCTCCATGTTCACTCTATCCAGGCCTTTCACTATTCGGTAAGTTTCAATGAGGTCCCCTCCTCAACCTTCTAACCTCCAGCGAGTACAGGCCCAGTGCCATCAGACGCTCATGATATGTTAACCCAATCACCAATCATGGGTTGCCCTCCTTGCTTTAGGTGCCCCCCACCTCACCCCTCGCCCCCCTCGCCCTCTATGTCTCACCATGCTCTACGTGATCGTGTTCCCACCCAGAAACGCCAGCATCTGAAGTCTCCCACGTTTCCAAGCCTACTTTTTTTTTTTTTTGCATTTCGACAGAGAAGGCGACTGACCTTTGCATACATTAGCGATTCCCAAGCTGATCTGACTAGATTTGGAGTTTGTCCTTCGCCTTCACTTTCCAAAAAAGAAAAAAGAAAAATCCACCATGAATAATTCATTGAACAGACCTGCAAGTTGTTGATCCAGAGCGATGCTTCTGTTCTACTTTGCCCCTCAAGTGACCTGACAGAATCCGTAAGATTCCGTTCCCTTCAATCTCTCCCTGCAAAGAAGTTTGGTGACTGTTGCCAATAGAACTTCCAATTATCATCAGATTCATTCCACCAATCCTCAAATGATTTTCATGTCACACCCCTAATTACTTTAAGATTTCTCGTTTCTTCTTAAATGAATTTTCCTCGCCCCAAGGTTATTATTGGCCATTTTATTCAATGATTATAATTTTGGTCTTAATATAATTTTCTTTTTAGCTCAATGGTAAATGCTGCCGTTTTATAACCTTACTGTGTTGCTTAATGACTTTCATTACTTTCTGCCGATGATTTAATCCTCCCAGTGTTTCCTCTTATATCCCCTGTGATTTGTCTTATGACATTTCAAGCATTTTAAAATTGGTATTTTTTACTTTAATTATGAAAACAATTTTAACTACACAATTGTGACCAGCACATTATAGTTTGGGAATCTAATCAAACATGAACTTCAGACTCTAATTTTTGGTTTCTAAGATGCTGTGTATATACTCATTAGTTTATTTTGCTTCTTCATATTCTCATCTCTCATCCCCGAGTTCCTCATTTCCCTCATTCCCCCATCTTTCCCCTGTCCCCTTCCCCTTCCACCTTCCTCTGGCTTTACATTTCACTCTTCTCTCCATATCGAACACCCTTTGTCTCATTTTCAGCTCTAACCATCATCAAATGCTCCACCCATCTGCCAATCCACTCCCCCCCCCTCCTCTCTGCATCCACCCATCACGGTGTTCGTACTTTGTCCTTCTCCTCCACTCTCCCCCCCCCCCCCCAAAAAAAAAATTTTTCCTGTTTTCTTTCTCTGGCCACCTTATTAGTATTATCAATTCTGAAGACGGACACACCCAAACTTTGGTTCGTCTTGTCCATGTCCTCCACGATTGTGCCTACCCTCTGAATCCCTCAGCACTTTTGTGGTTAGTGCCTTCCCCAAAAAAAAAAAAATCCAGTATCTGCAGTTCTTGTATCTCTATGGGTTGACCTTGATGGTTCTGCAACACTCATGGTAACCATTCTAATGATACATGGCGATTGTGTTAGAATACCCTGATTGCGGCTCTTGTACTTGGATATTCTTTCCAATATTGAATAATCTTGAATAGTTCTTCTTAATCCAAGTTAGTCACGACCTATCTGTTTATCTAAATGACTGTCTGCTGCCACTTATAAAAGCAAACATTTTTTTCTGTGGCATATTGCTGCTTTTAATGAATTAGTTCATTTGTTATTACTATATTCAACCAAATTCTTTCTCTCCTGCATTATTACTTCAACTCTTTTCACTCTTCATTCAACTACAAATTAAGCTCCATGGAGTCATTTTTGCACACTTTTATGGTCTTCTGGTTCAATCTTTTTCCCTCAACATACATCTGCAATGTCAAGGCCATCAATATTCTACATTCTCTGCAGACCTTTAATTCCAATAAATTGTTTCTAATATCTCTTGCAAAATTATATAATAATTCTTTTTTAGAAAAATAATTGTTTTACTTTGCCAGCTCAGGGATTATTTGACATTTCTATTCCTCCTTTGTTAATAAGTCTGTTCTTATCTCTGTGCAACAATGTCACAGGCTTTCAGCAGGCTCAGTCAATTTTATCCAAGCCCTGATTATTGTTTCACAATCTCCATCAACAGCTTAGTG